>NC_092800.1:21207576-21581951 GCF_918797505.1 Bemisia tabaci | reverse complement strand
AAGAATGGTGGTGCATTTAAAAGGTAGGTACCAGCAATACGCATTTTTGGTTGGTACATGTTGGTTTCATAGGAATTTTACCACGGTGATCTACTGATTATGTGTGTACGATATAGCAACACTGGAAGAGTATTGAGGTATGTTTACACACACAATGTTTGATCTTGTAAATAGTTCCCTCTGAGAGAATAAACACTAACATCACCTGTCACGTCAAGAAAGCAACTAACACCATACTTAAGCAACACTTCGATCTATCAAAACTCAATATCGAATTTCGATACTAATTCGGTGATAGATAGTGATACATCTCCAGGAGAATCCACTTTATGTGGCAACAGGTAATCGATTCTTAAGATCCATTCGATTTCCTGTTCAAACAAGCTCATTCACACCTGATACACCAAGCACGCGGGAATAAATCATAGGTCCACAGGGTGCTCCAAAAGGTCTCTTGGTCCAGATTGAAATGGATCTCGGGTGTACTGCAAATCCAGGTCAAGGTTATAAAGTGGTGTTATCCATCAACCACGACCCGTATTATGAATTTACGCATAAGCATTCTACGGACAAATCGGTATGCAAATGGGGGCAAACCAGAGTCCCTTTTTACTGAGAGTAAAGGCAATACGAATCCATTTCTGATTTGTTCCCGTATTTTAGGCCTCCACACACTGGAAAAAAACACATTGGATCTAGAGTCCAGACTCTTAAAAACATCGACAAGAAAAAATACCCTTGATTCAATCAGATTTAAGCTTAAATCAAGAACCAAGCCTCTTAATTTGAGCGGAGTTCCTTTTGATTTAAGCTTAAATCTGATTGAATCAAGAGTATTTTTTCTTGTCAATGTTTTCAAAAGTCTGGACTCTAGATCCAATGTGTTTTTTTTTCCAGTGCAGTGTCACAGACAGGTTTAAAGATTTCATTTTCACCAATTGCAAAGGCAATAAATTATAATGGACCGGGAAATTGGGGGCACGGCAAGGAACAAACGGAAGCAGGAACGGAGACAGGAAGTCGGGAATGAGTTGATCAAAAATTACAAAAAACTTTCATTTTGTGTAATCTTTATTCCCGTTTGTGACATCCATGAGGCGTCGAGTTGTCTTAGCTCTCTCTGTAAAGGGACTCTAGGGACAACTGCTTGCAATAATCTCTGAGGTGTTAAATTTTACTCTATAATATGAAATCATAAGAGTAATGCGGAACGCAAAGCCTGAGGTGCGATATTTTTTATATTTTTGCTAACAGTTTGTTTATCGTGTAGTTGAAGAGAATGATTCATGCCGAAGAAATCTCTGAAAAAAAATTCTCGGCGTTTTTACCAAGGTCCGTTGGTACCTTTACCATCTCACTTTTTTTTATCAATTATTGGTAATTTTACCACGACAGCCTGGTAAGCTTACCTAAAAACCGGTATTTTTACTGTTTTTTTCAGGTAAGAATAACACTTTTATTGGTAATCAATTCCCGGTAACCTTGCCATTTTATCTCGTTAATTTTACCACAGTCGATAAAAAATATTGGCGTTTTTACCAAGGTCCAGTAAAATTACCGAGAAAGTTCAATAATTTTACCGAGATTTCTCGGTAAAATTACCAATGCCATAAATGGTAATTTTACCAAGAAAAAACTGGGATCGAATAGAACCCTGAATTCTTGGTAATTTTACCCTTTTCTCAGTAAATACACCGAGATTTGTTTTCAGTGATATTGTAAAATTCCCAATCGCGTCATTTTTTTGTGACGCGAAACTCGGAAGAAGCTCACCGCAAACTTTCCACGTTTGCAAAATCGCACGGCCTCGTCCTACACTTTATGCAGTTCCGGCGATTGATTCCTGGGTATGACCAGGGGAAATCCCAGTGTAATTTGACGGCATCGCGTGATTCACAAGCCGGTATACAGTCGCCAATCACTTTTCCTGCGGAATAAACCTGGTTGTTTTCCTGCTCGGTGTGATTGTTCCGATCAACATTGGAACTTCAATTAAGTGATGGTTTCACACCGGCCTCAAGGTAATAGATCGAGATAGGAAGGAGTAAGGAGGGTATCAAACGATTCCCGTAAATCAGAATGTCTCTCAGTGCCCACATTCACATCAGTGCAAATGCCTCCGCCTTTCTCATAACTTTTTTTGAGAATCAGTAAACCAATTTCCTATATGAAACTCATTTTTCAAAATTTTCGAAGTCAAGCTCATAAGTAATAATATATCAAAGTAAGCTCAACTTATGTAAGTGCATGCAGTAGATATTAACTAAATTCAAAGCATTAAGAAAGGCGTCGTTTTTCCATGAAAAATTAGGGGTTGCATAAATAAAACTGAACGTAACAGAGCCGCTCTCACGGCGCCGCCGCACAGTGGATTGAGTCAAAAGGAGAGGTTGGACAAAATTTGGAAACTTTAAACGCTTATAACTCCGTTTACACAAAGCGTTGAAGTTTTCAAGTGGTTTCATTAGTTTTCTCGTTAAATTTTCATTCGCAAGCATCCCTTGAAATTTAAAATGTGACGAGTAAAACATCAACATTTTGCAGATTTAGTCAAAATTTCATTTCCGACTTGATTGACTGTGCACTGCGCCGGCTACGCACGTCGCTCCTCGAACAGTAGAAAGGAAACCAAAGCGCCTTCAATATTTTGCTATGCAACCAGGACAATCGTCGAGCACGAATAGTGGCATCCTCAAATCTACGGTAATATGACAAGGCGCAGGTCGACGCCAACGCGTAATGACACACTTACGGGCAAGCGGGATTGAAACCAGTGCGCCTTCAACATTTTGCTAGGCAACATAGACCACCTTCGGGCACGAATATTGGTATCCTCGAATGTTTAGTAATTTCACACGGCGCGGCGCAGTGTGGTGCCAACGTGTGACGTCTTAAATATGGGCAAGTGCAATTGAAACCAGCGCGCCTTCAATATTTTGCTATGCAACACGGACAATCGCCGAGTTTGAATAGTTGTTTGCAGGCTGTGATACAACACACGGACATTTTATGACGTGACTCGAGCTTATAGAATGCAGCGGGGATTTTACTTTTTAACAATTTACAGGGTGTTTAGCATCAGGTTTTTCTCGATTCTATCAGGATTTGATCCCGATTTCATCAGGATTTGAGGAAAAATCGGTCGTAAAATCAGGATTTGAGAAAAGTCGGCTGTCCGATTGGATATTTTTATGCTTTCACGTACGCTTATGCAAAATTTCAACTTTTCTCCGCAAAAAATCAGCAGGATTTGGATAAATTATGAAATCAGGATTTAGCGGTCAAAAATCTGGAAAAATCAGGATTTGATCCGGATTTAATCCCGATTTCATCTAAATTTGAGATAAAATCGGTCGTAAAATCAGGATTTTAGAAAAGTCGGTCGCCCGATTGGATATTTTTATGCTTTCGCGTACGCTTATGCAGAAATTTTAACTTTTCTCCGCAAAAAATCAGCAGGATTTGGATAAATTATGAAATCAGGATTTAGCAGTCAAAAATGAGGAAAAATCAGGATTTCCCAAAATGAAAAAAACTAGACACCCTGATTCAATTGTTAAATCAGCAATCCGTTTTTCCATGAAATTCTCCATCTTCCATTATTTCAACGGCGACCTAAATCAAATCGGCCAGCACCCCGATTTTTTTTTCTGCGAAAAAACGTTTAAAAAATTGCTAATTTAACCACCCCCGTGGTTAAATTAGCTTTCCAATATTGTAAAATGTACATTTGAACCACGTCGGACATAGTTTTTAACAATTTAATTGTTGAATCAGTAATCTATTTTCCCCGTGAAATTCCCCATTTTTCGTTATTTCAATGGCCGCCAAAACCAAAGCGGCCACCACCCCGATTTTTTTCTCCGGGCAGCTCGGAGTCTGAGTGGAATATGCGGATTGCGGATGCTCGTGGCGGACCCATGCCATGAGCTGATATCCCGGGTGTATCTCCCTTCATGTGCATCGCCCGCGGGTGAGCAAGTCTCCCCGCTCCCCGACCCTCCCGGCTCGGCGCGGCGCGGGGCGGCGTCGCGCCACGCCGGTGTGCGCGTGGCTTCGTCGCGCGCTCGCCCGCCGCACGACGCGCCGTTTTGACCAGTCAGTCGCACGATTGTCATCGCCGGCAGCGCACCCTAGTCGCCAATCGTCCGCCTTCAATCTCGAGACCTCTCAACTCGATACTCAACTCATTCTTCGCGCCGCTTTATTTTTTCCGACCAATACACGGTTCAAGTTCCCAACTTCCCAAAATCCGAGATTCGTATCTTCAGCAGCAATAGCTGTATACTTTTAAAAACCTTTTTTACGCGCGTTTTTCTCCTTATTTTTCCCGCCGTTTTTTCACCTCGAAGTTCAGTCCTTTTCAAGAATCTGAAAATAATTTTGGATACGCAACTCTGTTTACTCGCGTTGTGAGAAGTGCATCTTCAGGTGGAATTCAAATCTTCAAAAGTGTGTGTTCGTCTCTTCGAGGCCTTCAGTTATTGTGTCTGCTTCGAGTACGCTTTGACTTAGTTCACGTGGTCGGAGTTTTTCAATCAGTTGGATTACCTGGGACGTTATCCTGAAGTTTAGTGTCGGGGGAAGTTTTTCGCTTTGCCAGGAAAGTCGGAGCTCTCGAAGGATTGGATTTGAAAAGGTTCAGTGTCAAAGCTGGGATTTCGGTTCCGTGCTATGTGCGTTTTTGCCACATCCAAGGAGCGAACGTGGTGTAGATGTTTGTCATGTTAAGTCTGACCTATATACATCTCAATTTCCGAAAAAATAAGTTATTTTTCTTCCTAGTGTTGACGAATGTAGAGCCTCGTTAGACTACAACTGTGAGTACTATTGAAATCCATTATTTATTCCTAGTTTTCGTCCCAAACGCATGACAAATATTGGGAAAATAATATCATAATGTTGCCTCTTCGTACCCACCCACATAAATGCTTTTTTAGGGGAGAAACGATAAAACATTAAAAAAATCAGGGTTTCTTGATGAAATTTGCCTTATAGCATTATTGGTAGGCAAAAGAAAGTATTAAGACGGAACCTTATTGTTTTAATAACTAACCACATGAAAATTCGAAAAGAAAATAATTGCGCCGTCCTAATTGTGTGTGTGAGTATTTTCAGCCTGACTCTCCCTATTTATGGGCTGGAGCCTCAATGATCAGTTTTAATCACAGCATAGCTTAAACATTCTTTACTGAACGGAAATATTCTCGCCTCTCGATGTTTGGAAGATGATTATATGTGAATGCAAAAAAATGTTTCATGTAATAATTCTCGCACGAAATCAAAGCCAAAAAATCTAAAAATTTTAGAGGCCGCGCCTGTATCCAGGCATTTGAATAATTGGTTAAAATTTAATTATCGGGGTTCAATTTTTGTGAGCATTGCTCGCAAGGAAATGGATCTTAGTCCACAAAAGCATTTGTTTTTAAGTGAAGAGACTTTCGTGCGGATGGGTCTGAAAATTTGGATTTACATTTTTTACCGTTTAATCCTGGAGATTATTTTTTGAGCGACTCAGAAAATTTTTGTGGCACCGGAGGGTGTAAGGCTGTATTTAAATTTAACAAATCCAAGTCTCGAATATAGCAGAATAAAATCATACTGGTTATTTTTTTTCCTCGAAACCGTTTTTTTTTTTAATATTGCGAACTCAAACCACCAAATATCGGCGCGGCTAGACATTTTTAGGCGGTTTTCTTTACTAAGATTTTTGTAAAACATCCCTAAAAATACCGGCACCAAGAGCGCGCATATTTTCCATTTACCGGTAGTGTCAACCGGTAAAATATTTACCATTATTTTAGTACCATTTCCGGTACTAAAATTCATGCGGACTCTCACATTTCACCCTGAGCGGCATTCTCATCGTTGATACGGGCTAATGATGTGGGGTTTAACAGTTGTGAACGGAAATTTTTCGGATTGCTCATCACATTGCTCATCAAGCATCATTGGGCAAAAAATTATGAACCTAATAATAACCTCTGTACTTTGAGAATTCATCAGACTAAGGTCTACAGCCAATAGTTAAGCGCTGAGTGACGCGATGGAATTCATCTGAAGTTTGAATAAAACTTGAGGAGGCTCCATTTCAAGTCGCCCCGAAAATTATTTGGATACCTCACAGTCACAAAAAAAACCTCCGGGTCTAAGGGCCGTAATTACGGATTACATAAATACATCGTATCCGGGTTTATAGACCGTAGTGATGATTCTTTACAGCGGTCTCCGTACCTGGGGCTCCACCCGGCACGCAGACGGTGTACCTATCTGAAACCCGTAATTACGGTTTTCAGACCTGGAGTTCCCTCTAAAGTTATCACGATATCCACCGCACGGGAAAACGAAGTATGGTAAACAGCTTCAATTTAACTTAGGTAATGAGAGTCCTATGGTAGCATTTACTGGTAGGTATTGATATTACGCAAGAGTGTGATTTTGCCACACGAACTGAGTGCCTTTCCAAGAGTCCCCCTGCTGATGCTGGGCCCGAAATCAGGTAGACTATGCATTTTGCAATTTGGAACTATAATTTCTGGCTCTTCTGGAAAAACACTTATATGCATAGGAAAACTAATGGCACATACGTTGTTTCTAAACCGGGCTAGAATTTATAGTTCCAAATCGCAAAATGTAGTCCAGTTGTACTTACCATTCTTATTAACCATAACGATGGCTAAACTCCGAAACTGAGTACCTCCATTTACGATGTTGCAGACCTCTGTTCATATTATTTTCTCTTTGGAAAACTGGTCAAATTAATCTCTTGATCTCTTGATTCTTTTGGCGGGGAAGTAGGAGTTTTCTTATTTTCTGCTCGGTCCTGAAATACGATAATCTTATCCACGGTTGAGATTATGCGTGGTTAACCTAAGATTTTCTATGGTTTAATGTATCCGCGATGCCTTGCTGGAAATAATCAAGAGCCCATTAAAATTGCGCAAAAGCCGCAAAATATCAATATTTGGCCCAAAGAGCGCATTTTCTCTTTAAGCTTTGCCTCGCTTTAAAAGTAGCCTCTTTCGTTTATTTTTTACCGTATGTCCTCGCGTAAACAAGTGCAAAATATCAACATTTGGCGCCAGGATCGCATTTGCACACCCAGACTTTGCTTTGCTCTGAAAACCACCACTTTTTTCCGTACGTCCACGCATGGCCAAATGAAAAAAAAAAGGCGCAAAACACCAGCATTTGGCACAGATTAATCCGGCGCCAAGAGCGGGTTTGCACGTCCAGGCCTTGCCCTCTTCCGAAATCCGCTAATCGGAACAGGGTCAGGTGATTTTGGGGACCGGGGCCGCATAACAATCAGGAACATGACAACCCGTGACAAGCGGTCGCGTTGCACATGACTCCGTTACGACATTAGACTGGTAACCTTGCGGCTTGCGGCAGTTGCGGCGCGACATCAGCTGAAACTTGCGGACTTGGGCGAAGACGGCGCCGCGATTGCCGCAACCGGCGGCGCAAGCGGCCACCTCTTCCGCTCGCAGCAGCCCCCGGCGAGGATCACTGTGACAAGGAAGAACGCTGGATGAACCCTTAGACGTTGCCAAATTTCCTTAGATATAATACGAATTTTCAGGGAATTCTGTGAATATTGTTCCTCTAATTTTTCGGAGAATTTTATTTACGATCAGATCTAAACTATCTGAAAATTTCAAGAGAAAACAGACCGCTAGACATTGCCAAATTTTATTTGATACAATACGAATTTTCAGGGAAATCTGTGATTTTATTCCTCAAATTTTTCGGAGGATTTTATTCACGATCAGATCTAAATTATCGGAACATTTCAAGAAAAAACCGAAATATTTCTCATTTACAATGAACATGTTATCGGAGGAAAATTTTAGAACTCTCGAATGTTCATTATGCGTGTTTCCGTAGCACGGCAGTGCAGTGGGCCAGTTCGCGCCGTTTCTGTCTTTTCGAGCCGAAATCGTGGCTCTGCGGGCTGATTATTGAAAGGGATAGACAAAGCGACAGACAAAGAAGGCGGATCGATAAGGAAGCTATCTCTTTAGTTTTTACAGACTGAGAGGGATAAGGATGGACGAACTGCGGGCCTCTAAGGGTTGCCGTTAGTTAGTCTATTACTTACCTCCATTGTCCATTTTAACCAATGAGATCGCTCCATACTCCTTAAGTCTTATTTGTCTATTGCTTTGTCTATCAATTTCAACAATCAGCCCCCAGGCCACCCTTGCTTAAATCATTGTACTCAGATCGTGAAGGGGCAACTTCGGGGCTCTGAAATTCCGATCGTGCCATGCAGATACCAGTTAAAGTTACAGAGAGTTTGATTTTAATCACTTCTGAGACCTTCAACTTTACTTAAACAACATGAAGAAACGTCTTTAATTAATCCCACAAAAATTTTGTGCGTCTTACTAAGAAAACTCCTCTCAGCCAGGGTTGCAAGGGTCAAGGAAACCTAGAAAAATCCTAAAAAACCTGGTCAGGGAATTACAAAACAATCAAGTAAGTCAGTAATTAGCCAGGAAAATTCTCAGGGCTGCGGCGTCCATTGCGCGCCGGTACCAAAAAATGTCACTTTGTACCAGACATCGCGAAAATCGATCAAACAAGAGATGCATATCGTACGGCTGAAGGACTCGACACGATAGTAAACCATATCGGTCAATTCACATAATTTAGTGCGCCTTCATTTTCGTCTGATACTGTGCAATACTTCCGCGGTGGAATAGTTGCTCAGAGCGCCTTTCACAGCATTGTTTCGACTTGGAAGCACGAATGGTCAGGGAATTTTCCCGAAAAAGTCAAGGACTTATAAAATTGGATTAAACTAGCAACCTTTCCGGCATTTTTTGTGTGGAAATGCTGGCAACAGGATTGATTATCGTTTTCATAATTTTGTGTTTTTCTACACGAGCAAAAAAAAAAAGAATAACCATCATACACTTTTTGTAGATTAAATTGACTCATTTTGAGCGGAAATTTGATAATGTGATGGAGAACGTGCCGAAAATGACGGTTCACTTTACGACACGAGTAGAGAAATAATGGACCAAATGCGGTTAAACGTATGAGATTGGTGATACGTATTATTACATCCAAGTATAATGTGGAGTATGATGGACTTGTTCATAATTACGTATAATGGATGTCGTAACGTTTCGTGGACGTATTAAGAGGGGTGAGTTCTGATTTCTTGACACACACACACACACACACCCTCACACACACCCCCCCTCCCCCCAAGGTCTAGTCCATAATCATCGTTTCAAGCTTCTGGCTCGCAAAAAAAAAAAAAAATAGGATAAAATCATCTAAAATTCAACTAAAATGCTAAAATATTAATTTGGGCATGCTTTATAATGTACAGAAGAGTTTCTCTGTGGTTTATCTTGCCGAATATAACATTTTCGTGTATCCGAAAAGGCAGGAAAGGCATGGACGTGATCGGTTGTTTTGTCCATCGTTAACCGTAAAATAAGTGACGTTAATTTATGCATTCCGGAAAAACATATTTAACTCAGCGTGCAAAATGTAAAGTAGTCATCCATGTCGTAGGCACGTAAGTGCGTGATTATGACGTGCAGGTTTGTGATAGGTAACTGGTCATGCGCGTCACCGTCGCGAAGTTCTACGTTCCTGCACCACTCTGCCGTGCTTAGGAAAAATGCCGTATGAGCATTCGAATGTTGCCAAATTTCCTCATAGAAGATATCAATTTTTGCAAAAATATATGAACATTTTTCTTTGAAATTTTCAGACACTACAGATAATATTTCGAGCAAAATTCCCTGCTAAATCGGAAGAAAAGTATGTATTAATTCAACCGGAAATTCGTGATTTTTCAAAAGAACTGGCAACGTCTGAAGGCTCATACGATGTTTTTCCTTATCACGGCAGTACTCCACCGCGAATAATATTCGGCATCGATCTTTTTTCAGCCAAAAAATTCTACGCTTTTCTCGTTTGCTCCAGGTCGATAGGGCGTGTTATTTCCGGAGGCTATTGATAGTGATTAGTAATTGAGTTATTTCTGGAAGACCATATCGGCTTTTTTTCGTGTCTACGTTTCTGATCGGAGGATGATTACAAGGAAAATAGCATACCGGGTTGATAAGGTCGGGCTGACTCAAGCTTTTGCGCCTCTTTGTAGAAAGTAGGTGAAAAGTGATTCGGAGCGTCTAAGTTAATTTATGAACGAGTAATTAACATTGATACGATTTAGTTTTCACTGTAGTGCATGCATAATTGGACGGAGTTAAACAGAAAGGAACCAAGCCACATCGGGATCGAACCGAGAAAAAGAGCTTTAAAGTTTGGCTCCTGCATAAGACTCAATGTAAAAGATAAACTTTGAGTTCAATTTCTGCAAAATTTGCTCCAACAAAAACTTTGAATTTTCGGCGATAGATAGTAGAGCAGTGGTTGAGTTCAAAACCACTCATAACCCAATTTTTTCCAAAATGTGGGTTGGTTCCTTTCTGCTTAACTCAGTCCAATTAGGCCACGCTCCATTGACAACACGGAAAAAAATGATATTGCTGCTTCAACGCGTAGTTTATAAAAGTGTCAGACACGTTTCAATATAGATTTTACAATAAAAAATACTAATTAAACCACCCCCGTGGTCAAATTGGACCGAGTTCATCAGGAAGGAACCAAGCCACATTAAGTTGAAACTGAGAAACAGAGGTTCCAAGTTTTATTCCTGCATAAGGCTCAATGTAAAAATAAACTTTAACCCCTCTTTTTACAAAACAATGTTAGTTTTTAGACTTTCAGTTTTTGGCAGGAGAAAATATACGGCCAGTGAAATTGAAAAGCATTCTTAACTCAATTTTTTCGAAAATGTGGGTTGGTTCCTTTCTGATGAACTCGGTCCAATCAGCTTTCCACTATTGTAAAATGTCCATCTGAAAAATGTCGGACATATTTTTTAACAATTTAGTTTTCAGCTATTCATCTTTACCGTGAATGTGATGTATTTATGCCTGATGGGAAATTATTGAGGAGCTAGGGGAAAAAGTAAAATCGTTGAAAATAATAAGCCATCCCTGAGAAAGTACACATTTGAATACTTCCATCTTGACTTTTTTGGTCGCGGAAATTTTTCGAACGCACAACAATGGCGGTGCGGTCAATTTGCCTATCTCCCTCTTGCAACGGAAGTCAAAACAAACGTACAGCAATTTTGACACGCAAGAAAAAAGAGGTAAATTGAGCGTGGAGTCAGTTTCATGTGATATGAGCTGAGTTGCAATTTTCTCGTCGCGATAACCGCATATTGCTTCGGCTTGATAGGTTGTTTAACTTTTAATGACGGGAGATACGGTGAATGGTCAGTGAACTTACATTTGAAGTCGTCAGAAAATTCGTTTTCATATATATTTTCAGTAACTGCCGAGTTGTGTTGGACCGTCTGGGATTTACGGAGAGATTTAGACATTCGCAATTTCATCTTAGGATGATTCCTCCCAGGAAGTAAACAAACATCGATAAATCAAACAAATTTTGCTCAAATGCGAGTTTTGCTTCTCACTTTTTGTGATAATAGGGATGCAACAGTTTAGAAGCAAGGTTGTGCTGTGTAGAAAGCAACCTAAAGCCAAATGATACTAAACGCGAAATATTACGTTCAATTAGTCAAAATGAACTGGAATTTTCGCGTTAGGTCACATTTGCAGTGGCGTGGCGTGAATTACGATATATCGATTGGTATGCCATTTAAACCTATGGAAAAGGATCGATAAATAGGGTGTTCGCAGCGAACACCTTAATAATCGATTTTTTACCATAGGTTTAAATGGCATAACAATCGATATATCGCAATTCACGCCACGCCACTGCTCATTTGCCTTTAATTTAGGGGTTTTAGAAGAGATTTCTCACCCCTAGACTGCTGAAGTATGCTTCTACACTGATGCATCCCAGTTTTTACAAAGATAGAAAAGCAAAACCCGTATTTCAGGAGAACTCACCTTGCTTGAGATTATGGAAGATTTTGATGTGGACCTATTACTCTTAGCTCTCTGACTCTCTACATTTTCATTTTTCGTCACAATTCGTTCTACTTACTTTTCTACAAGGCCGATTGTATGGCCCGTTACTTTTTTTTCGTCGTTGAGTTATTTTGGCACAGTCTTTAATTGAGGGGTTTGGGGGACAAGGCCCATAAGTGTAGTTTCTCCTATGTCGAGAAATGCGCGTTTTAACTATCGAAATTACATGGATCTTAATGGCGGAAAGAAAGTTCCAACTGACTTTTCGATGCTTAAAAAATTGGAATTTTGGAGCGAATTTTTCACTGAACTTGCATCGAGACTAGTTTTACTTGAAATCCTCAGTGTCTCAATTTTTTAAAAAACTACCCTTATGTGCCTTGTCCTCGAAGCCCTTCAACTAAGCTTATTACGTGTGGTTGCTCTGTATTCTGTATTCTCTCCACGGACTGACCTTCACTCTTTTTATATAACTCAGGTTGTTCGGCAGCTAACCCTCGAAATGCTCCCCGGGTTTCTCTCCGATATTTCTAACAGCAATTAGCAATAACTCCTCCATCTCAGTGTTAATCGTTGGAGAGATGATCCTAATGAAAAATTTGCTCAATACGTGATTCACGCACCGTCGGCGATGATGCCCCCGGAAACGGTTTTGACATCGTCCATGGAAAGTGACTCGGGTGTACAGGGTGTTGAGTATCTGGTGCAATCATCGTGACCGGGTCGCACAGTGGATCGAGTCATTTCGAGAGGTCGCACATGTAATTTTTGACTAAAACTACAAATTTTTATGTCTCTTTCGTCATATTTTGAACTTGTAGGGGTGGTTTTTGAAGATAATTTTACGAGGGAACCAATGAAATCACTTTTAGAACTTCAAAGTCTTGGAAGTCTATGGAGTTATAAGCGTTTAAAGTCTCCAAATTTTGTCTGACCTCTCCTATTGGCTCGATGGAAAGTGACTCGGGTGTACACTGTATACAGGCTGTTGAATATATGGTGCAGTCATCGTGGCCGGGCCACACTGTGGATAGTGTCAATTAGAGATTTTGGACTTGAAATTTTTGACTAGAAATAGAAAATGTTTAAGTCTATTTCGTCATATTTTGAACTTATTGGGGTGGTTTTTGAAGAGAATTCCACGAGGAAACCAATGGTTCCACTTTTAAAACCTCAAAGTTTTGTATAAGTGAAGTTATAAGCGTTCAAAGTATCCAAATGTTGTCCGACTTTGCCTATCGACTGGATCCATTGTGGGCCGGAGCGATGGTAGGCAGCGAGAACTGGGCCGCGGAGCGCCAGACAGCTTGTCGCCGAAGCCGGGCGGCCGGGCGCGGCGCTCGGATGGCGCGGCAACGCAGGAGCGACGCGTAATAAACGCCCTTATCATGAGCCGAGGACCAGCCTCCCAGTCCAGTGAACTGAGCTTTTAATCAGTTTACAATCCTCCTGCACTCCCGAGAGCTCCTGCATCCTCATCCCGCCACGTTGCCGCCTCCTCGGCTTGATGTTTTATCGTCTACCTAGACTGGTTTAGAGTGCCTGTATAGCGAGAGTATAGACGGATGTGAAACTCCGAAAATCCATCAGGCCTTCACCGATGCCTCCGCGAATAAAGTTAGGGCCCAGAAATGCAGCCAACCTACACTGGAAAAAAAACACATTGGATCTAGAGTCCAGACTCTTAAAAACATCGACAAGAAAAAGTACTGCTGATTCAATCAGAATCAAACTTAAATCAAGAACTAAGCCTCTTAATTTAAGCGGATTTCGTTTTTTTTTTATTCAAGCAAAAATCCGATTGAATCAAGATAATTTTTTCTTGTCAATGTTTTTAAGAGTCTGGACTCCAGATCCAACGTGCTTTTTTTCCAGTGCAGGTAACTTTTTAAACACACTCTGTTGAAAGAAAGCTAATTTTCACCGACACTCAGTGGATCGAGTCAATTAGAGAGGTCGGATATGAAATTATTGACTAAAACTGCAAATTTTGATGTTTATTTTGTCACAGTATAAATTTCATGGGGTGCTTGTGGTGAAAAATTTCACGAGGAAACCAATGGAGCCACTTTCAGAATCTCAAAATTTTGTATTAACGGAGTCATAAGCTCTTAAAGTTTCCAAATTTTGTCCAACCTTTCCTATTGACTCGATTCACTGTGCGACATTCCGTTCAGCAACTTTGCCCCGATAGCTGGGTCTCAGAGTGTGTACCCACTCCTGCTTGATTGTGTCTTGCACAGATGCCTTCATGAACTATATACATTATTCCGGAGAAGCCCATTTTATAATAATCAATTGATCGGCTTCACCAAAAGAACCTTGAACTTGTACCAACCACCAAATAATTTTTAATGACATGGACCAGTTTCAAATGCGGTTTGTCGGTCAGATAGGTGAGAAAACGGTGTGCCAAGCCTCTATTATCATCCAGTGATTTGATGAAGGTTTGGCAACCTTCGTTTGATGTCGTCACGCGATGACGTATGGCGGCAATGATAGCGTCGCCGCTATCACCACAGTGTCATCCTGCATTTCTGAATGGATCGCGCCACTCCTCCTACGAGGACCGTGATTCAATGCCCCAAAACTTGTTTCTTCCCTATCGGCTCCTAAAGCAGTCTTTATCCTATACATTGAAGCCACATAGATGCTCTTAAACGATGAAATCCCACGTATATAATCTTATCGAGGCATTATTACAGGGTTTTAATAAGCGTTTCTTCCTTTTTTCCTTTTCTTTTTTCTTCTTTTTCTTTTTCTTTTCTCTCTCTCTTTTTTATTTTTCTACTTTTTCTTTTTCTTCCTTTTTATCTTCTTTTCCTCTTCTTTCTTCTTCGTCTTCCTCCTCTTCTTTATCTTTTTTCTTCTTCTCTCTTCTTCTTCGTCGTCTTCTCCTTTCTACTTTTTTTTATTTTTCTTCTTCTTTTTCTTATTTTTCTTCATCCCCATCTTTTTTTACAAAATATTATTCTTCTCTCCTTCTTTTCTTTTTTCTTCTTCTCTTTGATTTCCTTTATTTTATTATTATCCTTACTCTTCCTAGTTTTCTTCATTTTCTTCCTCATCCCCTTTGCATCGTAGCGTCGTATCAAGATAAGGGAATCATCGCATAAAGTTTCAAAATTAAAATCTTTTGAGTTTTTGGGTTGAAAATTAAAACGGGCATGTATTTTTAACTTTCAACCCCTTGAGCCACTGCTAAAATTTCAGAATGTCCAAAAGAAAAAGAAATAAAAAGAAAAAAAAGCACCAAATTATGCCTTTCAAGGCTCTAAGTAGTGTCTCTCCCTCCGCCATGACAGAATAGGCTCGCTAAGAGTTAGTAACGGGGGCACTGGAACGCACTGCGTGCCCAAATCTAGCTTCTTAGACCTTTTCGATCAATCGGAAATCAATCAGGATCAGGTAAGCTTAAAGGGCTAAAAATAAGTTAAATACATCTTGACATTTTGCAATCAATATGCAAATATAACTGCACGTTCCGCATTTCCTATCTGAATAATGCAATGTGGTAAAAGATAAAAATACCCAACTGCAAACTGTAATGTCAGAGAAAAGTATGAGTTATGAGTGTATAATTTTAGCCTGAAAAACAATACGGAGTAAGTGACATATTTCTGTTCCTCTTTTTTTTTTTTAATCTGCTCATGAAGCTTGTGATTTTGCCATTTTAGGTGAGAGATGTGCGTCCACTGTCGAGGCAGAATAATCGCGATTAAGTATTGAACGATTCATGATTCATCTAAATACCAAAGGGAGCATTCAAGTGAAATGGGGGGGGGGGGCAGTAAGCTATCTCATGATATCACTAAAACGAACAAAGAAGAGAGAAAACAATGATTCAAATTTTGAAATTTTTGTAAAACTTTTTCTTACCGATTTTTCTAAAAATTGTTGTTAATGTGAGCAACTATATGCTTTTCTACTAACTGTATGCTTCTCAAGCAACAGTATTCTATGTTGAATATGGTACACAACGATTCCACGAGAAGCTTGATCGTTCAATAACAAATAAAAAAAAAAAAATAATAAAAAAAAAAGTCAGTGAGAAAAATATTGTAGACCGTGATTCGAAGCCTCCCTTTAGTATGCTAAGGAATGTATGCCATGCTAAGGAAGCACGCCATATGAACCTTCAGGCGTTGCCAAATTTCCTCTGATAAAATACGAATTTCTTCGGGAAATTGTAAATATATTTCTTCCAATTTTCCAGACTATTTTGTTCACAATTTAATCTAAAATATCTAAAAATTTCAAGGAAAAATATGCATTAATTTCGTCAAAAATGCATGTTTTATCCGGGGAAATTTGGCAACTCTCGAATGTTCATACGACGTTCTTCCTTAGCACGGCAGTATACCTCTGGCAAGTGAAGATTATATTCGGCCGAACGATTTAATAAAAGGTATATTTACTTGAGCAGAAAAAAAAGATCAGACAATCGAAAAATAAATTTGGAAAAAGGCTCTCTTTTCCTCGGCGAAGGAGGCCTTTTCGTCGCTCCTCCGACGTAAGGGCGTAACTCGATTTCCGTAGGAGCCCCAGATAGCACGGATCCATTGGTGAATGGGGGCACTCGTGAAAATTGAGATACGCCCTTACGTCAGGAGCGACGTTTTGTCAACCAGATGTGATTCCCGCATAATGATCACGCTATCGCTGTGCCGACCGGTCCTAATTGACAATAAATCCGCGAGGAGGAAAAAATTTCACATATTTTCTCCTGCTTAAAATTCATCGAATGCATTTAAAATAGCGGGCATGATCTCATTCAAACTCGGACGGGAGATTTGAGTCCCCGCGCCCCTTCCACCGGGCGACACAGTGGGTCGAGTCAATAGGAAAGGCCGGACAAAATTTGGAAACTTTGAACGCTTATAACTCCGTCTATACAAAGTTTTGAGGGTCTGAAAGTGGCGCCATTGGTTTCTTCGTAAAATTTTCTTCGAGAAGCACCCCTTGAACTTTAAAATTTGAAAATTTAAACACCGAAAGTCGCAGTTTTTGTCAAAAATTTCATGTCCGACCTCTCTGATTGACTCGAACCACTGTGCGGCATCCTGCGTCGCATTCTAGCGAGAGACAAGTTTCATTTTTTAACAGGCGCGTGCTTTCAGGCTTTGATACCAACCGCTGGCGCCGAATCTTGGAGGGAAAAAATTCTCCTGCCCCACCTTGAAGTCACGGTGTGGAAACTGAGTGAAAACCGGGGAAATCACCAACCATCCCGGTGGGTCGATCACTGAAAATTCCGAGTATCTTAGCTGACCTCCAGATAATTTTACCATGATGTTTAATGTAGTATCCAGTGGCGTAGGAAGGGGGGGGCCAGGGGGGGCCTGGCCCCCCCCAAAATTGGAAATAGTATCATCTGGCCCCCCCCCAGAAATTCTGGATGGTGCACTGATTGAAATTTATCACTCTTAATGCACATAGTTTTTACTTAAAATCTCGCGCTCGAACGGTTAGTTTTTTCTTCTCTGTTCATTATTCAGTTGAATTGCTCTAAAAAATCTGGATGCAATCGATTTTTTTCTAATTCATAATTCATATCTTTATTTTTTGGTACATGACAAATGCTCATTCGTTCATAGTTACGTCTTGCTCATTATATTATATTTTACTTTGCATGGGCTTTTCCTAATACACAACAATGATTCTGGCATTCACTAAACATTTATTTCGCAATTTTCACACAAATGAGTGGTTAAAAGTGAGAAAATAAATGGAATAACCTGTTGAATGCAACAATTTCAAAGTATTTTAACCTTAAAATGCATAAAACTGGGTGAATTTTATGCAGAAATTGAAGGAAGATTAACGCCACAAGTGCCTCGAGATGCGCTCAAATAGAGTTAAAATTTCAAAAATTTTCCGGGGGAGGCCCCCCGGACCCCCCGCTGACCTGGGGGGTATGCCATACCCCCCAGACCCCCCGGTGGTGGGGGGCCAGGCCCCCCCCAGCAAAATGGCCTAGCTACGCCTATGGCAGGCAACGCTACAGGTTTTACTATCTCTTAAATTTTTGAAAGGACAGTACCAGGACTTCCCGCACGGAAAAAAATGAATTGCTGTTTTAACAATTAAATTGTTACAAAAGTATGTCCATCATGCTTCAAATGTACATTTCAACATAGTGGAGAGCTAAAACTACGAGGGTGGTTTGATTAGCATTTTTTTACTGTAATATCTTCATCGAAAAATGTCGGACACTTTTTTTTAACTACAAAATTTTCAAGTTTTACAACTAAAATTGTTTTTAAAAATTTACAAACTACAAATTTTTGTCGATCATTAAGATGTTCGATGCGAACCCCCTGTAGTAGGGCGGATAAGCATAACAATCGTGCATTTCTGGAAGAAAGCATGAAACTTTCAGGATATCATCTTTACCTATAGAAGGTTCAATTTCGCAAGTGAGCCCAAAATTCTGAGGCCATGGGGGCCGGGGGGGCAGGGGGCCCTGATTTCGCTATGTTTTGCCGAATTTTCGCGTTGGATCATCGTGAGAACGCCGTTAACAATGTAAAATGTGATCAAAACCTGTGTAAACGTCATTAATAGGTTCTCTCAAACAGTATCCTAAAATGCTAGCACTGTCCGATCCCGGAGCACCCCTCAAAATGCCTAAAATTCAAAATGGCGCCCATAATAAGGCCTCCGGAATATCGGTATTTTCACTTGTGCATATCCTGTCATGTGAGGTATCGTTTTCCATGTAATTTTGGTCGCAGATTTCATATTTGAAGTCAAAACAACCCCCCGGTCAAAATTGGTGCCCCCAATCCAAGATGGCGTCCAGATTTGAAAGGCAGGAGGGTGCATTTTTTAAACTTTTACGCGATAAGGCAAGTGATATGTCATTTCCTATGTAATTTTGGTCGTAGATTTCATTACTGAAGTCAAAACAGTCCTCCGGTCAAAATTGGTGCCTCAAATCCAAGATGGTGGCCAAATTTTAAAGGCAGGAGGGTGCATTTTTTCAAATTTTTACGTGATAAGGCAAGTGATATGTCATTTCCTATGTAATTTTGGTCGTACATTTCATTATTGAAGTCAAAAAAGCCCCCCGGTCAAAATTGGTGCCCGAAGTCTAAGATGTCGGCCAAATTTGAAAGGCAGGAGTGTGAATTTTTATGAGAAAAATAATCACGTGAGATGACAAGAGAGGTAGGTATCAATTCATACGCATTTTTAGTCAACAAAACGAATCTAAATGAAATGTAAAAAAAATCTTTTACACAAAAATGAAACGAGATAATCAAGATGATTGCCATCATGGCTGACAAGTGAAAAATGATGAGCCACTAATAGTGAGGTGTCTTGCTGGTTACTGCACAAAAACTCTGAACTCAATTTCAGATGCCCTAGACTCAGAGGATGAACAATTAATAAGTACCGAAAATAATTTAGAAAACTTTCAGTCGGTTTCAGTTGGTGGGTCTCTACTCCATCGAGTGCGATCGAAGCATAGGCATACTTACGAATCCATTGCACAAACCTATGTTCCATCAAATTGATGAGCAGACACCAATGTTTCTTTGCGTTTTCAAAGTGATGTTAAACGCGCAAAATCCGAGATGATAGCTGTTCTTGCATGCGTTTACTGGTTGCCATTCAACCCCTCACATCCATAAAATAGGAACAGCAACTTTATTCTGTACGCTTTTATGTGATCCTTACCTGCAAGAATCTAAAGAAAGGTTCTTGGAACCTAATCAAAACCATGAACGGATATAAAGAGCTGGAAAAGAGTAAATCGATGGTGAAACTGCTTAAATACTATTTCGGTTTGCGGTGTTGCAGACTTCTTGTCATACTTCCGTTCCTTCATTAAAAAATACTGGAGTCATTTCTTGAAAACTTTGCTTGTTTTCACTCTCTATGTGAGGAATATTCTGTAAAAATGTCAAGCCATGATGTTGGTTTGGTCCCCTTTCAAAAAATAAAATAGGAGCGAATATTTTGAAATCCTGCAACCAAGATACGCACTTTTGCTGTTTCACCGTCGAAATATTACTCCTCAATGGTAGCCAAAAAAATGTGACTTTCGAAGACCTCCGTCATCATATATCGAAGGAAAAATTTCCAGCTTTCAAAGTCTTCATTCAATTAGAGAAATTACCCTCGATATCATCAGCAATGAAGTAGGTAACATTAATTTAGGAGCTACTTTTATACTCAACTGTGGATGGGATGAAGTGATCTGGATGCTTGTCTTTGGGGATGGATGAATAAAAACAAGGAGCTTCATCCTATTTTAAGTGACTTGCCTCCAGCTTCCGGAATCCCCGCTTAAAATTATCCGGTGTAATTGTAAGAAAGGGAGTGACACCATGCTGTACCACCAAGAAAATAATATTTTCGTTCTTAGACTCATGCAGAAGTTCTGAAGACTCCAACTGTAAAAACTTACAGAACCGTAGGAGGAAGATCCTGAAGAGCCTCACTGGGAATGTGAATCAGCATGTGTTGATTAGGATTTTCTCCTATATACTGACTGGAGAGGGTACGGCAGGTGCGTCGCGTGAAATGTCCTTATCTTTATTGAGAAATTATATGGGCTAAAAATGAATAAAATAGCTCATTATAGATGCTCCTGTTAACATCATTCCTACCGTGGACGGCCAAACTGATCACCCTCTTAATTATCTCGTATCATTTTTGTGTAAAAGATTTTTTTTTACATTTCATTTAGATTCGTTTTGTTGACTAAAAATGCGTATGAATTGATACCTACCTCTCTTGTCATCTCACGTGATTATTTTTCTCATTAAAATTCACACTCCTGCCTTTCAAATTTGGCCGACATCTTAGACTTCGGGCACCAATCTTGACCGGGGGGCTTTTTTGACTTCAATAATGAAATGTACGACCAAAATTACATAGGAAATGACATATCACTTGCCTTATCACGTAAAAATTTGAAAAAAATGCACCCTCCTGCCTTTAAAATTTCGCCACCATCTTGGATTTGAGGCACCAATTTTGACCGGAGGACTGTTTTGACTTCAGTAATGAAATCTACGACCATAATTACATAGGAAATGACATATCACTTGCCTTATCACGTAAAAATTTGAAAAAATGCACCCTCCTGCCTTTAAAATTTCGCCACCATCTTGGATTTGAGGCACCAATTTTGACCGGAGGACTGTTTTGACTTCAGTAATGAAATCTACGACCATAATTACATAGGAAATGACATATCACTTGCCTTATCGCGTAAAAGTTTAAAAAATGAACCCTCCTGCCTTTCAAATCTGGACGCCATCTTGGATTGGGGGCACCAATTTTGACCGGGGGGTTGTTTTGACTTCAAATATGAAATCTGCGACCAAAATTACATGGAAAACGACACCTCACATGACAGGATATGCACAAGTGAAAATACCGATATTCCGGAGGCCTTATTATGGGCGCCATTTTGAATTTTAGGCATTTTAAGGGGTGCTCCGGGATCGGACAGTGGACACTTTAGTCGGACATTTTAGGATACTGTTTAAGAGAACCTATTAATGACGTTCACACAGGTTTTGATCACATTTTACATTGTTAACGGCGTTCTCACGATGATCCATCGCGAAAATCCCGCAAAACATAGCAAAATCAGGGCCCCCTGCCCCCCCGGCCCCCATGGCCTCAGAATTTTGGGCTCACTTGCGAAATTGAACCTTCTATAGGTAAAGATGATATCCTGAAAGTTTCATGCTTTCTTCCAGAAATGCACGATTCTGGGAACTTTTCCCCCTTATCCGCCCTACTACTGTTTATCGATTCTTTTCTATACGTTGAAATGGTAGATCGATCGATGTATTGCGAAGCACGCCACTCTTCTGCATGTGGCATGATTTACAAGAAAAACAAAATGAGTAACTAATGGATAAGAAAAAAAATACGAAGGCAGCAAAGATGAAGATTATCCAGAGCGGTTGCGTCACGGGATGTAGATTATCATTTTTTTTATTGTAATATCTACATTGAAACATGTCGGACATTTAAGCGCTCAGCCGATAGACAGCGCTTTTTGATTTCGACTTGCCTCTGAGTACTAGTATACTAGTGCTAATGCGTTTAAATGGCGCACCAGCTCATCGATGTGTAGGCTTTTTTTTTGGGGGGGGGGGGGGGGGTCCATTTTTAAAGTAAATAAAGCTGTGATAACCGTATTTTATGCTTCTAACGTAATGCGCAGGTAGTTTCGATCGTTTGTCTATAAGAAAATTTCTTAGCGGTAGAGTAATTCTTATCGAAATTGATCGTTGAACTCAAATGAAGCCTAAAAGAAACGCGCCTGATGAGCTCAACGGTGAGTCCATTTTCGGGAAACAAAAATACGCGTTTACGGTTTCCTTGGTAACCTTTGTTTGCTATCAGCTGATGTTTTATTTCCATTTCCCAGCCAAGTCGACGGAGTTTATACTTCCTTTCTTCCCTCAATACATTTACTAACACCTGAGCGATTTTCTAATACGACAGTATTAGAACTTTCCGGCTTGTTTTTTAATTGCAAAATTTACAAGTTTTACATCGATTTTTTTCACAAATTTTCAAGTTTTACAACCACTTTTTTACAAATTTAGAAACATTGTCGATAATTAAGATGTTCCGGTGTTATGATGTACAATATAAACAAAATGAGTAACTAATCGATAAAAAAAAGTACGAAGGCAGCGAAGATGAAGATTATCTAGAGCGGTTGCGTCACGGGACGTTCGTTCATGGGAACTGCGTATTTGCCCGAAACATTCCCGGAATCAGCGACATGAGCCGGAACATGTGCCCCGGGTCCGGGCCCGAGGTCCGGGGGAGACAGAGTGCACTCCAACTTGGGCAGCCTCCAAATAAGCTCCAAGCTCATCGAGTAAGTAATTAGTCCGGCGATGGGACGCTTCTGCCGTGCTAAGGAAGAACAACGTATGAGCCCTCCGGCGTTGCCAAATCACCTCTGACAAATCATGCATTTTAGGGCAAATTTGTGAATATTTTTCTTCCGATTTTTCAGAGAATTTTGTTCGTAATTTGATCTAAAGTGTCTGAAAATTTCGAAGAAAAATATTCATGAAGCTCTTCAAAAATGACTATTTCTGAAGGAAATTTGGCAACTCTCGAATGTTCATACGGCGTTTTTCCTTAGCACGGTAGTATTCTCCCCTGCCCAACCAAAACCGCACAACTCCAATATAAACTCTATGCGTGTTACGCGGTTTTGGCGTTGGGGTTTTTTTTGGCACGGCTCGTTTCCTTTCCCCACGTGTCTCGGCTCCGTTCATTGAGGAGCTCTCGCCGCACACTGGACCGAGTCAATAGGGGAGTCGGACAAAATTTGGAAACTTTAAACGCTTATAACTCCGTTTAAAGAAAAATTTGAGGTTCTTAAAGTGGTTCCATTGGTTTCCTCGTGAAATTCGCTTCTTATAGCACTCCTTAAAATTTAAAATGTGACGAAATAATCTTTAAAATTTGCAGTTTTAGTCAAAAATTTTATGTTTGATCTCTCTGATTGACTTGGTCCACTGTGCGCCGTCAGCCGGACCCGCCACCCGAATACTACGCCCGTATCACCTGCCAACGGTGACTTCTTCGGAAATATGACATCGTAGGCTACTCCCAACATTGAGGGGTTTAGTGCAAAACCTCCTTATCTGTCATGCAGTGCTGCTTTTATTGTGCAACTTTGAACAAAACGTGTCATTTTCCATGACTGAAGAACGTAGCTGCTACTTGAAGATGCAAAATTTCCACTTGTTAGTTGCATTTTTACTGGGAAACCGTTTGGAATTTCCAACTGAAAAATTTCTCGAAATTTTCTTCTGATTACGCGTAATTTCGACAATTTTTTTGAAAAACTGCTTATTGTTAGTCATACTGCCGTGCTAAGGAAAAACACCTTATGAACATTTGAAAGTTACCAAATTTCCTTCCATAAAATGTATATTTCTGGGGGAGGGGGTGTGAATATTATTATTTACTTTACTTCGGGTGGTAAAATTGATGCGGACATTTCATTCAAGCTTCCTGACTCTTCTTATTTGTATGTTTTATATGATCCATAAAGGGCGATCCACCGATCCAATTATCATGTTTTTTCAGCTAATTTTTTGCACTATGACCCAGGTGATGCCAGGTCCTCTATTGCTACCGCTGAGGATGTTCAAAGGCTGCAGAGCATCCATTATAGGTCATGGGATAGGGGCCCCTCATAATGATTGTGAACTAAGGAACTATTGATTATGACAGTGCTAATCCGTTGAAATTTTTCTTTGTTGGACAGATGCATCAGTCTACCCAAGTTTTGCTACTGGTATCATGGTGTCTCATGTCAAATATCCTAGCTGGTCCGACGAGTCGTGCACTGCTAGGACATTCGTTCAACAAAAGGTCGTTCTTCAACTTAGAATGCAAGGGCGTCTATGACAAAAGCATATTCGCCAAACTAGACCGTATCTGCGAAGACTGTTATAATCTTTTTAGGGAGCCTCAGCTTCATTCACAATGCAGGTAAGAAAACTTTGAATGAAATAAAATACAGTTTTTTACTATTTGTCTACCAGTGGCGTGGCGTGAATGATCGATAATCGATATCTCACCATTTAAAGCTATGGTAAAGAATCGATTACTAAGGTGTTCGCTGCAAACACCCTAATAATCGATCTTTTTTCATAGGTTTAAGTGGCGTATCAATCGATATATCGCAAAGCACGCCACGCCACTGTTGTCTACCTCGACGCAGAGGGAAGGTTTAATGTTCAAACTATGCTTCTCATCAGTCCAAGCAAACGCATTATGCTGATTTTCGGCAGTAACTTTCATCCGACAATAATTTTTGCAAATCTCAATAATTGGTTTTGGAATGTTTTAAACTTCTATTACACACATTTAACATGCTTGGTCATTTAAAAAATGGAGTCAGTTCCTCGTACTGGCTGATTTTGACTTTTATGAATTAAATTAGTACTTTTCTGAAACTTTTTATCCAAGCGAAACTTTTCAATGAAAGCTGATAGTGATAATAAAAATAAGTTTTGTCTCACAAGTCACATTTACGATAGTTTCAGTTTGACAAGTGAAAAGGTGAAGCACACCTCATGAAAACTAAAATGTGGGAGGTTGTACATTCGTCCTGAGACGATTGTAAAAACTATATTAATCTAACAACTTCACAAATGTTCATGAAACGAGCGCAAGGACATTTCAAATTCAATCGACTTGAGATAATTTCATTCCATTTTAATATTCAATTACCCCAATCAACGAATTGAAATTCGGAGAAGAGTATGGCAAGAATGATTGAATTGGAAAAGAGCAGCATTGTCGAGGAAACATCACCTCCTAACGAGATTTTTTTGTGCACTCGAGAGAGTCGCCTGCTAAATCGTGAATATGCAATTTTGACTACAGAACTGCTGACGGCTCATTATGAATTATTACCGACGCGAATTAAGTTTTTGAGACCTTGTGGAAATTTTTCATAACAAAATAAGGTTGCAATAAGATCAGGCCATTCCGTCTCGTACTTGCTGATGGGCGTAATATCCAGTGTATTTTGCTGTTTTAAATAAAGAAACAAAAATCGAAGCATCGTCAAAAAAATACTTCAACTTTCTCTGTAATGAATGTAGTCACACTCCTAAAGGAGTTCCAACGAGTCGGTCAGTTTCGTTACATTCTCGTTATTTAAACTAAGTCGATGAACATGAAACCTTCCCAAGCGATGAGGTATTACCCTTAAAAGTCGCGCGAAAATAGTAAATTAGTTGCCAAAACCAGCGGTTGGTAAGACGAGTGCAACCATCACCTTAAAATAGTTTCAAAACTGAAATTTAAGTAATACATTGCACGGTAAGTATTGCAACCACTGTTTCAGGCATTTTATCACTAGAATTATATGTGAAGACCCCTTGGCTGAAGTTACCATAAGGGCAGTTTTAAATGGACCGCGTTAAACAGAAAGGAACCAAGCCACATCAGCTATTGCCAGATTTAATCGAGCAATTTAATTTTTTACGTGAAAACGGTTGAGCGGATTTTTGTGCAAAGTTTACTGAAAATTCTCCATAGTTTAAAGCAAATTCCCTAAAAATTTTAAAGGAATTCGCACAAAAGTTCCCTCGTAGAAAATTTAATTGACCAGTTAAATTTGGCAATAGCTGATGTGGCTTGGTTCCTTTCTGTTTAACGCGGTCCAAATAGTGGTCGCCAAGATGCTTTTTGCAGTGGCGAGGCGTGAATGATCGATTTTCGATATTTTCCCCATTTGAAGCTACTGTAAAAGATTGATTACTAAGGTGTTTGTTGCGAACACCCTGTTAATCGATCCTTTTCCATAGGTTTAAATGACAGATCAATCGATATATTGAAAAGCACGCCACGCCACTACTCATTTGTGTTGTTCTTCGTAACTATCAAACTTTGATTTCCGTCCCATGGATTCAGCCGCTGGTTATGACAACTACTTCATTTTTTCCGCGCGCTAAGGTTTTGGAAATACCTACAAAACGATACATTTTTATTGTAACTTATATAAACACATAGTAGTAAAACAAACAAAATGAACATTTTGTGGTTAAATAGATAAGAGGAAGGGGAGAAAAATGTGTTCCTGATTATATCTTTAAGTGAGTTGAATAACTCACTTTCACACATAGCTTTTCAAATTGTTTCATCTTTTGAAACATTATGTATTTGAGTGCAGGTTGGTTCGAATCATAAACTAGGATGACCTCAACAGACGCTTCTATGTAGGAAAATGGCCAAACAATTATCGCTAATTGTCGGTTGGTTATCACATAAGGTATTAGAGAATTTCAGAAGTATGGTGAATCGTGAGTAAACGACAGTTTTGAATGACATTTCTTACATCTCTGCTTTTTCGAGGATATAGACATGATTTGCAACACCAAAATCAGTCAGATTTGTCGCCAATGGCTCCCACCCTGTGGCTCACTAAAAATTGACTCTGAAGATTTCTCTTCATTTGATCGTTATTTTGAGGCGACAGTTGGTATCACGCATTGACGAAAATTTACTCAATCTCACGAATAATTATCCTCCTTCAAATTGGTGGCACTGCCTGGTTGGACATTAAGATGAGGCAGAAATCTCCTGAAATTATTATGAAGGTTACGTACATTCTTATATTGCTTTCAATGTTTTCGATAGACTAGACAAAAATTATCTGTGCACTGACAGAATTTAATTCCGATTTCATCAGGATTTGAGGCAAACACGGTCGTAAAACCAGGATTTGGGAAAAGTCCATAGAACTCAATCCAAGACTTCTGTTTTTGCATGCGTTTATGCAGAACTTTCAATTTTTCTCCGCAAAAAATCAGGATTTGGAAAAATGATGAAATCCGGATTTAGCAGTCAAAAATCAGGAAGATTTAGGATTTCCCCAAATGAAAAAAACTAGACACCCTGCCCGGCACCGAATTTCGCTCCTCGATTTTGAACAGTGCAAGCATATAATTCACAACCCAGCGTCCAGCGTCCATTTGAAAGAGGTCTAACGTCTACGCGGCAACACGGAGTGGACCTCCGTTAAAAACCCGAACTAACCTCGTTTTTGATTTGTGACGTCATGACAAAAGCCCTCCGCAAACACGAAACAAGCGAAGACGGTTAGCCGTAAGCCCGAGAACAAGGCGGCTATCACGTTATGCCAACTCGGTACGATTGCCAGTTCCTCCGCGTTTTCTCGTTCGACCCCTCGTCGAGAATCGGGAGTGTCTCCCGAAAGGGCAGCGGTGCGAATCGAGTCCGCATCCATGTGCCGCTGCTCTTCGCTCAACAGGCTTACAAATCATTGTCAACCTTTTTGCCCGCCAAATGCCCACCCGAGCCGACAGTGACGGATTATGGCCTCGCTCTCATAATTCTGCCAGTGCATCGGAGTCGCACCGCGGATCTTTCCTGAAACTTACGGAGTTCAGTATTAAGTCTTTTCAATCTCAGCGCGATTCCACGAGATTCTTTGAAAAAATTCGTGAAATTACTAACTTTCCTGTAGGTACCGTTATAGACTGATTTAGTGGCTACGTCAGTCGATGTAATATCGAACCCTCGCACAGTGCACTGGAAAAAAAAACGCATTGGATTTAGAGTCCAGACTCTTGAAAACATCGACAAGAAAAAATGCTCTTGATTCAATCAGATTTAAGCTTAAATCAAGAACCCAGCCTCTTAATTTGAGCGGATTTCCTTTTGATTCCAGTTTGAATCTGATTGAATCAAGAGTCCTTTTCTTGTCAATGTTTTCAAGAGTCTGGACTCAAGATCCAATGTTTTTTTTTTCCAGTGTGCGGTCCTCTGTGGACAAAAATCCAAAATTCACAACTGGACATCCGAATATTTTTTTTGGAGTTTGTCATCTGAAAGATATTTCTGACTCTCAATGATGGTTCATTTTCAAATTTTTCGCCCGAAACTACTTCAAATGTGGGTAGAAAGTCGGCGGGAAATGGGTCGAGAATCACTGGTCCATAAAAAATACACGGGAAAAAGGCGTCGACTTCGGCGGTAAAAGTACTTCAGATGTGAGAACCCATGTTTTTCGGATGTGAGAATCGAAGTTTTTCGGATGTGAAAACCGAAGTACTTCAGGTGTAAGAACTGAAGTTTCAGATGTGTGATCCGAACTTCGACAGCTAGATCTAAAGTGTTCATGATGCTCAATCCGAAAACTTCAGAGATCCATATGACCTAAACTTCGGGTCCCACGCACGAAGTTTTTTTCTCCGTGTGAAACGAATACCACTCATTTTGGAATATGCCCTGTTGCTGTTGGGTTTGAGTATCATTCAAGGAGAATTCTTTCAGCGAAAAATGATGATAAAGTTAAATAAAGATGCTGAATAATTTTTTTTTCTTTTTTTCGCGTGAGAATTTTAAGTAGGGACATCTTTTGCCGACGCGACAGTAATATGACACTAATTTTCCGCGATATGAGGGATTTCAAGGTTGATTTACGCTCGGAATGGATCAGCTCACGGCAGGACCGTGTGCTGCACTGCTGCATCCACAGGAGAACTTGCCAGACTGTATGGTAAAATTTATAAAATAAATCTTGGCGATTTGGAGTTGTAGAGCGCCCTACACGGCAAGAAAAAGCAACTGAAATGTTCTGCTAAAATTGAAAGTAGAAAACAAAGTAACCTAGACGCACGGTTTATTTTTATTTTATTTTTCAAAGTTTTCTTTGGGTTATATTGACCATTTTTTTGGGTTGCAGTGACAAAATTTCTACAGAAATTTTTTGAACACCTATAGGTGACAAAACCTATGCCTAACTTTTAGGTTAGAAATTTGCGATCTCGCCCATCAGGCGCAGACCGCCAGGATCAAACTTGGAGCGCATTGTTAATAGTCCAATCGGACTATATATTGCAGTTAAGAACCAAAACTGCATCAGTTTAGAAACAACGTATGCACCATTAGTTTCCTTATGCACGTACGTGTTTTTACAATTGAGCCAAGAATTTCAGTTCCGAATTGCAAAATGTAGTCAAGTTAATGTTACAGCTACTCGCAAGTCGCAACTTCCACGTGATATACGGGACATGGAGAGAGAAACAAAGGCACATTCGTTCAGCGAGACGCTTTCTTCATTCCCAGATGACTCAGAGCAATTTACGTTTCGATCGATTTAAACAAAAAAAAAATTTAGTTATGAATCATGCCTTTTTGGCTGATTTGGCCGGGAAAAAAGTCACCTAAAGTAATCCACAGAAACCATAAACACGACAATTTTTAACAGTCCAGTGCCCTAATTCTGCGGCTTAAAATGGAATTATGGAATAGTTCTCAATATAGTTGGCAAGATAAACTAAAGAAGTGACAAAGATCAGGGGCGTGGCGTGCTTTGCGATGTATCGATTGACCTGCCATTTATACCTATGGAAAAGGATCTATATTCCGGGTGTTCGCAACGAACAACTTAATAATCGATTCTTTAACATAGTTTCAAATGAGGAAATATCGATAATCGATCATTGACGCCTCGCCGCTGGCAAAGATATTGAGCTGCTCTGGAAAAAAAAAAACACATTGGATCTAGAGTCCAGACTCTTGGAAACATTGACAAGAAAAAGGACTCTTGACTCAATCAGATTTAAGCTTAAATTAAAAGGAAATCCGCTCAAATTAAGAGGCTTGGTTCTTGATTTAAGCTTAAATCTGATTGAATCAAGAGCATTTTTTTTGCCGATGTTTTTAAGAGTCTGGACTCTAGATCCAATGTGTTTTTTTTCCTGTGTGGCCTAAAAGGACATGATTTCAAGTGAGATCGCGAATCTGAGTGTCGCAGCACTCAGTTGCCAGGAGGCCTGGACCACACGCAAAACAGCTTCACTTTGGAAACGCGCTCAAATCCCAGAACTGCGTCCACTTCGCTCGGATGTCTTCGGATTCAATTAAGGTCGCGGAGTGGTTTGATCTGCGGAGATATTTGTAATAACAAAGATGACTCGAGTAAAAAAATTTACATAAATCTGGCGTAAAACGCCCGCTCACCGAGGGAATGATGGGAGTATGCAAGCCTCCAGGCTTCCACGGCCAAGAGAGTTATTTTTGTCAAACCAAAGGGCTCAGAATGCCATTTCATCTGTCAAAATGAAGTAGTAAAGATAATGCCGCTGATCCAAATCTTCTTAAATTGAAAATGATGGAATTCCACGGCCTAAGAGGAATGAGCGATTTTCAAATGAGCCCTTTGTTCGTTGTAGATTATCATTCTGGAAAAAGGAAGAGGAAAATTGGTTCTGCGACGAAGGAGGCACTGCCCTAGCTGTAGAGCGTAAGTTTATTCACGCGCTGAATCAATGCCACATGCTTCCCAACGCATGAGTTCGGTACCCGTAAAACGCCTGCAACTCTCGTGGATACTGCCCGCCGCACGCATTAAATGTGGAACTGTTGTATAGACGGAGAGGCGCGGCGCGTTGGAATATCCATGTGTAACCGTCATTAAGGGTTAACGAAATAGTCATTCGTTCTTTTTGAACTTTCAATAATGGGTACATTTTTAATGATTCAGGTCAATTGTCATTAATTTTGGTTTTCATAACTACAGAACGCGTCTGGCATTCTAAACAGATAAAAAGTATTCATCGTAACTTTACACGTACACGTGTAAAAATAAAAGAGTGTGAAATACTAGTATCCTAACAAACATTTCGATAAATTTACCAAGAATTATGTTCTCTTAAACTTTGCCAAAAATATTATCATCGCCTACTGGTCTCTTATTCTACAGAGCACTGGATGAAAATTCCTGATAGGCCTATTTGGGGGTTGGGGTGGGGGGTGGGGGTAAATGAGTTTTTCTGAGTAAAAAAATGAAAAAAATGAAGTAACAATAACGGGTTTCCCGCCCAGACCAGGGTTCGTATCAATTGTTCTGATTTTTTAAACTTTTCTTTGAAGCTTGCGTCCTCCCATCTAAGGTATAGAATTATCAATCGTGACTTTCGCCTCTTTCTCAAGAGTCTTTCAAATACTAAAACTTGCTAATCAAGATAGCTTTCGTGCCTTCAAGGGCATCAGTAGACTTCTTGGAGCTTCCTCGCGGCCAGTGGAACCGTAGCTTTGCCTTAGACTCTACAGTCCGAGTCAGAGGAAAATTCGAGAGAATCGCGAAGGCGAAAATTCACTCTTGGCAGCGCGATCGACCCTGAAAATTAGAGGTGGGCTGTGAATTGAGGCAATTAGTCAAAAGTAGGAAAACGGAGCTGTTCTTGTTTGCGACCGTGGCGCATTCTGCCGGAGTTTGACGAGCAATTCGCACCTGGAGGCATGGAGATGGGCGTGGGTGAGCAGAAGGTGCAAGGAAGGTGCAGCAGATGCGCTCTGTCCTTGTCGCCTGGCCAGTGACATGGATTCGTGTGATCGCAGTTTTAGAACCAAGGTATCTGACCCGCCAACGTGCTGTCATATTACGAATTTTCAGGACAAATCCTCCTTTGATTACATGAATTAAAAAAAAAAATCCTCCGTCTGCGAGGAACCTGAACTAGAAAAAAAACACATTTGGATCTAGAGTCCAGACTCTTAAAAACATCGACAAGAAAAAGTACTCTTGATTCAATCAGAATCTAGCTTAAATCAAGAACCAAGCCTCTTAATTTGAGCGGGTTTCCCTTTGATTTAAGCTTAAATCTGATTGAATCAAGAGTCCTTTTTCTTTTCAATGTTTTCAAGAGTCTGGACTCGAGATCCAATGTGTTTTTTTTTTCCAGTGTGCCATTACATTTGGACGTATTGCTGCTAAAAGGAACTAGAGACGGGTGGGAATGATGACGGAGTGTGTTCGTTAGTTAAGGGTTGCAAAAATGGATGGGAAAAATAGAGCACAGGAGTAACTCCATCACAAGGTTGCAAAATTGACTCAAACAGTTCAATTTTTCAATAGAAAGCACTCTTGCAATCATTGTAAAATTTTGCTCTGATTTTTGCATGAGATCTGAGGATAAATCGGTGAAATTTTCAGTTAAAAATGCGTAGAACACTGGAAGTGTCGCTTGAAGTCGCTTGAATCTAGAACATTGACAAGAGAAAATACTCTCGATTCAGTCGAATTTTTGCTTAAAACGAGAATAAAGCCTCTTAAATTAAGCGGATTTCCTTTTGGTTCAAACAAAAATCCGATTGAATCATGAGTACTTTTTCTTGCCATTGTATTCAGGGGTCTGGACTCTAGATCAAAGCGACTTTTGTTTTCAGTGGATTCTACTAGTAAAGAGACAATTTTCGAGGATAAATCTAGCAACATTGAAATTTAGTTACGTTCTTTCGTGAGGGAACTTACGATTTTTGGGCAACGTTCATCAAAAATCTGTCGAATAAGCATCAGAATATTGAGGTAGTCTCACGATTGATTTGCTCCCGGGCTGTTGAGAAAACCCTCCTGGTACAAAAATTTTGTTCCTCCTTCGCTGGACCCAATTATGATTTTAATCCTTTTCGATCCCTCAAAAGATTAAAAAAATTACTAGTAAATTTCACGGCACTGCCGCATCGTGGCAGAATAACACCGCCGACGCCGCACAGTGGATCGAGTCAATGAGAGGGGTCGGACAAAATTTGGAAACTTTAAACGCTCATAACTCCGTTTTTTCACAATTTTAAGGTCTTAAAGACGGTCCCATTGGTTTTCTCGTCAATTATTTCTCGCGAATCACCCTTCAAAATTTAAAATTTGACAAAATAAACATCAAAATTTGCGGTTTTAGTCAAAAATTTCATGTCCGACCTTTCCGATTGGCTCGATCCACTGTGCGCCGGTGCGATGCGCGCGCGTTCTTGTAGCATTCTAATAGGTCGCGCGCGGCCAATGAAGTTACTGCGCATTTAGAGGTGACTCATATGCGAAGATGGGAAAAATATTTCGAATACATGATACTTTTCGCTCTGCTGCGATAGCCGATACTCCATTGACTGGGCTGCCTCAAAGTCAAAGTGATTCCAATGCTAATCAGGTCGTAGTGACGGCTGCCATAAACCACGGGCACGCTTCTACTCTGATTCGAGAACAGCTGCGCTTCGTCCGAGCGAAACCCAAACTAAACACGTCCTATTTTAACTAATTTTAGAGACCAAAGATTCCTGCGTGTTTTTTTTTTTTTAATCCATATATTTTTTAGGATGCCCGTGAGTGTTAATAGCTCCAACGCGAATTGGTCTCGAATGAGATTTAACACAAGGAGTGATGTTTTTTCTCCTTCTTTTCTTAAGTGTTCGTTCTTAATGAGGGATCTCGAGGGAATTTTCGGAAAGGAGAGGTTTTAATTTTTGGAGGGTATAATTGTAAACGCCGATGGCATTTTTCTAAATTTCACCTCTAAAAATTTGATTTAAAAGAGTATTACTTTCGCATTTACTAATGTTTTTAGGAAGAGTGTTCGCCATTGGTCGAGCCAACATGACAATTATTTCAGTCGTTTGTTTTGATTGATTGCTTTCTTGCATCTGTGCAGTTATTTAAAAAAAACCGTAGTTTTTCACTACCTTGAAAAAAAAGAAGTATTGATTTTTTTTGAAGTACAAAATTGTGCAATGTCTTCTTTTCGGTTGTCGAATGATGTCGTAGAGAATCGGCCACCTAATTTAGTCTTGCAGAAAAAAAATATCTAATTATCAGTTGCATCTTTTCAATATTAATTCTGAATACCTACCACGAGTCCCATAGGGATTGTACAATTATTAATTCCTCTAACCGTTGAAATCAAATTCAGATCTAATCAAAATAATATCGTCGTACTTGAAAGATTGGCATTCGTAAGTTATCATAGCCAGTTTCCCAAAAAGTTCACAATACTTACATTGAATTTTGAAAAATTTGACTTTTTCAACACACAAAAAACGCATTTTCTTAAGGTGCCAAAATAAAAGCGGGAGTGCTGAAAATCTCATCGTCGCACACTGTGGTATTTGACCGAAAAACCTGGCCAAAACCTCAATTTTAAATTTTTTTTTAGTGGAAAACCAATGTGATATTCGAAATCTACACTGTTTTTTACCGTGGTAGACATGTATGTACCATTTTTCGAGTGGCTCAATTTCCCGCGAAGAGACCACGAAGTTACCTATTTCTCAGCGATTATTTTGATATGTTTCGGCGCGCTACTCGTCGATCAGTTTACTTCAACTGTGCGATCATAGGAGGGAAGTTCGGCGATATGCAACACATTCTTAGGGGTATATTCTACACAACTAACCACAGTATTTTCGAAATTTCTTTTTTTAGTGATTTTCACAGGAGGTTGAAAAGTGATGTAAAAGTAAACGTTTTTTTCGAATTTCAGAGGCCGATATCTTTTTTCTCTCAACTGTTCTCAAGCAGTTTGAGGCGGGATGTTATAGTCCGAAGTGGGTATTTTCAGGATTCAGGGTTGACAGACTGAGGAAAACTGAGGAAATTGAAATTTTTGACTTTAAAGATGGACTTTTGAGCGATTTTCACAAAAATGAATGGGAAAAATTATGTCGATATGACGACTGAAATTGTATTTTTCCAACAGCTCTGACCCATTTAGTACCAATTGGGTGATGTTTGGTCACCCAACCTGTTTTTTTGGCCCCTACGCCCTCGAAAGAGGGATTAAAAAAAATAATTTGAAAGCGGATGGGAGGGTCACTTTAAAGTCTTGCAAAAGTGTTTAATCCGTTATCTAACAATCTCTTCGTACATTATCCTTGAGTATAGACATATTTATGCCATGATTTACTTTGACGGACAAATTTGAGTCCATGCGGTCCCGGGGATGGGGCTTTCAAAGTGGCCCTCTGGCACCTTGAAATTACGCTGTGAGGCACATTTGAAGCCTCGTAAAAGTGAGATATGTGGTTTTCTTACAAATTTCTTAGTGAAGTGCCTCACTTTGAGATGTGGGACCATGGGTTAGGAAGGAACCCATCAAAATGAATCTTTTTCACAGGTGCTTTCTGTCCTTACAATGGTTCTTATTATGATAAAACTCATTTTCATCTTATAATTTATCCTCAAATCATCATATGGAGGTCCCGGCACTTTCATATTAGGACTAATTTTGATTCAAAACTGTCAAAAATCTAATATCTAGAATGATTCATATTAATTTTTTTGAGAAATGTACAATTACTCCTCAATGTGAGAGATCGGCTGTTTTGTCAAAAATTTTGAAGTGACTTACGCTGTTTTAAAAAAAAAAACCATTGATGAGGTAATAGAAAGTCCTTATTTCGAAAAGTAGACCATAGGTGAAGGAGAAACTCGTCTAAATGCACCGCTTTAGTTAGATACTTTGCGTCCTTTTAAAGGCTTTTTGGAGGGCTTCTTGCACCCTCTTTAAACTCTCCGCAAGTTGTCATATGATGTGTTAGGTGGTTAAATTGTGCATATTATCACTTAAGAAGAAGTACTGATTGTAAAATATTTTTAAAACTCTGCGATATCTGGTGATAAATAGTTTTGGCCAGCTTTTCAGGTCCAATACCACAGTGTGCGTCGGTTTGTGACTCAAAGAAAACGACAGAATGTATTCCGCCTTCATTTGAGGGATTAGGCAAAAATGGATCCCACGCGTTGGTATGGTCGCATCCACTAAGATTGACCTGATTGTTTCAAGTTGCCTGCACCAGGAGGTTCTTTTTAGTTTGTTGCGTACCTAAACTTAAATATGTTTTGCTTCGTTTTTTCGATGGTCATAATTCGTGATAGATTTTTATTTTGTAATTCTCGTGAGTGCGACATGGCAATGAAAAGTGAAACTGTCACTTTCCTCTTTTTCAGCTTTCCTAACTTAAATCCTAAAATTCGTGTTATGTTCATTTATGTTCTATTGTCCTGAGCCAAATGATACGTCCACAACCATATCAAATACGATCCATTCCGATTTGTTTACATCGGTTGTTTTCATGATTGTATCCGCGCGACAAGGTCGACGTCATTACAGTGTCTTAGAAACGGAACCTGGCCGTATAAAATAATTCTGCAAAATCTTTTGCACGCGGTTGCCACTTCGTCTAATTAAAAGGTGTATTCCACATCGGTGCGTATGGGAAAACGCCTGAAATTTGGCAACCGAGCTTCTGGCAGGGATCGGAGGGTGGGCGTTTTGGTTCCGTCGAACGAGGAACCGGACGGGCGAGAGTTGCACTCGATGGCACCGTACCAGAACCGGCTGAAACAGCTGAAACGCTGAAACCGCGAGCGCGTTTTCGCGCGCCGCCCACCGTTGCCGCGTCGACGCTGAAATCCGCCGATTTCGCGTATTCATGTGCAGGGAATCGGCGGTTTGTGCGGAGATTTTGCAACGATGTTGGTGTCGCGTGGCGCGCGCTCCAGCATCACGATCAGCGCGGCCTTGCCGCTCGGCATCGTTCGATAAATTCGTGAGAGATTTTTTCCTTTCTTCTTCTTCGTCCTTTATTTTTTTCTTTCCTTCCTCTTCCCTTTCGAGCCGGCCCGCGCGTTCGCGTGCCCGCCCAGGATTGTCAGCACCGCAGAAAATCCACCCGAAATTCGGAACCCGCCTCACAGTGGATCGAGTCAATAGAGGAGATTGGACAGGATTCGGGAACCTCAAAAGCTCATAACTCCGCTCATACAGCAATTTGAGATAATGAAAATAGTTCCATGGGTTTCCTAGTAAAATTGCCCTCTAGAAACACCCCTTAAAATGTCTAATGTGACGAATTAAACATCAAAATTTTCAGCTTTAGGCCCATCAACGCTCAGGTGGTCGAATAGTTGCTATTCGCATCCCGAGCGTAGTTTGTTTTTTTTTTCTCCAACTTCAGCGACTTCCGTTGCAGGAATTGGCCCAGTGAGTCGATGCGTTAAGTTCGCCTTCAATTTCGAGTGATACTGTGCCACGCTCGGGTGGTCGAATAGTTGCTTCGCATCCTGAGCGTAGTTTGTTTTCATTCCGATGTTATCTCTATAACTTCAGCGACTTCCGTCGCAGGAATTGGCCCAGTGAGTTGGTGCGTTAAGTTCGCCTTCAATTTCGAGTGATACTGTGCCACGCTCGGGTGGTCGAATAGTTGCTTCGCGCTTTCCTTTGTCAAGTATCTCATTTTGATCTCATTTGAATTGTGATCCCGGAACTCCTCACCGCCTCTAATGTGCCCGACGCGACCTTAGCATCCAAGGCGTAGGTGGTCAGAAAATTATCCGTCGGTAAAGGGCAAGATGGGCAATGACCACTCATCGATAAAATAGAAATCATGAGAATTGAGGTAAGAAAAGACATATCATCGTAATAAAATTTCATGCAACATGCGTTCACGTGATTAAAATCTCTGAAAGCAAGTCGTGGATAAAAAAGCTGCGTTTATATGTAGTTCAAATTCAATGCGGTTCGTTTAAACTAGAAAAAAACAACCAAAAGCTAGTAGGTTATTAAAACAATTTGTAAATTCAATGACTTTCTTGAATTTCACGTTAAAAAATTTTCGCTTTTCCTTGATGTTCGACTACTGTCGTGAACTTTTTTTTTTTTTTTTTTTTTTTTTTTTTTTTTTTTTTTAAAAAAAGTTTTTTCAGTTTTTCACGCCCTGTAACTAATCCAGTTGCAGGTTAGACTCGAGTGGATCCAGGTTAGAAAATTTGGCATCGCTGGACTTGAATGGTTGCTACGTTAACGTGTTGACACTTGGCGGTGACATTTTACATTTGCAAAAGCATCGCGCTTCAGTCTGTGCCAGGCCTGCTCTGCTCTCGTTGCCAGATCGTGTTCAACATTCGTGTGAAAGTCCAGTGGTGTGGCGTACTTTGCGATAAATCGATTGATCTGTCATTTAAACCTATGGAAAATAATCGATAAACAGTGTGTTCGAACGAACTCCATAGTAATCGATTCTTTACAACAGCTTCAAATGGGAAGATATCGGTAATCGATCATTCACGCCTTGCCACCATGAAAGTCTTACCGAGATATAATCCTATGTTTGAAAGAAGAAGTCAAAAAGATCTGAATTTGACTCAATATCAAGAATTGTGACAACACACAACTTTCACTGATATTCTGTAACAAACTCAAGACGCATATGGCGTAACGCAACGGACAGAAGTAGAGGAAACAATGGACGACATTTTGCGATTAGGAACTACAATTTTTGGCTCATCCGGAAAAAACTTGTACGATTAGGGAAACTCCCGGCGCATGCGTTGTTTCTGAACTGAGTGAAAAATTTTAGTTCCTAATTGCAAAATTTAGTCCAAATAACTTGCGCTCCTGGCATACCTGTTTGTGAAATTCACTGACAAATTCAAAGAACTTGCATGTACATTTCTCCCGGGATTTTGCTGGTCTGCTGGTCGAACACTACATCAGAAAATAGATCTGAAAATAAACCAACAATGGACCGCAAAAAATTACGCTGGTATCATGTTCCATCGAAAAACGTTTAGCTTCTGAGTGACTTTAACGCTTGGATGTCTGAGGTCAATCCGACTCGAGTTAAAATTCGCGAATGCATCTTTTTATTTGCGCTTGTTTCATAGCTTTTGAGTCATGAGCACAAATTCGCACTCTCAGGTGCTATTCAGAACTTTTTACTCTTGGAATTAAGCAAAAGGGCTCAGTAGCTTTTTTGCAAACGTCAGAAAACAGGTCCAAACAGATATCATTTTGATGAAAAACTTCGGTGTCGTTTGGCGGGTTTTCTGCCGGCTAAGGGCAGAGAGTCCTAGCTCCAAAACGCGTCCTAACAAACTAAATTCTAGTGCAAGTGAGTGCGCGAAAGTTTTAACTCATTTAATTTTTTAGATATCATTTGCTTGCATCTTAGAGACCAACAAATTATTTTCGTGGGAATAGAACAGGGTTCAAACTCTTAATACACTTTACCAAAATAACCTCAGGAATAAATCTAAAATTATTCGGGAACAATATCCCTCATTTTCGGAACCATTGGCTCTTGCATGCAGCAACGATCTTTTGCGTGCGCCTCCGGGTATCATTCGGTCATGGTTAAAATATAGTGCTTGACAAAAATATCAATGAAGGTGATTCGATGTACGCCATATTTTGTGTCGAAACGACTTGCGATGTATCGCATCGATTGGTTCCATTTTATCAGCAACTCATGAATTTTTCTTGAATTTTGAGATCGCAATTCTGTTGTAAGGAGACTGAAGAATTCACCTACCAATTTTGACAAACAAATTCAACGTAATATAGGCGTGGTTCTTTTCAGAGAGAAAATATCGCATTCGAGTGCAGTTTCGATATCAGTATTGAATGCGATATTTTCTCTCTAAAAAAAACCACGCCTTTATTACGTTGAATTTGCTTTTCAAAATTGGTAAGTGAATTAATAAGTCTTCTGACAATAGAATTGCGATTTCAAAATTTGAAAAAAGGACAAGTAGCTGAAAAAATAGAACTAATTGATGTGATATATCGCATGTCGCTCTGACACAGCGTCCATCGAATCACCTCAAGTATAACGAGTGGAATATAGACTTCATTCTATAAACAAAAATCCATTTTGCAGTGGCGGTGTAACAATACATTTCCACAATACACTGCATATATGATGATAGGTAGGGATCAAATTTGCAACAGCACACGTGATCGGATGGTGACAAATTCATGAAACGCACACATTTCCGGAAACTCTCGGGTCGGTCCATTTTTTCCCGCCGTATCCGTTTACAATAGGCGTAAAATTGCATCTATTTATTCTCTCCTCCTGCTACAAGCGTGAGAACCACGAGTTGTCCTACGGAACCATGACAAAAATAGACTGCAGATGCAAATATTTCCGATTTATTTTCTTTGAAAGAACAAGTTTCATCTTTATGCATCCATTTTATATTTGCTTTGTTAAGGGAAAAATTTACATTCTGTGAAATTCACAAAGTACGTGTTGTGAAATTGAATCAGGTTTACTCCGTCCACGAATTCACTCGCAAATAGTTTGCTTGGTAATGATTCTGGAAGTATTGTTGAAACTTGATCAGGGAAATACCGCTCTGTCTTCTCATGAACCAACCTGCACTTAACCAATACATCGTCCTCTGCCAAGGAACCGCTCATTCGAATACTTGTCTTCTCTCTCTCATTCAATTAAAGTTGAATGTGCTCATACCAGGACACGTAAAACACTTGAAAGTTTTTGCTCCTCTTATCTCTACTTTATGTTAGTTTTATTTTCTTTTTATGTTCCTTTTTTATTTTCAAAAAAAGAGACAAATTTGAGCTTTCAGCCGGTTTTCTCTTTAAGGATATGTGGACTCAGGCCGTGCTAAAAAAAAAAAAAAAAAATAAAAAAAAAAAAAAAAAACCGTATGCAAAAAGTATGCTTGAATTTATGGTCAAAATGCAAACGTTTCGGCCGTGACAATGACGTTCATCAGTGCAAAGAACGTACAGATAGGAAAATACCTACTGGAAGGATGCATTCAAAAAACAGAAACAAAAAGCCACCATAGGTTGTTACATGATGTTAAAATTGCAAGTCAACAAAAAATGAAAGCAAAATTACAGGCAAAATTTGTGAAGCAATAAGGTCAATCAGTCGTAAGGATAAATCAGAGTTAAATCATAACCTCACAATACCTGATCACCTGAGGTTATGATTCAACTCTACTTTAGCCTCACGACTGATTGCGCTTATTGCTTTACAAATTTTGTTTGTAATTTTGCTTTCATCTTTTGTGGACTTCAAATTTTAACAGCACGTAGCAACCTATAGTGCTTTTTCTTTTTGTTTCTTGTACACATCCTTCCAGTGTTTTCCTATCTTTGTACGTTCTTCGCACTGATGAAGTTCATTGTCAAGGCCGTTTCCTTTTTCACCAAAACAAATTAAGGTAATTTTTTCAATTTAGATATCCACTTGCCCACGTTTTTTCAGCATGGCCTGAGCTCAAACATTATCAAAGAGAAAATCGGCTGAAAGCTCAAATTGGTCTCTTTCATTACGAGTAGCCGAAAATCGAATATTTTTTTATTTTTCTGAATATGATTATGTAATGGATTTGTCATCTACTTTTTCATCATGATTTTACAGGAAAAATTGCTTTACGACGGATTACTTCAAAGGCTGTTTGGAAGTTCTGTTGCTTGAAGATGAAATGGAAAAGATACAGACGTGGATAAAGCAATTGCATGGGGCCGAAAGCGGGGTTTAGGTACATTCCCAGTCATTTCTCCTCACAGGAAAGCACACATCAGCAACCTCCACCTCAAGTCCAGCTGAGACTTACTTTAGTTGCATGGATCAAATTCAGCAGAACAGTTATATCACATTCTGTTTCCTTCTTCTTTTTTTGAAGAAATAATTTTCAATCTCAGTTGCAAAGAAACCATCAAATCTTAGTCCACCAGACGGTGATCTGCAGGCAAAACGCGAGGTCCTAACTTTGTTTAAAACCGATCCCTAGTAGCAGAATCACAGAAGGAAAAGATAAATATTATGGACGAAATTTAATTTTTTTTATATAATGCATGCATACAAAAGTTAAAAGTGAACATTTTTATGTAACCATTATGTAAAAAAATGTTATAATTTTTGTGAGCTTTTCGCGAACATACTAAAAATTCGTTACAAAAAATGTTCACTTTTAACACTTTCGTATGCATGCGTTATATAAAAAAAAAATGTGTGTATAAAAAAAAAAAAAAAAAAATTACCTTATCTAGCTTTTATCATTTTTCATATATTACGGTCAGGTCTGAACTTTGATTTTTTTTTATATAAGCGTTACACGTTTTTTATATAAAACGATCATTTAGATAACAGATATGTTTTTTTTATACTTTTTTTAGAAAAACAAAAATTTGTTCTGCTACTAGGGATCTTAAGGGAAAAAAACTTTCTCAACACGCTGATGAAAAATGATATCACGCGAATCCAAAAAAAGAGGATAACACGAGAGGTGTAGGTCCACAATTATATAGAAAGATAAGGAAATCACTGGACGGAATTCATAATTGGACAGCGAGTATCCACTTGGTGCCTGGTATCGTTATATATAACTGAAGTATCCACAGTTCTAGGTCTCGATTGAGGTTGAAGGACCCTCAATTTTAACAAATCGGTTTTTTTCTGCGCTCCTCAGTCAAAAAAGTTGGATAAAAATAAACTTCAGTCACCTTCAAAGCGCCACAAAAAAAGACCAGATTCCTCGCATGAGATAATACATGCATCGAGTTGATCTGTCGTTTCGAGCGGTTAAGTGTGGGTAATTCATCAAAGGCACAACTAAACGGTGCATGGGTGTCTCACTCATTTGACCTTTGAAAAGTCGACGTTCTCTTTTATAATATGCTGAACTGAAATGAGGAAAGATGCAGCTGTGTGCTTTCCTTTGTTTTTACTTTACGTTTTAGTTTTATTTTTATTTTGACTCGATCTTGCAACTTTTTTACTTTTTTCACGATCATTACTTTTATTATTTTCTTTGAATCGTTTTTAGTTTTTTTGTTTTATTTTTTTTAATTTGTTTTTTGATATGACGTTGCCTCCGCTCTAACTTGTGAGCATAGCGTTGGTTTAAATTTTAAAGAATAGAACCACCAAAAATGAGATGGAAGAAAAAAGTGACACACGCTGAAGGTCGTTCCAAATACCTCTGCAGATAAAAAGACATGAATGTTTTATTTGTATACAAAAACGATAGTTCGATCGATGATGCAAAAAGAATGTGAAGCATCTAACCTACTTCTGTGTCTCCTGCAGCAGAGGAATTTGTATTGATCTCATCACCACAGTTAAAATTCAGAAAGAGAGAGTGACATTTATACATGGCAAAATTGTCCTCATAAATGTTGGCTTTAATGACAATAAAGTTCCAATGAATATAGTGAAGTGAACCGATGGGATATGCACTCTTTTCCTTTCAACGTGCAATTCAAAAAAAAAAAATTAAATTAAATTTGATTTCACACACTTTCACGGGATGACCTGAAAAGATATATACTAGATGAACTTGAAGGAGCTTAAATACACTCCATGCCGAATTTATTTTTTTTCCTTTTGAATTACAAATGCATTCTTCCACCTGAAAATGTATAAATATACTTATAAATTTTGCGTATAGATCATTGATCGTTGCTCCTGGAATTAAAAGAGTCATTTAAGAGGCATTTTAAAGAATTTTATAACGGGTTTTGCCACTTTTTTCATTTTAAGTAAATTATTTTTATTTTATCACATTTTTTCCAAGTTTTTCATACGTTTAGATTATTTTTGTTTCCACCCATTCATTTTTGATTTTTGATCCCATCCCGAAATGATTTTTGACTGGGAACGATACTCAAATTTTGACTTTTTCCTTTTTGAAACTTTTTGGAAATTTTGAACGGAGAATTCTTTTTGATTTGCTTTAAACCTTCAAAGTGAGTATCGTCGTGTCGAAATATTTGATCCAGAGGTTCTTGTTGGCTTGAGTTTGTATCTGCCGTATTTTAACCTTCGTTTTCATCTTCTTTGATTTTAAAATTTCGTGAATGAGACTTTTGAATAACAAGCAGGGGCTCTTTTCATATTTTTGGGGGCTGAATGGTCAAAATCTGCCAGAATTTCTACTCAATATCAAGACCGGTTTTACATTTTTAGCGCCGCTATGCTAGGCATGAGCTTCGTTTCGCTTCCCTAAAAGTAGGTGATATTGTGGAGGGGGTGGGACACAACCCCCTTCACCCAAAGGGTTTTCAATTTGTAAGCACTTGCGCTCTAGAATTCTCAAAAATTTCGCGCCCCTATAAGCCATAGCCCATGTAGCTTAATGGTAAAACCGAACCTGCTCAACAGTGGCGTGGCGTGCTTTGCGATTTACTTGCCATTTAAATCTATGGAAAAGGATTGATTATCAAGGTGTTCGCAGCGAACACCTTGATAATCGATTCTTTACTTCAGCTTCAAATGGAGAAATATCGATAATCGATCATTCACGCTAAGTCACACTGGAAAAAAAACATTGGATCTAGAGTCCAGACTCTTGAAAACATTGACAAGAAAAAATACTCTTGATTCAATCGGATTTTTGCTTGAATCAAAACGAAACCCGCTTAAATTAAGAGGCTTGGTTCTTGATTTAAGCTAAATTCTGATTGAATCAAGAGTACTTTTCCTTGTCGATGTTTTTAAGAGTCTGGACTCTAGATCCAATGTGTTTTTTTCCCAGTGCACTGCTGCTCAATGTATCTCATGTTAGTTCGACCTTTCCCAAAACCAGGGACAAATCACCTTGAATCGGTGCGATTTCTAGATTGATTTCATTTTGAGGACCTCTGGTCGAATTTCGACGCGACGATATCTCCTGGCGTATGATTTTCCTATGGCTGGATCTAAGTGGGTCGTGAACTTTGATTTCAGAAGCGGATGTTTCACCTCGGAGTTTTTCCAAGCATGTCTGGAGGCCCTTCTGCTGAAGGAGGAGGAAATGTCCATTTACAGGAAAGTGGGCTACCTGCGTGAGAAGAGGAACTGACGAGAGACACCCCCCAAGACGTCTCCATAGTGTCCCGGACCGAGACAAAAACCACATCACACTTATTCATTCTAGTCTGATTTGGACGGCCCGGTCCAACCCCCGCCGTCCATCTCTATTATTCTAAGTTTAATCATTTTTATTTTATATTTTACTTATTTAAAAAAAAAAATCATAATAAAATAATAAAAAACAAGCCTCGCCATTCTTGTCTAGTTCATTCTCCTCTACCTTAATATTCAGGGGGACAAACCCCTTCGACAATAAAGTTGGCGATCTTGCCAACGTGCTTTGAAATTCAGTTTGTAACTGAAATTCTTATCGCAGAGGCAAAAATCTCATTCGAACACAACTTTTATCCATGCGGAGATGCTGTTTGCTGCAATACTAGTCGGTATCAGAAAATCAAAAAGTTGCGCTGCACTGACAATGGGTCTTATAAAAATTTTTTTAGTTATATTCGATATAATTCTGTGGATTTCCTAGGAGTGGGAAAAACCTCGTGCTTTTTTTACTCCAACTTTTTGCATCATTATATACATACAAATTTTAGTAAATTTGCACATTAACAATGGATACTCCGTGAACTCATACTTTTTTCTGAAAGCCCACAACGTGCACGAACATGAGGTCAGGATCACCCGTCAATGTTCTCTGCACTGAGGAAACTTCTGGTCATCACCGGAGTCAACGCAACATCAACTGGATAATCAATGAGACGCAAACGCCTTCAATGATCAGCGTATAGGCAACAAAACGTGTTCGTCACACGATGAAATTGCCTACACGCAAACTTGAAGGGGCTCCATATTTCATAAACGCCGCGTGATGCAATACAATGCACTGTCGTGGATTGAAAGTTTGAAAATCATAAATGCAGTAGACTCCTTCTGTTAATGTAATTGACAGTAAATCAAACCAGATTTTTTCTCAAAATGTGTTATTTTTTAGTTTTTCTACGGGTCTTCCGCCTCCGCTGCGCTCCTTTCACCGATTTTCCGAGGGAGCACAAATCTGCCGTGGGAAGGGAAAAGGACGTATGAACACCCGCAAGTTGCCGAAGTTCTCCCTTTAAAAATTCAATTTTTGAGATAAATAATTTGAATAAACTTAATCGAAATTTTCAGTTAGTATAGATCACAAAGAATTAGAAGAATTATTTAGATTGCAAAAAATATTATCTGCTCGGAAAAATTAACTTGCTGATTTAACAATTCAATTGGTAAAAAAAAGTGACTGCAATATTTCATCGAGGATTTCACAACACGAAAATGCTACTTTTCCACCCCCGTGGTTGAATTAGCTTACAATAGTGGTTTAAGTAGCATTTTTGGGTTGTGAAATCTACTGAAAATATTGTAGTCACTTTTTTTTAGCAATTTTAGTGTTGAATCACCAATTTAATTTTTTCCGTGTGAAAAATTGGACGGATAGTATTCACAAATTTTCCTGTAAATTCGAGTCACTCAAAAAGAAATATGGAGATTTACGAAGGTTCATACGGCGTTCTTCCCTATCTTTGCAGAAATGGTGCCAGCGGGCCGATTATTGAAATTGGTAGACAAATCTTTAGACAAAGGAGAAAAAAGAGATTTGGAGGTATCCTATTGGTGGAAGCGGGTGGTTGCAATGGACAAAGGAGGTAGATAATAGACTAACTAACGGCAACCCACTAAAGACCCGACAGTTAGTCCATCATTTTCTTCCTTAGTCGATAAGAACCAACCATGTCAACCAATAAGATCGCTCCATACTCCCTATGTCTTCTTTGTCTTCGCTTTGTCCATCAGTTTCAATAATCGCTCCGCAGTTGCCTTTAACTTTTGAATGGTTTCTTCTTCTCCTTCTTTTCTGAAAAGCTTTTAACTTTCCACTTACTAGGGTAAAAATAGAAATAATTCAAATTCGTTCGTGACCAGTTTATTTTTATCGGCGTTGTCTATGACTATGTTTATAAATATCTTCGATGTCCTCAAGGGTTTTTCCTTCAGTCTCTGGAAGATACAGATAGGCGTAGATGAAACCAAGCATGCCGACCGTGCCGAACAAGCAATAAGAACCAGGCACACCAAGCAGATTCAGGATGCTCAAAAACGTCTTCGCGATGAGGGAGGAGGTTATGTAATATAACGCAGCACAAATTCCGCTTGCGAAGGAACGGCCCCTGAAACAAATACAATTGCAAATACACAGTCGGTTTCCTACTTAAAGTTTACAGGAAAAAAGTTCATCGGGTTTCGCACTTTTTTATTTCGCCTTCAATTTTTGAGGTAGGCCACACATTCATCTCCGTGCAATAATAGTTAATCAAGTCGGAAATATTTGTCCTTTGTTGTTTATACATTTTGCAGTTAATTTTATGTCAGACTTTAACGCACGATTTTGATACCTTTTTTTCTCTCTTCAAATGGGCCTATTGCGAACTTTTGCTTGAGCAAAAATAGAAGTTGTTTCTATCAGCAAGTGTCTCAAAAATCACGATGAGCGCATTGGCAAAGTTTTAAATGCACTCCTAACTTCAAAATCTGCAGTACCCTGGTGCTCAGGGGTTGGATAGGACAACACCTCTTGCGAAACGTTCACTTGTGCCGTAGTATCGTTTTTGAAGCGGGATGCTCACAAAAACGCTTTCTTACGGAGATCGTCAAGTTAGGAGTGTATTTCAAACCTTGCCAATGCGTTCATCGTGATTTTTAAGACATTTCGACGGTGAAACTACCAAACCACGTATCTCGTTTGCGGTGTTTAAAAATCTACGCTCACATTTTATTTTTTTGAAGTAGACCAAATCAATATCATTCCTTGAAATTTTCACGGAATTTTCTCCGCACAAAGAGGAAAAATCACAGAAATTTTCAAGACTGGATGTTAAGTAGTTTTTCATTTAAAAAATAAAGTATGACAGGAAGTCTGCGACGTCGCAAACCGAGATACGTGGTTTGGTAGTTTCACCGTCGATTTACTATTAGAAAAATGTCTTATTTTTGCTCTAGCAAAAGTCTGCAACAGGCCCATTGCTATGATTAATAATAAATACAAATTAAAATATATAACTTTTCTCTCAGGGTTATTTGCTACTTTCAGTGCTTCCTTATTGTCAGTGCTCATGCACAAAGCGCTTATGTATGTTCGTATTCACCAGAAAAAGAATTACTTCCAAAAAAAGGCGTTCCCAGTATAAGAAAATGTATCTTTTTTCTCAAATATTATTCTTGCTTTTGTTCCAAAGTCACAGAATAGTGGAAGTCACCTGTGTAATAAACGGTTTGTTATTAATCGGTGGTAATAATGTAGTTTTAACATAATGATATCGAGAAAATTTCCCCCACTGCCGCTCTAATCAGACTGAGACAATACCTACACATTCGCACTGCCAGTTTCTTATTTTTAGAAATTAACTCTATTTGACGCCAAAAGATGATAGATTACCGGTATGTCGTGCTAAAGAAAAGCACAATAGATTTTAATGAAAGATAGGCTTTTAGAGCACGTAGACTTATACGTTCGTTCAATTATATGAAAGTTTATAGATCGTTCTAATGTTAATCCTCGTTTTTCATATACTCTAATATTCTGATTTGTGCCATCATTTTTGCAAAAAATCGCTCTCCTAGACGGGCTGATTAAAGAAACATAAAACAGGCCTTTCGTTTTCCCTGAATACACTGTGCTATCCTATCAGAGAGGCAGTCTCATGGTGAGAATCTTACTATCTCTCCGCTAGAAAGTGAGAGAAATAAAAACGCCTTCAATTTGTTGCGTATGCAACATAGACGGCCGTCAAGTACGAATAGTTGTATCTCAGGGTAAGGCGTTTTAAGGATCATGTATCTCCCCGGCAGTAGTAGAGTCGGTTTCATAGAGATATTCCAAAGAATATAGATACTAACCTGAAAGGGAAGATTTCACTCATGAGCATCCACGGAACAGGCCCCAGTCCAAAGCTAACAGTGAGTGTGAGAATAATGAAATAGGAAAAGAGGAACCAGTTCGCGGAAGCTCCAAATGCGTCCTCGATTGCAGTTTGGAAATTAACGTGAACAGCAATCGCCAAGTCAAAAAAGGCCACGCAAAAAATTGAGATCAAAGCAATCCTCCTTTTTCCAAGCCATTTTACGGCGAGCATAAGGACCAAATGACCGATGATTATTGCCGATGATACGCAAACCTGCGTTGCAAAATAAAGAAAGATACATACTTAAAAAGTTTGCAAATCTTTTTTCAGCGGAAGGTTCCTCGTCTGATTCTGAGTTGAGAGTGAACTTAGTATCTGCATATGTATGACACGCCTTCAATTGCCAGAGATAAGAGAGCATACTCTGTCATGTTCAAAAAATGTCTTGCTCCCAATCTTTGCATGGAGAGTTCGTCTTGATGTAGAGGTGGACTCTCAGGATAGCGTGGGATATCCCCTCCATTTTGGCCTCAACTTGAGAGCTTTTTTTGAGCTTAGGAGTTGATTTCAGAGAAAACCAGTGGCACCATTGTGTTTTTTTGCGAACTTTTACATAAAAATCAGGAGTCAAATCGCAAATTCCTCACACATGCAACATCTCCATTGGAAGAAAAATAATCATAAGTTTACCAGGAAATTCGTGTTTTATAAATGGAAACTATGGCTTTGCTGCGTAGTTCTGCTTTTTAAAGGGGGTGCTTACCGATGCCCAGTTGGCGTTCATGGGGACTCGAATCCGTTGGAAGAGGAGAACCATGTAGGTCTTGAAGGCCGGAAAGCCACTGCCCAGATAAAAGAAGTTCATCGTCATGATGACCAACATAGGTCTTAAGATCTCGGGCCGAAGTAGATCCCTGGCTTTCTCACGGAAACTGAGCTTAGGTGAATGCAGCTCAACCAACGGGTCTGGAACTGGAGGTCTCGAGCTTGGACAAGTTACTATTGACTGAGTATTCCCTGAAATTAATATGTCATTTAGATTTTAATGAATAAAACTAATTTAAGGTTATCTCAGGTATACATAATTTGATTCTAAGTTAACGGTAAAAGCTCAAATTGTGACTAGGATAGGATTTTTTAGTGTTGAATCGGAAAATTTCGCACCCGTTGAAAAACTGCCGTTAAATGACATATCGACGGTGGAGGTCGGCAATCACATAATTCGGTTTGCGACGTCGCAGACTAACTGTCATTCTTCATTTTTCAAACGGGAAACTACTCATGCGCAATTCTATAAACTACCGTGATTTTTCCTATCTGTGCGTAGAAAATTCTGCATAAACTTAAAGGAATGATTCCAATGTTGTCTCTTATATAAAGTTATACGATTTACCCCGCGACCCTCTGAACATCGGTCCCCGCCACGCCGTCCCAGCGCGTCCCGCGCCCTTGATGTTCGTTCGGCGGACCCCTCGCGGCCGGGTCACCGTTCTTCCCGCGGGTTTTCCCGTTCCCACCCCCAGGGGGGTTGCTACGGGCCCCGGGGGTGCTTCCGTTTTTCGCCCGTCCCTCGGCCTGGCGCGCGTCTTTCCGGTCGCGCTTCGACGTGCGGTCGCGTCCCGGCTATCGGCTCCTTGTCCCTCCGGCCGTTTCGTTTTTTTGCGCTTCCGGGGGGCGCGGTGCCCCTCAGACCGTTCCGTCGGCCGATTCCTTGTAACGGTCACTTCGTACCTCCCCGTTCGTCCCCCGGGCTCGGGGTTCCGGCTGCGGACGGGTCCTACTTTGCCGACGTCCGATAAGGCCGGATTTCGGATCCGGCGACCCGGGAGGGGCGCTGGGGCCCCGCGACCGTTTTCGGAAAAACCGCCACCGCTCCCGTCACGTTCGGCCCGCGGCCTGGGGTTTCGGTCAGCGGGGGCCCCCGGCCGGCCGGCGTCCCGTCCCCGCTGAATTTTCGACCCCGAACTCCCGGGGTGGGCGCGGTGGCAAAATTCTGCATAAACTTAAAGGAATGATTCCAATGTTGTTCTCCTATAAAAAAATAACATAGAGGCGGAGATTTTCAGACACCGCAAACGAGAATATGTGAATGCGGACTTACGCCGTCGATATACATTAGTAAGTATAGAGGGATAAGAGGTATTATTAATTTAATAATATCCAAGTGATGTGCCAATAAACAGCACTTAAATACATATATACACTATCTCATGCGATTTGCTGGAAAACAGAAGTATTCCGGGCAACATTTAATTTGCGAGCCAAGTGGTAGGTACATATGCAGGAAAAACCAAAACCATTTTGGATTTAACAGTCTGAAATACTGAGGCACGCCCGAGAACTTTTCCGCCCTTCTTGAGAGGAAAGTTTTCTCGATAAAACAAAAAATCCGCCCATTTAGCTATTCAATGTTAATCTTATTCGTTAGTTTTGAATCTGAAAGGGCTCATCGCGTCGCCGCTGACGTCACTGGCGCTTTATACATATAATTCCCATTCATTCTTACGGCCCTCGACTAACGAGCACACTCCCTCTTTCCCACCAGAAGCGGATCCAGCAATTTGGCAGCACCGGATTTCCTCCACTTATGCCTGTGTTAAATAATCGATTCTTGTCGGAGCACCTGGCCCCTCCGGCAATCGATACATTTCCATAGGTTCAGATGAAGAAATAGCAACGTTGCCAATTTGCTGGATCCGCCAACACTGGAAATAAAAAAAACATTGGATCTAGAGTCCAGACTCTTGAAAACATTGACAAAGAAAAAGGACTCTTGATTCAATTAGATTTTTGCTTAAATCAAAAGGAAATCCGCTCAAATTAAGAGGCTTGGTTCTTGATGTAAGCAAAAATCCGATTGAATCAAGAGTATTTTTTCTTGTCGATGTTTTTAAGAGTCTGGACTCTAGATCCAATGTGTTTTTTTTTTTTCCAGTGCGCCAAAGTTTCCCACCTGTCCCCGGTACCGTTTAGCAGAGTTTCATCTCCCACCGTCGTCATGATCTCAAATGTATTGCGTCGCACAGGTGTGTGCCGGTGAAGTTTAACTGTACCTTGATGAGAATTTGCCTCGGTTTTTTTCGTCTCAGTTTGGTGGCGGTACTGTGCGTTGTTACTGGCCTCAACGAGTCGGGAAAACTCCTCGGCCACGTCTTCCGGGGACACCCAGCCTCTGAGCCAGCAGAGAGCTTTCTCCGCATCCCGCGTCCGGCCCTTCGAGAGCAGCCACATTGGAGTCTCTGGAATCTAGCGAAACAAAGCCTGTCCATCAATCAGCAAAACGACGGACCTTAACTTTAGCTTTTTGATTCCTTCACTGGAAAAAAAAAACACTTTGGATCTAGAGTCCAGACTCTTAAAAACATCGACAAGAAAAAGTACCTACTCTTGATTCAATTAGAATCTAACTTAAATCAAGAATCAAGCCTCTTAATTTAAGCGGATTTCGTTTTGATTCAAGCAAAAATCCGATTGGATCAAGATTATTTTTTCTTGTCAATGTTTTCAAGAGTCTGGACACTAGATCCAATGTGTTTTTTTTCCAGTGTTCGCTCTTATCATTCGGAAAATTCAATCGGCACATACAGTGGATCGAATCAATGGGAGAAGTCGGACAAAATTTGGAAACTTTAAAAGCTTCTAACTCTGTTCACACAAACTTTTGAGGTTTTAAAAGGGGTTCCATTGGTTTTCTCGTGAAATTTTCCGTCAGATGCACCCCTTGTAATTTAAAATGTGACGATTCAAACATTAAAATATGCAGTCTTAGTTAAAAGTTCATATCCGAACTCTCCTTATGACTCAACCCACAGCGCGGCTGTTACACGGAAAAAATTAAATTGCTGATTTAACAATTCAATTGCTGAAAAAGTGACTGCAATGTTTCAATGTAGATTTTACAACAATGAAATGATACTTTAACCATCCCCGTGGTTAAACTACCTTACAATAGCGGTTAAAGTAGCATTTTCTTCTTCTAAAATCTACGTTGAAACATTGTAGTCACTTCATTTAGCAACCCTGGTAAAAATTAACAAAAATTAACTGGTTAATTAATAAGAGCTGCGTTTCAAAATACCATAGGAATTCTTACAGCCGGCTAAAGAAGGTTACAGAAAATCATATAGCTGGCTGTAGAATGCGGAGAAAATCATACGGCCGGACTATACGAGGCGATAAAAAATTATGCAGCCGGGCTATAGTTCCTATCGTCGGGCTTTACACTTTATCGCCTGGCTGTTGCTTTTTCGCCATCGATTATAAAAGGCTGTAAGAAATTGCGTAGAAATTCGTGTGCTTTGGAAATCATTAAGTTTGATACCTAACCACCTTAATATTGACAAAACACACATTATATTTTACTTTAATACATATTTCTTTCATCAATTAAAATGAGAATAATCCATACAGGATGTGCAAACATTTCAAAATCATGAGTTGAATAACGCTGACTCCGCCAGATTAAATATTAGAGCCTGACACAAAGCGGAGCGGCGACGCACTGGCGCCTACAAACCTAACAGGGATACTTCACGCATTGCGCAACGCGTGAAGTATCCCTGTTAGGTTTGTAGGCGCCAATGCGCGTTTCGCGCTGGCTGCCCGCCTGCCACGGCGCTTGAAGCAACTATTTCACACCAGAGGTATTGCACAGTATCATACGAAACTGAAGGCGCTCTTATATATTAGGAATAGTAGGCATCCATCAAAAGTACGGAGCTTTCCTCGCAAAATAAATCAAGATACTACGGCCCAAAAAGAGAGTAGTAGTCCAAAAACTCACCAAGTCCTGGCATCCGCAGTAACGTTTAGCATACACTTTCTCGCCTGGCTGTTGCTTAGTCGCCACCGTCTATAACAGGCTATAAGAAATTGTGTAGCCGGCTATAGAAGCTATTGGAAATCTTACAGCCGGCTGTAGGTCTATGGTATTTTGGAACACAGATTCTATTGCCAATTTTTACCAGGGAATTGAATCGTTAAATCAGCAATTTAATTTTTTCCGTGTAGCTTCGGGAATTTTGATAATTTTGCTCTGACGTCGTGCTCCCAGTCGATTCTTTTCCCTGAGGACGTCCTTGTGTCTAAAGCAATTCAGTGTTAAAACAAATATTTATGTTTCAAAAAAGACCATAAGAAAGCCCGCTTAATGTATAAACGCTCTAAAATTTAGAATCTGAGGAAGGAAAAATCTAGGCAGATTTAGATAAAAAAAATCATCAATAAGACTCAGATCCGTGGATTGTCGTCTCCGCGCCGTCGCCGCTGACGTCACTGGCGCTATATAATTCCCATCCATTCTTTCGGCCCTCAGTTAACGAGCACACCCATTCTTTTCCCCCCGTCTTTAGTTCCTTTTAGCATAAGTACATCAGATTTATCTATATATTCCATCTAGTGACCAGAAATGACTGGATTTGTTCATTTTTCGACCTAATCTTGAATTTTTTCGTTTATCACCAGCTATCAGCCGTTATTTTAATGACTGGACTTACGACTAACGTTACATATACATTGTACTGCCGTGCTAAGGGAGAACGCCGTACGAACATTCGGGAGTTGCCAAATTTCCCGTGATAAAACCTGTATTTTTGGGAAAATTCATGCGTATTTTTCCTTGAAATTTTCAGATATTTTAGACCAAATTGTGTACAAAATTGTCTGAAAATTTGAGAAAATAATATTTACAATTTTCCCAGTAATTTCGATTTTTATCGGATGAAACTTGGCAACGTCTGAAGGCTCATACGGCGTTCTTCCTTAGCACGACAGTGTAGCCAGCCAATCACGCTTAGACTGGTTGTCTCTTCTCTTATGACGTCGGTGATGTCACCAAGTCTATATAAGCGCGGGCTCCACTTTTTTCGGAGTCCCTTTCACCTAGACCCATGTCTCGAGCATGCGAATGCCACATCTCGCCTTTTTGGCATCCAAAGTGTGAGTTCCATAGTAATTCTTGTGTTTCAAAATGCTTTCCTCATTACAATCTTTCGGCCCATTTAATATTTAGCTTTCATTAGCTCTCCCACATCCTAATCATAGTCATAGTGCTTTAATTCACACCCAGTTTATAAGCCTATTCTCATTATTGATGTTCTTAAATCTTTTATTAGAGCTCAATCAATTTTTAGAGCACGGGGTGCCTCTATAATTTCAACAACTGCAGTAACGATTGCACCTCTCTTCCTCTATGACGTCACTACAGTCGAACATGGTCAAACAGCCGAGAGCAACTATTCGTACTCCCAAGCCACCCACATTGCCTAGTCGGGATATTGAAGGCGAACTGGTGTTACGAGCGTGAAACAGGACGACGGCGGTATAGTAATAAGTATGTTTTTGCCACTGTTACCTAGATAAACGTTCCCAATGAGCAACTGGTGCGCTGCTTTCAAGTATTTCGAATTACCACCTAAAGTTTTTAGAAAACGGGGCGTTACTGTCATCTAACCGCGAGTGCAGAAAGTATAGCGCGGTTGTGCCTGTTATTACAACCAAACGTGATCAAGCAGCTGGAGCAACTATTCCCGATCGCAAGCCACCCACATTGCCTAGCCAGGAAATTGAAGGCAAACTAGTTTTACAAGCATGAAACACGATTATCAAAAGAATGCGTATGGTTACGTCGCTTAAAACCTAATAAACTTGCACACTCAGCAACTATTGCTGCCTTTAAGTCTATTGCATCACCAAATAAAATTTCGAACATGGAGCGCTTAAGAAGATTTTAAGTCAAGGAAGAATCAAGGAGTATGTCTTATAACTCAGACGAGTGCTGAATTTTCCTGGAAGATTAATTGGACTGCATTTTGCAATTTGGAGCTATAAATTCTGGCTCATCTGAAAAAACACTCATGTGCGTAAGAAACTAGTGGCACATACGTTGTTTTTAAACCGGGCCGGAATTTATAGCTCCAAATTGCGAAATGTAGCCCAATTTCATCCCGAACCCCCCAGCTCGGAGTTTATCCTACTCTGAGTGCGCATTGACATGGAATTGGATACCTTCCCAACTCTCTGAGTCCTTCAACGGTGAAGCCTTGAGTACGTTCAGAAATTGATAATGGTGAAAAAAGTTACCTGAGATATGCACAGAAAGGCTGTGGCAGGAAAGAATAAACTGATGAATGCAACATTTCTCCACGTGGTCACACTGCCAAGGAGGCACTGGAGGAAAAATCCCGCGGAGCAAAACTGAAGGGAGTATGAGATCAAGATCCCTCGAAGTGATGGCTCACAGATTTCGCCCACGTAAGTTAGCACTGGCGCATCCATGAACCCGGAACCTGTTTTTGAATAACTAAAAATCATTACAAAGGCTAATTATTGGCAGTGCAGCACAAGGCGCAGTGACCAATTTGCAAACTTGCAAAATCGTACGAGGAACATGGGGAATAGATCACTTGGAGATAGATTTATTATATGAAGATCTCTCGGACGAAAAACGTGCCACCTCCATTTAACTCTAGGAGTTACAGAAATGAGTATTTATTTTAGCCGATGAAAAACTTTAAGACCGAGCCCAAAATGTCCCAGTGCATACCTGAGACTCTAATGAACAGTGTTGGTTCAACTTGGAGACCAATATGCGTTAATTATGTTTTTCCTCCCCATTTAAAGGACACAATGTCCTCCCCGCTTTCCCGTTCCTTGGTCGCATCCCTTAGTTTCTTTGTTGTTGCAGCTGCCGAAGTCATTTTCTTGCCCAAGAAAAGCCCCTTTAGCTATCCAATTTCCTTCGATTGGGTTTCGTAATGAATACCATTCCAATTGCTCCCTATAGCTCCTCTCTCCGTATGAAATCATGAGCTTCGGGGTTCTCGTTCACTCTGGTGGACAGTTTTTTTTTTTTTTTTTTTTTTTTTTTTTAAAGAATATAAGATTATTGTAGTAATTACAAAATATACAATTTGACGAGACATATCGTCATCCTTATAGGAGGGTGCCATACCTAGTATATATCCATTTAAGGGCAATCTAATGGACAGTGGAACATCTAAATTTTGAAAAAATGTAGTTGTAGTGTGTAGAGACATGAATAGATTTTGTGTGTTAAATTCGTTTGTTCCTGGTGGGAAACGTAAAATATTAATGTTTGTTGGACAATTTTGAGCCCCTAAATACTGCAGATTAAAAAGAACTTGAATTGCAATACCAGAATCTATACTTTAAGTATAATTCTATACTAAAAGTACTTTTATCGGTGGTGGACAGACACAGATATGATATGCAATTCTTGGCTCTATTATTTCTTCTTTCGAATGCTCAAGTCTTTTTTCTATGATGCCTATCTAAACATGGAGGAGTTTGTTCTATATATTTTGTACCTAAGCCCTGGATCGCAGCTGCTAGGTACATGATCTCGACTGAGGTTGCTGAGTGCAGCATTAGCCAACCTAAAATCTGTGGGATATTTACCAACATCAAGGATTTCTTTCTCCCGAGGGGTCCAGAGATTAGCCCTGATAGTGCACTTCCGAGCGGTTGGCATAACATGGGCAAACTGGCTGAAAAAATCGAAGAGTCAGGTTATTATTGCGTTTTATGGAGTGGAATTTACTTAATTTAAAAGAAAAAGGATCCATTGTGGGATCTCCCAAGTGGTCGTAGAGTTTTGGTTGGAGTAGCAACGTTTTTTTCTAAGTCCATAGCTGATTGCCATATTACTACTGCATAAAAAATGATTGACATAATTGCATTTATTAATAATTTCCTTTTCATAAATGAAGGACCATGTAAATTTGGGAGAAGACTTCTAAAGCCATATTCGACTTTGGTAGCCCTCTTGCATACTGTCTCTAGATGTTTTATCATTGACAAACTGTTACTTAAGTAAATTCCTAAATATCTCATGCTTTTCTTGGTTTCAATTTTTTCTCCACCTATTGAAATTTCAGCGATTTGCTCTTTTCTCTTTCCCGAAATAACTACCCCTTCAGATTTAGAGCATTCTTGATCCAAAGATTTCTTCTTCAAGTTAGTTTTTATATTATTCGATACATATTCTGTATCTATTTTAAGAGTTCTAAGATTAATTGTAAAAATTATGACTAAAAAGTCATCGGCATAGGCAATATTTTCTACATTAGAAGATTCCCTGTTTCGGATCACATATTCATACACAATATTCCAGAGTAATGGTGAAAGAATCCCACCCTGCGGGCAACCCGAGTAGACCGGCACTCTGAGATTTCCACATATTAAAAACCTATCACTCAAATAATCTTTCATGAAATCTATCAAATAGGATCCAACCGCCTGATCTTTGAGGGCAACAATAACATCGGTGTATCTTCGGGAATTGAATGCATTTTTAACATCCAGACCGACTGCTACCATGAGTCTTTTTTTAATTCCTAATCTTCTGTTTTTCTCATAAAGTTCTCTGATTTTATTTAGAGCATTAGATAATTGTAGATCGACCCTTCCTGAAACCATAAAGGCTTTCAGAGAGGTCATTCTGTTTTTGTAGTTTATTAGAAATAATGTGTTCGTAAATTTTACTGAATATATTTAAGATACAAATCGGTCTGTATGCTTTTTTCCTTAGGTATATTGTCAAGTGATCATAATGTACGTACCGAACCAAGTTGCTTGTGATTCATTGAAGGACAATCCACGAGGATCTTTATTATTAAGAAGTACTGGCACCACGATGGTTGAAAATGCAAGTGTCATTCCCAAATCGAGGAGAATAAAATTTTTCGCCGTGACAGACAGAACCTGTATTTAACAAGAAAAATCACGTATTTAGAGAGCCACATAAAAATAGAAACCTGAACAGATAGAGCAAAAGCGTTGAGCAAATCGTGATTCAGTTACATATCGCTTTAATTAAAAATATGCGTGAAATTTCATCACTAGTGCATGAAGCTGTTGTGTCTCAAAATAAATCGTAATATTTTCACCTCAGCTCTAGAATTCTTTTTTCTGGAATGTAAATCTTAATTACAGAAGACCAAGCTCCTAATTACCAGTACTAAGTCTCTATATTTACTTATATTCAATTTATTAGTACAGCACTTAAATATTATTAAATTATTTTTTCTTATATATCTATATTTACGAATGTTACGTTATTAAATTCTGTAATAAAACACTGCAGATCACAATTAATCAAGATTACATGGTAAAACTATCGCTAGTTCATCGGAGCATTATGCAAGTTGCCTATATACTAATTGAAAGGGATATATCTAATTGCAACAAATTGAAGCAAGTTGCAATTTTTCTCTGCCTTGCAAATTGCCTATCTCTCTGATAGGAGAGAGCAGGGCAAAGTGGAAAACTTTTTTCTAATGCGCTCCAGACAATTTTTTTGAAGTACTTTAGAACATTCTGCTTATTTATAGTCGAAGTTTTAACGTTTCTTCATCAAAATTAAGTGTAAACAGCTGGAAAAGTTTTCAAAAAACGCCTAGAAAATAGGACACGAAAAAAGAGGGTAAATTCCGATTTTCGCCACTTAAGTCGGGCAAAATGGAAGACATCGCCCCTTTAGATTTTATTAATAATTAAAAGAAGAAACCGATTCAGTTAGATTTTGTTTTTGAAATCGAAACTAAAGCAGTTATTGATTAAGTTGGATTCACGGGTTTATTGATTCAACACTTTTAAATACACACAAGGTCTCACAAGCGCGAAACGAATCTGTCGAGGGCCGGCTAGTTACTTTCGTGATTTATAATTGCTTATGTCGTTCTTTTTGCATGGAAACAGTGTCTAATGATGAGTACTCCCTCTAATTTTGATTTCGAGTACCACAGGACGGATAGAATTTTTGAAATGACCATATACCACTTCATCCGCCCACTTTGCCCGCGGCCTCATAAGTTTTCACAGGCGCGAACAAAATTTTCGGAGGACCGGTTTTCCATTGACGTCATTTTTCAATGGTTATATTGTTGTTTTTTGCATAGAAACAGTTTCTAATAGATGGGTACCCTCTCTAGTTTCAGTTTCAACCACCAGAGTCGCCATAGAACGGATAGAATTTTTCGTATGACCAAATTCCACTTTGCCCGCTCGTCCACGTTGCTCGCCTCTCCCCAACACGGAACTTATTCATAAAATCGGCATTTATTGACCAAGCTTTGTAAAAATATTGCAATTTAACTGCATTCAATCATGATTTCATTTCAATATTTTCATTGCATCGTGCTTTGCTTGAAAATGTCTGCGGGCTTATACTTTTAAATCATCAGCTTCATTTCAAAGTTATTTAATGTTCTAAGATTTTCTCCGTAAATCGCTCTTGAATACCACTTTTAAATGCAGCCCTTTGAGAGTCACTCCTGTGCAGTAAGTACTTAATGTTCTTCTTGATTTGAACAAATTTAAGTAGAGTTTATATGATAGGAAATTTACCTGTGGAAGTGCTGATCGGAATCGGCTGATTTTCCTTCCAGTAGAGCCATCAGTTTCAGCCTCGATGTGGGATTTTTCAGCATCTTTATCTCTGATTCGAGAAGGGGGGGGGGGCAAAAAACAATCCGTCTTATTCAACAGTGTGAAAAACATGTTCAATGATTTATGTAGAGTATAAAGGAAATAAAACATTAGGTCCAGGTATCGAGTCAGTGTAAAACTTTGAAAAATTGGAAAAAAGAGATAATTTTTTTTCATTCTAAATGAAAGCATTCTAGCATGGAAGTTCCGTTTTAGACCTCGAGAAAGAGCCTCCCAAAAAAGAGGCTGATTTTGGCCCCTTTTTAGGTATTCGATTCGACCATCGGACCAAGGTTTAAATGGAAGCTTATATCAACAGAAAACTCAGGAAAAAATTTCAAGATGAGTATAGGAACCGTTTTCGAGTTACGGGGGGGCAAAGGGGTCACAATCCGGCCTAATTTTTTGCTGTTTTCTTGTAGAATTGATGTATCGGCAGGGTTCTTATCGTTGTTTACGCATGTGTAACACATGGATTCCTACGTGTTTTTACTCGTAGAATCGATTTTTAACGTTGCCGAATCGATAAACTGATCAGTTAAATCGATTTTGAACGATTTTTCAAGGAAAATCAATGATTTTTCAGGATCGAAATTGTTTATTTTCGATTCATGAATGAATAAATGCACCTGAATAGACTAAAGCACACGTAGCCCTATGTATTTTGACACGGAGAATTGATTTTTAACGTTGACGAGTCGATTTATCTATCTTTTGTATCGAATTTTTGCGATTTTTTACGGAAAATCGATGACTTTTCGGCATTAAAATCGGGTTTGCTCCATCCGAGAGCGAAGATATGTACCCAACATGATTGGAGCACATCGACTCTTACGTATTTTTATACGTGGAATCGATCTATAACCTCGATGAGTCGATATAGCGATCGATTGTATTGAATTTTTGCGATTTTTTGCGGAAAATCGATGGTTTATCGGGATTGAGATCGGTGTCTCTCCATCCAAGATCGGAGAAATGTACCCTTCATGATTGGAGCACATCAGTTCTTACGTAGGTATTTCTACACGTAGAATCAATTTTAAACGTCGACGAGTCGATATATCGATCTGACATACACAACTCTTGCGATTTTTTACGGATATTCGATGGTTCTTTTGGATCGGCATTGGAAAAATCTACCAGACATGACTGGAGCACATCGATTCGTTTCTGATTATTCTCGCAAAATCAATTTTTGAAGTCGACGAGTCGATATATTGACTGGTCACATTGACTTCTTAAGATTTCTATGGAAAATCGATTTTTTGATCAGGAATGAAATTGGTTACTTACGGTCCGAGGATGAAGATATGCACCTGACATGGTTGGAGCACGCCGTTTCCACGTACTTTTACACGTAGAATCCTTTTTAAGGTTCCAAGGTTCCATTTTTAAGGTGCTCCAATCATGAAGGGTACATTTCTCCGATCTTGGATGGAGAGACACCGATCTCAATCCCGATAAACCATCGATTTTCCGCAAAAAATCGCAAAAATTCAATACAATCGATCGCTATATCGACTCATCGAGGTTATAGATCGATTCCACGTATAAAAATACGTAAGAGTCGATGTGCTCCAATCATGTTGGGTACATATCTTCGCTCTCGGATGGAGCAAACCCGATTTTAATGCCGAAAAGTCATCGATTTTCCGTAAAAAATCGCAAAAATTCGATACAAAAGATAGATAAATCGACTCGTCAACGTTAAAAATCAATTCTCCGTGTCAAAATACATAGGGCTACGTGTGCTTTAGTCTATTCAGGTGCATTTATTCATTCATGAATCGAAAATAAACAATTTCGATCCTGAAAAATCATTGATTTTCCTTGAAAAATCGTTCAAAATCGATTTAACTGATCAGTTTATCGATTCGGCAACGTTAAAAATCGATTCTACGAGTAAAAACACGTAGGAATCCATGTGTTACACATGCGTAAACAACGATAAGAACCCTGCCGATACATCAATTCTACAAGAAAACAGCAAAAAATTAGGCCGGATTGTGACCCCTTTGCCCCCCCGTAACTCGAAAACGGTTCCTATACTCATCTTGAAATTTTTTCCTGAGTTTTCTGTTGATATAAGCTTCCATTTAAACCTTGGTCCGATGGTCGAATCGAATACCTAAAAAGGGGCCAAATTTTGGGAGGCTCTTTAAACATCATCTCGTTGTAAAGGCGGGTAACATCATACCTATGAAAGTCCTCTGTGTCTTGTCTCATTTGTAATTTTTGAAGGTTCCTGAGAGCAGGGCCGGATTTACCTACTTGCCGCCCATGGGTCGCCTCCTCCTCATTCGTTTTGAAACATCAAAAAAAACCATTAAGTGAACGTGCCAGCGGGGGTGGGGTGCATAAGACGCGTTCACTCGTGTTGGAAACATTTTTTGGGAAAGCCCTGTCAACACTACTAGCAAAAATTCACCGAACTTTGCTCGAACGTTAAGTTTCGTTAACCTATTCTGCGTGGAAAAGGCCCTCCATTCATAAGAAATGAACGAAAAAATTATGAAAGAACAAACATAAATGTGGTTTAATGATTTTAACTTCCGCCGCCCCGCCGCGTCACGCAGACCGCACCGTGTTTGGAGCAATGCGTGAAGTATTCATGCATTCTTGTAGGCGCTATCCGTTTGACCGCAGTGACCGCACTGTGTTAGAAGCAATGCGTGAAGTATTCGTGCAGTCTTGTAGGAATGTAGGCGCTAATATGTGTTAAGCCGGGTTTTCCTCCAACTAGCGCGGTGGCGCGCGCAACGGCGACGGCGTTTTTGGGCGCGGCGCTGCACTGCTAGGCATGAAATCAAATGCTCCCGGTTCCCTCCGAAATGACAGCGCGCGATGAGCGCCAAGCGTCACCGAGCCAACGCTTGCGCCCAAAGACGCAGCACCGGTCCGGGACCGGTGCTGCGTCCTCTAGCGCGGCGCAAGGCGCCGCGGCCCGACGGGATGAAACCTCGTTGGATGTCCTGTCTGGAAAACCCGATTATCCCTAAATAGTTTCTATTTTACTCGCTAAAAACTGTAAATTTGAGACAAAAATTACCATATAAATTTCATAGTTTTTCACAATTTCCGCAATTTTATTGCAAAGGATGAAGTTGCACATTCTTAGCATCATTGCAATGCTTGTGGTTCCTTTTTGCAAAATGCAATCCAATTCATTGTTTTTTTTTTTTTTTTTTCGGAGGAGATGCTCCCTTTACTTAAAATAGTTTTTGAAAAAATTGAATAGTAGAGACGAAAACTTACCTAAGAGTTACTGCCAATTTTTCTCGAGGCGTAATCGGGTTGCGCACACGATTACTTGGCTTCGTTCTTAAGTCCTCTTCTATCAACGACAATACATAGTCAAACTCCTCCTTCGTTAGCCTGAAATATTCTTGAAACTTCCGGTCATCTTCCGCGAGGTGGCGGTTCACTAAAATGTGGAATGCTCCCTCGGTTGCTCTAGTTTGGAAGAGAGGGCTTGCACTGTTCCTGCCTTTCTCTTGGTGCAGTAGCAACAGAAGTAATAACTTTTGCCGTCTCAGGGCAAGATGGTAAAGAGCAAGAGCTTTTCTTTTTCTTCTATTATCCATTGGAATGGAGAAAAAAACACAGCGGAACGCATGTGCGAGCACACTAGCGATAGACGCCACACTGATATCGAAAAACACGAAAAACAGTGTGAAAACGCCGACGCTGTACTCAGCGCACGACGCCTGACAGATTCCGAGGAGAACAGAGCCGCGCCATTCGCGCCAGGAACCGCGTTTTTGACGCGATCGCCGTGCGCTGCGCCAGTTGGAGGAAAACCCGGCTTTACATGCCGACCGCCGCGCCGCGCCGCGCCGCGCCGAGGGCTTCTCCTTTCCATCTCAAGTCCTCGTCATAATTTCTCTCTCAGTCACGCCGTTCCTGGCCAAATTGCGTGTTTGGTCTCTCTCTTAACTCGATTAATTAAAGGTGCTGTCTCTTATATCACGGAAAGACGACAAAATTAGAAATTACTATAAACTCTCAGGAAATGAGAGATTTTGTTTGTAATTTTTTTCTAAATCCGATTTTTTTTTATACCTACATTTAAAAAAAATTGCAAAATTTGACGCCTCCTAGATTTGCCGCCATGGGCTGGGACCCATGTGGCCACCCCCTTAATCTGGCCCTGCCTGAGAGTAGGTATACGAAAATGAGAAAGAGGGTATTCAATGACTTGTAGGGAGGAGGTAAAGATAAGCTTTCAAAATTATTGCCAGTCCTAAAGTTTAAAAACAAGAGGGTGATTATTGTGTGTTTTCATGATTATTAAAAAAATTAATGATTTTGGCTGCCTGAATTATGGTTTCTCACTAAATCACTTAAAAAATAAAACCAAACCTGTATAGTAGATTGTGGTTTTGTAACCCAAATTCATTCTTTATTGCTTAATTTTTTAATTTTCGAAACTTTTCCTGCGTTTTGTTTACAATCCTGAAATTAAAGGCATTTGACTTTTCCAGACATCGAGTTTGTCCTGTCTTTTCCAAATTAATTTTGGGCGAATCGGAATTTCTCTAGAGATTTTCTACTTTTCGTATCTTTTGGACTAGCATGTAATCGTTCCAAGCCTCTATGATTGTTGAGACAAAAATACTCACATATCTGATGAAGGAACTCGAGAATACCCTATTCTGTCGGAATGTATATCGCTGTCGGTCATGATTTACGATAAAGCTAATATCACATAAAAATCCTGAACTAACAAAATAAATTCACATATTACACTCTATTTCAATGCTATGTCAATTCATTTCGCCTCTAATTCACACGGTCACTTAACGAGCTAATCATCAAGAAATCTGCGCTTGACTGATGACAACAATCTAGCGCTATCACTATTTGACAAGATTTCTGAAGCGAGGTTGCCGCATAAATGTAACTTCATGGAGCAAATAAGACGGTTCCCTCCGCACCGGGAGACAAGAATTAAGTAATTTCTGAAGAGGAGTAGAATTATTCGCGGGGAAAAATATGAGCTTGAAGAAAATTTAATCGCATCCCTCCTTGTTACGTACAGGGTGGCATAAAACGTAAGAAAGAAATGAAAGATTGGAAATTTCAGAGAAATACTTCATGAAATTTCAAGAGGTTGTGAAATATTTCACATTTTTCAGGGGCTAGAGTATGCAACCCGCACTCAAACACGCAAACATAGAATAAGAAAGCCTCAATTTTTACATTTTACGAAACATGACAAGGAACCGGTATTTTTCAATATATTTCATGAATTTCTGAAGTTTCATGAAATATTTCAAGTAAAATTTCAAGACTTTATTTTTCATGAAATTTTGCCACCCTGGTTACGTACAGGGCAATTCCTTGAGATTTACTCGAAGAACATATTTTTTAATTTATGTGTTTAATTTCTTTCACAGCGGAAAATTAGCCTTTTAAATGTCCACCAATTTTAATTATCAGTTGATGATTTTACGGATTTTTCCGCAAAATTTTGTTCAGGAATCATGATAAAGTATTATTCACTGGCCTTTCTCAATGATTGGACTATTTAATCATCACTGTGCTTAGACTTTGCTATCCTCTCTTCGGATTTTATGCTCTCCATTTTGGTTTTCTACTACGCTTTTTCCGTTGGAATCTGAAGGAGAGCTCCATCAAGTACAACGACATCTCACAATTATACTTATGTCCATCAAAACTGTAGGGCTCGAGTGAAAGTTGGCAACACTGCTACTACGGATTCAAGTGCTTGATTCTCGAATTAAAGCGTTGAAACGTTCTGACGCGACTTCACCGAGAGACCCGCATGACAAAAGCAGAGTTACGGGTCAAAAGTTCAAACTTTCGGACCGTGTTACTAGGAGCCAGGACCGAAATCCTGGGGATGGACCAAGTTGCGGTGGTGTAAATAGGCCAAATTTGAATTTGAATGTAAATTGTGTTAGAATTTGAAGAATTATGCAGGTCTTCATCGACGGACAATGTTAGTAAAGGTAACGTATACGAATGTGCAAAACTCAAGAGCCCTCAAACCAGACGGTCTCTTTTGTGGTATAAAGGTATGTTGCTATCGTTATGTGCATTATTTAATGGTGCTCCAAGAAAGCTAATGAACTCCATTCATTGCAACCGTTGCAATTTGTGACTCTGTTAATGCGTCTGTGATGCGTCATACCTGGGAATTTTTTACAGAAATATATCTGCAGATTTGACAGGATTAATGTAATTCGATGGTTGCCATTTTTTGTGTCAGAACGACGTGCGATATATTGCATCAATTCGTTCCATAATTTCAACTACTTGTCATTTTTTTAAATTTCGAGATCGCACTTCTGTTGACACCAGACTAAAGAATTCATGTACCAAATTTGACAAAGGAATTCAAACCTATGAAAGGCAGGACTTTTTTTGAGGGAAAATATCGCATTCGATACTGATATCGAAACTGCACTCGATTGCGATATTTTTCCTCTGAAAAACCCCTGCCTTTAATACGTTGAATTTTTTTTGTCAAATTTGGTTTATGAATTCTTCAGTCTCATGACAACAGAAGTGCGATCTCAAAATTCGAAAAAAATGACAAGTAGTTGAAATTATGGAAGGAATTGATGCGACATACAGGGTTATTCAAAAGTTACGCACCACTGGTCATAACTTAAGTTCTAATTATGATATCGATTTGCGGTTTGTGGCGTCCTTCCTCATATCGAGGGGGAAACTTTTTGAGGTACTTCCCACTTCTTCACCCCCCCAGGGGGAGGGGGGGCGGGGGGCAACTCAAAAATTTCAAATGGCAACCCCCATCATGTGATACATCGTTAGAAAGAGCATGAAAAAAGAAAATTTTTGGCGCAAACCCGAAGTCGATCTGACCCCCCTATCAAAAGTTAGGGGGGTCCAAAGGTTATTTAGGGGGTCCGTACCTTCATTTTTTAGAGTAGCTTCGGCGGCTCTTAGACATACCGTTTCTCTTTTCAAAGAGTCCTTGAATACTCCAGGTCTGATACCGAAGTCTTCATATTGCCCCCGGGCCACCACAGCCCCCCCGTAGGGGGGATGGGCCTGTTACAATGAAACATTGCATTAAAATGCGGAAAGTCACAGAAGAGCTTCAAACTTAGCATCAAATCCGAGTGGAACTTCTTGCCAATGTCAACGCAAACGCAGCCTGCGACTTTAAAGTGAGTTTTCAAAACTCTTAGCCCCCTGCCCCCCTCATTTTTGGTTGCAGAGCGGGTAAAAACCGGGAAATTCACCACAAATAAGCCCGAAACTAATGTCCAACTTGAGAAGGACCCTTGAAACGTTGCGATCAGTCGGAGCATTGAAATACAGGGACTGCCGCCCCCTTAAAGTACGGAAACATCCATAAAACCCCCGCTGCCCCCCTCATTTTTTGTTGCGGAGCGGGTAAAAACCGGGAAAATCGCCAGAAATGATGCCCGAAACTACTGTCCAACTTGACGCGGACCCTTGAAACGTTGCGCCCAGTCGGAGAGCTGCAACACAGGAACTGCCGCGCACTTTAAGGATGGAATCATTCATAAAACCCTTCGCTGCCCCCCTCATTTTTCATTGCGGGGCTGTTATAGGAACCGGGGCATCATTTTTGGCGAATTTCCCGGTTCTTACCAGCTCTGCAACGAAAAAAGAGGGGGCAGCGGGGGTTTTATGGATGTTTCCGTCCCTAAAGTGGGCGGCAGTTCCTATATTGCAGTTCTCCGACTGTAGTACGGAAGTACGGAAACATCCATAAAACCCCCGCTGCCCCCCTCATTTTTTGTTGCGGAGCGGGTAAAAACCGGGAAAATCGCCAGAAATGATGCCCGAAACTACTGTCCAACTTGACGCGGACCCTTGAAACGTTGCGCCAGTCGGAGAACTGCAATATAGGAACTGCCGCCCACTTTAGGGACGGAAACATCCATAAAACCCCCGCTGCCCCCTCTTTTTTCGTTGCAGAGCTGGTAAGAACCGGGAAATTCGCCAAAAATGATGCCCGGTTCCTATAACAGCCCCGCAATGAAAAATGAGGGGGGCAGCGAAGGGTTTTATGATGTTCCATCCTAAAGTGCGCGCAGTTCCTGTGTTGCAGTCTCCGACTGGGCGCAACGTTTCAAGGGTCCGCGTCAAGTTGGACAGTAGTTTCGGCATCATTTCTGGCGATTTTCCGGTTTTTACCCGCTCCGCAACAAAAAATGAGGGGGGCAGCGGGGGTTTTATGGATGTTTCCGTACTTCCGTACTACAGTCGGAGAACTGCAATATAGGAACTGCCGCCCACTTTAGGGACGGAAACATCCATAAAACCCCCGCTGCCCCCTCTTTTTTCGTTGCAGAGCTGGTAAGAACCGGGAAATTCGCCAAAAATGATGCCCCGGTTCCTATAACAGCCCCGCAATGAAAAATGAGGGGGGCAGCGAAGGGTTTTATGAATGATTCCATCCTTAAAGTGCGCGGCAGTTCCTGTGTTGCAGCTCTCCGACTGGGCGCAACGTTTCAAGGGTCCGCGTCAAGTTGGACAGTAGTTTCGGGCATCATTTCTGGCGATTTTCCCGGTTTTTACCCGCTCCGCAACAAAAAATGAGGGGGGCAGCGGGGGTTTTATGGATGTTTCCGTACTTTAAGGGGGCGGCAGTCCCTGTATTTCAATGCTCCGACTGATCGCAACGTTTCAAGGGTCCTTCTCAAGTTGGACATTAGTTTCGGGCTTATTTGTGGTGAATTTCCCGGTTTTTACCCGCTCTGCAACCAAAAATGAGGGGGGCAGGGGGCTAAGAGTTTTGAAAACTCACTTTAAAGTCGCAGGCTGCGTTTGCGTTGACATTGGCAAGAAGTTCCACTCGGATTTGATGCTAAGTTTGAAGCTCTTCTGTGACTTTCCGCATTTTAATGCAATGTTTCATTGTAACAGGCCCATCCCCCCTACGGGGGGGCTGTGGTGGCCCGGGGGCAATATGAAGACTTCGGTATCAGACCTGGAGTATTCAAGGACTCTTTGAAAAGAGAAACGGTATGTCTAAGAGCCGCCGAAGCTACTCTAAAAAATGAAGGTACGGACCCCCTAAATAACCTTTGGACCCCCCTAACTTTTGATAGGGGGGTCAGATCGACTTCGGGTTTGCGCCAAAAATTTTCTTTTTTCATGCTCTTTCTAACGATGTATCACATGATGGGGGTTGCCATTTGAAATTTTTGAGTTGCCCCCCGCCCCCCCTCCCCCTGGGGGGGTGAAGAAGTGGGAAGTACCTCAAAAAGTTTCCCCCTCGATATGAGGAAGGACGCCACAAACCGCAAATCGATATCATAATTAGAACTTAAGTTATGACCAGTGGTGCGTAACTTTTGAATAACCCTGTATCGCACGTAGCTCTGACACAAAAAATGGCAACCGTCTAATCACCTTTAACGAGTAATCTTTGAGTTACCTTTGAAATTAAAGGCTATTATCAACGTAATCGTGATAGTGGAGAACTTACTACTCCGCTAATCTTTTTTACTGCATCGTCGATTTCAATTTGAGGCTCGAGAATTGCACCCCTTCAATTCTCGACGATGCAACTTGCCTTACGTGTTATTGAAGTATCAAATTGTTCCTAGTGAATCGCGAGCACAAAATCACCGAATGAAAATGCTTACGTTTTGTTACCGATGAAGCTCCTTTAATTAGAGGAGAGTACCTTTTACCTCCATTGCGTAAACATATTTGCGCGTGTCTGTGCTACCTCGAAATCTCCAATCTTGGATTTGCTTTTTCACCATTCGATGGTATGCGCATCACATTATTGGTGGTGATATCGACGAGATCGTAATTAAGTACACGTAAAGAAGTTGAGGAAAGGGAGTGTTTGGTTTTCCAGATGTCACTAAGCTACTCCCATAAGTTTCCTTATTTTCAAATTTCAATTTTTTTACCATCAATGTCGCTTCTGCGGGAACTCGCTGACAGAGTTCGCAGACAATACTTTTTCGAAAAATATGTTTTACTTCTTTATACCTCCAAATTCCTAAAGTAAAATTTTTAAACTCCGAGATTTTCTCCAAGTTTTTTCAATGGCGTGGCGTGCTTTGCGATACTTACATCGATTGATCTGCTATTTCAATCAATGGAGACGAATCTATGAACAGGATTTTTGTAACGAACACATTGATAATCGATTCTTTACCATAGCTTTAAGTGGAAAATATCGATAATCGATTATTCACGCCTCGCCACTGATTTAAATGCGCCCAATTTGACAAGCTGTGTTAATGGGGAATACCTAAGCTGGTCGATCGATCCTCAATTCATCATTACGGAAACTTCATTGATCATTTATAGCTAAAGGAAAAATGGGTTCAAAAAGCTTTACTTTTCAAAAAAATATAAAGCGTTGCATAATATCTGCTTTCAACAAGATGTATGAAGGGAAACATTGCCAGTAAAATATGATGTGTGTAGTCTGTACTCACCCCATCTTGAACAGTGCGTGCTTCCGTCTAAATGCTGCCCTCCCTCAAATGCTTGCGTCCGTTGAGTTAGTTCCAGATTAAAGTCGATTCCAAATTAAAATTTCAGACTCCGCACAAACGTACTTGAATTTTATCAGGATTAATCGCGAACCCTTGAAAATCACCAAAACCGTGGGAATAACTGAACACCTCTCCAAAGACCCCATCACTTAGGATGGTGAGATCAGAGGCTTAGAGTCTCGAGGTTCGACTCCCGACAACCTACTTCAAACTTTTTCCTCAATATTCATCTACAGTCGTAAATTTTCCTCAGACTTAATGAGTCTACACCTAATCTCTTTCGATGGTATGGCGGTAGTTATTTTACATACAATCGTGTTACGACGTCAAATTCGCGGGATCAAGAAACACCTCCGTATTTTAACGAATCCTATTTGCGTTGAGACTAGACTTGCCACGATTGAAAATCAACTCTGAAATTATCCGGGGCTTTTTCTGGAGCCTCTGATATCATCTGGAGGGAACGTGTTATTAGAGACAATCGGCATTCACGCATCCTAATCAATCTTGGATTCTTTCAGGATGAGGCTTTTGACTGCTTCCATTAAGTGATGAGGATTGGAGGGAGCGAGTAATCTATAGATATCACGGAATAAATCATCGTCGAGATGAATGAAACTACATACCTCGGGACGAAATAAATTTTTTAAAAACCAAGCTAGTATCCTGTCTTGAACTCCTCAGTCAGAAAACTTGGTTGACAATTGTTTTAAATTTTATAAATTATAATACTGAGATAATTTTCTTTATAACGCCTTTAAGCACAGATTATTATACATTTTTGTTAACAAAATAACTCATTTAAACAGCACAATTTACTTTGTGAGTTTAAGAGAGCACGGTAAACCTTTCAAATACAAATTTTTAAGAGCAGCCCGAGATTATGATAACAGTGGAAAAACAAGGGGGAAAAACGGGAAATAAGGCTAAAATACACAATTAATAAATAAAACTGAGACGTTTCGACTCACAAGTGAGTCATTTTCAGTCGGAAATACAATATAAATTTAAACAATTTTTTTTTAAAATTTTTATTGTATTTCCGACTGAAAATGACTCAGTTGTGAGTCGAAACGTCTCGGTTTTTATTTATTGTGTATTTAAGCCTTGTTTCCCGTTTTCCCTCCTTGTTTTTCCACTTTTAACTATGCGATAACCTCCTACCCTCTTCGCCGTACGATTGAAAATGAATTGAAAAAGCATCTAGTACTTAGCGATCAGGAGTTTACTTTGAAAAAATATGCATTTGGAATATATAACGCGTATTTTTGTTACCAATACGGGATGAATACTCAACATTTTAACATGGTGTGTAGCATCAATCATACTGACACATTAAACTACTACTTAAAAATGTAGATATCATAAAACGCATTGCCTCATTTAACTCCTTAGAAACAACTTTTCCCGTCAAAATTCTAATAGAAATTTCGAACTTTAAAAATCGCGAGAAACCATACCGAGTTCCGGACCGACTGACCGACGAATGAAAAGTGCAATATGAAGTTGCAATTTTGCTGGCCAAGTTTGTCAGATTGAATCTGTTTTCTTTTCCTTCCCCTGATGTATGGAGTTGTAATAGCAAAATTTGCCGTACAATCGGCACGCTCTAATGCGGCTGTTTAATTGACAAGAGGAAATCTAAATAATGGTTGTGCTGAATTCTATGGCCTCCGGCCATAAGTGCCGAAATTACGTGCGTCAGCAAGGTGTGAAAATTGAATGACTTCGCAACTCATTAGAGGGGCTTGGAGGACAAGGTGCATAAGTCCAGTTTTTGCTATTTCGAGAAATACGTGTTTGAAGTTTCGAATTCACATGGATCCTTATGGCGGCAAAAAAGTTCAAACTGACTTTTTAATGCTTAAAAATAGGAATTTGGGAGCGAATTCTTTACAGAATACGCATTAAGACTAGTTTTACTTGGAATCATTAATACCTCAATTTTTTCAAAAACTACACTTATGCGCCTTGTCCTCCAAGCCCCTCATTAGAGTTCGCAGTTTTAACAGCGCCTAGGAATACCCTTGCTGTGACTAATGCTCGAAAAAGAATATTTCAAGACGTGATTCCTCAGCGAGCCGAAGGCAGAGAAGTAAATAGGATTATCAAACATTACTTCCATTGTTTTCTCTTTTTTTAAGTAAACCAATAAAAATATACTCAATAAATAATCATAGCGTTAACGCCTAAGGCGCGAAGCGCACAACATAACATAGAAACAGAGCAAGGGAAATCACAATTGATGACGGCGCAGAGATACAACTATTCGTGCTTGATGGATGTCCGTGTTGCGTCTGCAAAATTGAAGGCGCGATGGCTTGAGGCGTGAACTCGCAATGTTCTGCTCAAAATGCTGCCAACAAGGAGTCGCTCTCTCAGATTCAGGAGGTAAGTTGAAAAATGAGGCCTGATATAGTATCTTCTTCGACTGTGTTGCGCTCACGTAGTCCTTGTAACACCACCGAAAAAAAGAGAAACAGAACCAATAAAACGTGGAAATAGAGCGGGGGAAAGCACGCGCGTTGACGGCGCGGAGATACAACTATTCGTGCTTGATGAATGTCCCTGTTGTATCTGAAAAATTGAAGGCGCAATAGCGTGAGGCGTGAACTCGCAATGCTCCGCTTTATGCTGGTAATGAGGTGTGGTTTAGATTCCGAAGGAAAGTTAAACAACGAAGCCCGAACTGCAAAGAGAAAAAAATGAGGTGGTCGGCATCTTGAGGATTCTATACCTCGCGACGTAGGTAGGTACAATATGGCATCGATATTTCAGCAAAATCCGAAATTCGAGGTTCATACTTCATGAAAAGAACCATAAAGTCCGTTATAATTGCGTAGATAAACTCAAAATATACTAATTTTTAACACTTTTTAAAGAGTGAATTTTTTTCCATAAACGACACCATTTAAAAAAAAAAAAAATCGATGATAAAAACCGTCCGTACCTACCTACGTCATCAACAAAATCGAAGATGCCCGAAATAAAATGCGCGACCACCCCCTTTTTTTTCTCTATGCCCGAATTTGTCTCGCCTAACTTCGGCTGTATTGACACTCATAGAGAAAAAAAAGGAGGATTTTACTTGGATTGCAGCAGCCGCGTGTGGCACAGTTTATGAATATATGACCAGATACTATTATCTGATAAAAACTAACTAAGAGGAGGGTTTAATTTTAACTTCAATAAAAACTCGATTTCTTTCCCTCAAGAGACGATTCACATTAATGATCTAAATCATTAAGTTATGCTCCAATTGCCCCACTTCCGGCACATTCATTGTTTCGACCCCCCCCCCCCCCCCCTTCCGAATTTTCTTCCGTGAGAACTGCTAGACAAGAAAAAGGGGGAATATTAATTTCTTAAGACTTTCAGCTAGAAATATCAATTTATAGATAAAAGCTATATCGATGGTGTAAGTCGGCAATCACATAACTCGTTTGCGGTGTATGAAAATCTCCGCCTCTACGTTATTTTTTTTTAAGGAGAACGAATTGACATCATTCCTTGAAGTTTTTGCAGACTTTTCTTCGCACAGAGAAGAAAAATCACGGCAGTTTTAAAGAATTGCCGTTGAGTAGTTTTCCGTTTAAAAAATGAAGTATGACAGGAAGTCTGCGACGTCGCAAACCGAGTTATGTGATTGCCGACTTACAACCGTCGTTATAGCTCCTACTCTCCATACTCCTTTATGGAGACTTTAACGTCGGGCTACAAAAGTATGTAATCTTTCTGTGCATCAACGCCAATCGAATTAAGCCGTGTTGAAACTCTGATAAATCCCAAGGCAAAAGGACAGGAAAGGATATTTTCGCAACATTTCCCTGGATGTTTCATCCTACCGCTATGTAGCAGGGCCGGATTTACCTACTTATTGCCGCCCATGAACCGCCTGTATTTTGCCGTCCCATTCTCATTCGTTTTGAAACATCAGTATAGAAACCATAAAGTGAACGTGCCGGAGGGGGAGGGGTGCATAAGACGCGTTTACTCGTGTTGGACACACTTTTTGGGAAAGCCGTTTCACGGAACATTAGGCGAAAGTCAAGGTCCGTAAACCTACATCTGTGCGGACAAGGCCCTCCATTCATAATAAATGAACGAAAAAATTATTAAAGAACAAACTTAAACGTGGTTTAAAAATTGTAACTTCCGCCGCCGCGCTGCGCAGACCGCCCCGTGATCGGCGCACTGCGAGAAGTATTCTTACAGTCTTGTAGGCGCTATGCGTTTCACGCTGACCGCAGTGACTGCACTGTGTTTAATGCAATGCTTGAAGTATTCATGCAGTCTTGATGCAATGCGTGAAGTATTCATTCAGTCTTGTAGGCGCTAATATGTGTGAAAATTCAAAATGCGCGCTGCACTGATGCCTTGTGGGCGGTAACTGGTGATCAGACACGATAACATCTTATCACACAGGTGCCTCGTTTGTTTACATTTTTATCAAGTTATATGTCAGTGTGTACCCTATTTTATAGCATTTTAGTTTTTATTCATTTAAATGGTTTTACCAACAACAATTTTCAGAGTATGTATTTGGTTTCTTATTATTTACTCAAAGTTAACTAATGCAATGCAAATGGTAGGTTCAAGAGCTCCCAACCCTTGATGTATTGGTAAATGTGTTTTGGAACGGAAGGACATTCATCGCTGATCGACGATTTTAGAAAGTAAGTCGCTCCTAAAATTCTCTTCCTAAGGATCTGGTGTCATGTCTTGAGAAATTTTAATTGATCCCTCGATAAATTAAGTTTTGTACTTATGGTTATCTTAGTAACATACAGCGTATTTCGTCCTGTGTCAGAGACTTGTCTCTTGATAAGGTCACCATGCATCAAGGCTTATGATAACAAGCTCCTCACATCACTGGTGAAACCACATCCTATATTGTCAGATTCCTTAAACTATTGACTGAAGTCAGGAGTTAAAGAAGGAGAGTGCCTCCAAGCACCGTCTCTATTTTCCGTTATAGTTAATGGTCACTAAAATTCATGCCAGATAAGTTAACGCACTTCTGGACTGCATAGAAGATTGTCTGGCGTCACTTTTATATGTTAAGTCTATGGAAGACTCAAGATGACAGATCTTCTATCATAGTTAATAAGTGCGTAAACTTATTTGACGTGGACTTAGTCGGTGGAATTCAGTGAGCATAATGAAACCTATTTTAACAACACTGACAGAGAGGGTTCTGGCATCTTACAAAGAATTCTCCGCCACCTCCCTTTTCAGCTGGTCATGGTAAAGTGACCTCACAATGTACACCCTTATCGAGACATTCATGCACTCCAGGTATGACCTTAAATCTTTTAATTTTGGCCAATTCATGGTGAATTTGCTTCCTCGTCAAGTTGAAAATTCAGATTAATCCTGACCATGTGTCTCGTTCGTTAGTTTACTCATTTCCCTACGGCTTGTTTTCCAGATGAGAATGCCGAGTCTTAATCTGGCTACTCCCAAACCAGATGGGGTTGTCGTTACGGCCAGATTCCGCAGCCCTAAGTCCATACAATCCAAAGTTTGTGGACTCGTTTTTGGAGACTTCATTATTGCACCAGGGATTTTGCTTGAGCCGTTCATGTTACCTCGTCTTGTCGAACACATTCAGCAACTGAAACAGGGTTACAAAGGTGGGGACACATACATTGATCGATCAACTATTGATGCGCTCCGACTGAAACTTCCATCTTTCTCTGCAACGCTTGAAGAGGCAGAGACGATGCCATGTCAAATTTTGCTGGTCTGGAGCTTTGGTGCCCTTCGGCAGACTTTTCACACGGAACTTGGTCGGTGGAGGTTTCTATCGAAAGGTAGTGGGGATAAATATAAAGCACATATTCAAGACAGGTGAGCACAAAACATTTTGAATTTTTTTTCTTATATACCTTTGTAAGCATTCTTTTTTGATCTTCTGATGGATCCATTCTGTGTATCATTAAATTATGTTTTGACTGTCAAAATTTTTAGATCAAAGAAAAATATTGAGACCAATTCTCAATGTTTGAACTTAATATAGATATTGCTTTTTGAAAAGCATAGCAGATTCCGCCTTCTTGATCTAGTTGTGTAGGTAGGTATGTGGAGCATGCAAAGAAATCTCTTACATTGTTGCATCACCGATGGATAAATTAAATGTAAAAGCAACCAGGATGTGCACTTACTTATTAGATAACATCATTAATTGTGTTTTTCTCTCGAAAGACGCAATCTTGGTCATTCATAGACACAAAGCTGCATTCGGACAGATATTTTTATTCTTGACTAGAATTACTAATGCAGAAAGGATACCATGTCTGTTTGTCAAAAGTTTTTATGAAAGACATTTTTGATCCATAAAGTATATTTGTTTTCACATCTTACAGTCCAACTAAGTTTTTTTTCAAAGAAATTTTTAAATACATTTGTTACTCAGCCCAAAAGTATTATTAAAATAGGAAAGAGTCAGGATTCATCTTTTATCTCTGTACCTTTGGAATTTCTCTTGCGTCTCTCTATAATTAATAGTAACAATAGTATGAGATTTTTTAGTGACGTAAAGATTAAGAACGAAATTCATGTTCAATAGACCTGTAAATACTGTGGGTAATACTCCTCAGTCACCCTCATTGAGTATATGTCCTTCCCTGTTTTCAATTTCCTTTCTTATCTACAGATTGGAGCTTCTCTCAACATTCCTGGTGCTACAACTTCAAGATTCAGTCAAACCGATACTTTCGGTTGGAGTGGACGGTGTACTGGTGGACCTCATGTCAGCTGTAGGACAATTCTGTGAGCTGCACCTTGATCGTGGTCTGGACGTCTTTTCCATCTCCACCCCTTTCTTCCTTCACCAGTTTCTCAATTCTTGGGGCAAGGGTATTGTCAGCAACGTCCTTGGCTCAGAACACTGCTTGTTGCTCATTGACTTGGATCTGCCCCCAGAATCTGAAGGAGCCATTCTCTTATCGTAGGTAGAGTTGCTGGATGGTCCACCTTTAAAGGGGTCAGTGGCACCTATTTTTTTAAAATTCTTTTTTCAAAAGTAAGTGTGGAGTGAGCTGAGCTACTAGGAATTTTCCCTCGATTTTATTAAACCTACATGGGAAAGAAATCCCATTTTGAAAATGACCAAAATGGGACCAGTATGAAAAAAAGATATCTTTGGCTCTAATGATCTTGTCAGATAGAGAAGTGGCTGATTTGCTGATTGGCTGAACTCTTATTCAGGCATCGCTTTGCCATGTCAACTGGACCGCCGGCTTTTGATCGGTCCAATTATTTTATTAGCCTTTTCCTCTTTAGAAGTGCGTTTTTGAACTTCTGAATGAACTTTTTGATTTTTTCTTGAAATGTAACGCCGAAAAACCGGCAAAAATTCCTTGCCACTGCCCCATTGTATCATCAAGAATTGAAAGTTCTATATTTGTGAAAGTTTATGTGTGGGATTAGACTTGAGGGTTAATTGAAAATTGGTAAAAAAAAGCATAAGTAAAAACTTATTTTGGTTTTGATTCTGAAGAATTCAAATGGGACACTTGATTTGCCAGTACTTTCTGCTGGTTCTAAGGCACATCTGATTTGCTGACAACTGTCAAAAACCAATTTAGTCCATTCCTCCAATCTTTTTAAAACTCCAAAGTTTTTTCTAAGCTGCATCTTTGGAAGATTGTAAATGATACTGTTCACTTATATTTTCATTGAATTAACTTTTTGTCTGCATTTTACAGGAAAGACTGTGTTGATGGAAGAAAAAATTTAGTCGGCATGATAATTACAAACTCATGCCAGTTCGAACAAGAACGAGTAGGATTTTGTTTAGCAGTGAATTTCAAATCTTTAATTCAAGACTTCCTACGGAAACATAGACGCACTTACATTTGGAAATGCATCATTCAAGATGATGTAAATATTGTTGCTCATAGAAATCAAATTAAAGACCTAATTGGTAAGAAATCATAATTTTTTCATTTAAAATTTATTTTAAGTATTCTTATTATTCACTGTTTTCATGTCGGAAAATTTTTCAACTCTTAGTAGCTAAACATCTTTCAGAGAATAATGCTCTTTAGTTACCAGCACAGAACTGAATATTGGCCAGTGCAGCCTGTTTATGTCAGTCATTTTTTGTGTGTACTCTATGTCAAGCATTTAAAATACATGTATCATCCAGTTAAACTCAGAGAGAGCAGTCAATCACATGGGTCCGAAACCACTGTTACTTAGCAAATATATTTGTCTAATTTTTTCGGTTTTGTTCGTTGGTAAAAAAGCCTGTTCTGAAGCTTACGAGGCACGTCTGCAACCGTTTGCAGATGCGTAAATTAGTCTACTACACATGACAGTCAAAAAAGAACAACTACCAACTTATCTGATGAATTATGAGTATGTACTAAATCCTATTGAAAACAGATTTTGTCTAGTGCTCTGTGCTGACAAATTTTACTGCAGTCCACTTGAAAAATGCTCATTACTCATCTATAATAGACATTTTTTTTGGTCATGAAAAGAACAGTACTGTCATGTTGAAAGAGGTGTGTGAAAAAACGGCCAAAAATGCCTCAAGGCATTCTCGAATTTTGATCACTTGGGGTGATACAGTAGCTTCCGAGACGCCCAAAACCGGTCGCCGTTTTGCTTAGAAGCGCCGGGTTGCGACGTTGCCATTTTTTAAAGTGAAAACCTTTAAAAATTCATATCTCCGCCGCATCTCAACCGATTTCAATGAACTTTTTTTAAAGTTGTTCCTCTTAAATAGAGCTTTCTAGTGATATATAGTTTTCAGGGGTTTACTGCTTAAGTGGCACTTACGCGTTTTAGCATTTTTGATAGACACAAAAATTTAGTTTTTATTTTACCACGATCGTGGAATCGACGGAATCTAAACAAAAACCAGTCTAAATGAAAGTTCAGATTCTCACCTTTCTAACGAGCACAAGATCATCCCGGGAGAAACGTTTAGTTTCCGAGATATGACCGCTCAAAGTTGGTCACACGCGCTTTTGCGCAATGTGAATGCGTCTTATCACTGAATCATTCGCGAGTTAGGGGTCCCTTACGTTCAATTCACGTTGAAATAATTACACAGAGCAGTAAGGTGTCCAACACGAGCCATTTTTTCACCTTCAGCTGCCGATGTGCGACGTTGCCATTTTTTGAAGTGAAAACTCTTAAAAATGCATAACTCCGCTGCATTTCAACCGATTTCAATGAACTTTTTTTTAAAATTTTCCTCTTAAAGAGAGCTATCTAATGGCATTTAGGTTTCTGGATTTTATTTAACTTGGGGAGGCACTTAGGTCGTTTATATGGTTCTTTGCAGAGATTTTTCATACAAAAAATAGTGTTGCTATTTTTTTTCTTTCTTTTTTTCCTTTTTTTTCGGAAGGGGGTCTGTATTTCCCCCGATTCTTTTTAACATTCAAACTAGATCGGAAGATCACCATCGCTTAAAGTATAATGCAAAAATCTTGGTAAATTAGCAACACCACCTTCTCTTGTAAAATGAGAGCGTCGCTTTCAATATTTGTACACGTAAGAATAGTGATTAAAAGAATCCCTTTTTTAAAAGTTCTTTCTTTTAAATTTTGCCATTTCAAACCCTCCCACAACCCGCGGGAAAAAAAAAAGAAAAAAAATAGCAACACTATTTTTTGTATGAAAAATCTCTGCAAAGAACCATACAGGGTGTCTCACGAAAAAGGAGCCACCTTGAATATCTGGCGAACGGGTTGGAATTTCGAAAAACGGTAAAAGACGTGTTCGTTTATATCGAGGGGGACACCTTTTGGCGTATTTGACATTTTCTCAAACCGCGGGGGGGGGCGCGGGGCGGGGGGTGCCCCCCCCCGTAAATCGAAATTTTCAAATGGCACCCCTACTTTTTTATTTCAGAAATCAATTCTACGCAAAAAAACAAGCCACCCTGTCCAAACCGGATGTAAATCGGACAATTTTTCAGCGATTGGCAGAGGTTGAAACATTTTTTTCATGCTCTTTTCAAAAATTCCCTACGCTCAATGGAATTGCCGTATCAAACCAAACTCTCCGCCAAAAAAATTCTTAAACATTGTACTTTCAATTAAAAATGAGAAAAAGGAAGGATAAACCCCCAAAAAACCAACCCCCCCCCAAAAAAAAAAAAAAAAAAAAAAAAAAAAAAAAAAAAAATCTGTACTCGAAAACTTGAGCACGCGGAGCCTTTTTTTGCGATATTGAAATGCGTTTGACCGAACATGTCCGTGAAGAAACAGCTAAGTAGAAACACAAATGAATTACCTTTTTTTAGGTGAGTTTCAATGATTTGAGCTGGACCTTGATACTTCTGAGGACGCTACTTTTCTGCGGTGCGTGGCAATTTTCCGAAGTTCATTTTGGATGACCCACGAAGAATAAACGGAGAGTTTACCCTCCTCCTTTGTTGAAAAAGAAACCTTCCACTCACAACTTCTGATTAGTTTACTGACTAGATCTTTAACTCAAAACTTTTCCTCTGTTAGAAAGAGAACGAAAAATCACTTGATTTTGAAAAGAAAATCACTTTCTTCGTGAAAACAAGAAATAAATAAAAAATAAAACACTGAGGTGAGAAATGTGATGATCACCGCAGAAATTGTTCGATGTGCTGACCTTCCTTTTCGATGCACAAGAAGAATCGATCCTTCGTTTCCTCTGTGACATGTTTAAGCTGTTGAGCGGTCAGCTTGTGGCATTCTGCAGTGATGCGATTTTTCAAGTCCTCCATGTTCAAGGGTTTGGTTTTATAAACAACAGATTTTAAATGTCCCCAAAGGAAAAAGTCCATTGGAGTGAGATCTGGGGACCTCGGTGGCCATTCAATGGCGCCTCGGCGCCCAATCCAATGTCCGACGAAAGCGACGTTCAAAAAATTCCGCACCGCGAGTGCATAGTGCGGTGGTGCGCCGTCCTGCTGGAAGAACATCTGATTGAATGGCAGCGGGTCGTCTGGATTTTCACAGATCGCTTGCAAGCCAGGGACAATCATTTCCTCCAGTAACTGAAGGTAATTTGGACCATTCAAATTGTCTTCGTAAAAGATTGGTCCAACAATTTGTCCTCTGAAGATCCCGGCCCAAACGTTTATCTTCTGGGGCCACTGTGATTTGCCTTCTCTAAATTCGTGGGGATTGGTTTCACCCCAATATTGAGAGTTTTGGGTGTTGACCCGGCCGTCCAAAAAAAAAACAGCTTTCATCGGACCAACAAATTTTGTCCAAGATGTCAGGATCTTCATTGAGCCATGCTGTCATGTGCTCGCAAAACTGCAGCCTCCGGTCCGGGTCCCCTTCACCAAGTTCATGAAGGATTCGCATTTTGTACGGCTTGATTTTGTACTTCTTGAAAATGCGGTGGATCGTAGCGCGAGAAGTACTACCATTCAAATCGTCCTCCAGGACTCTGAGGCTGCGTCTTGGATTCAGGGTTCGCTCTCCAAGAATCAGCAAGTCCGTCAACTCCTCACGAGGTTGCGGCCCCGACCCAGGCTTTCGTCCAACACTGCCGGTCTGAGAACACTTCGAGAAAAGCTGTAACACGTACTTATGACGAACACTTTTACCAGGATTAGCTTGGTTAAATGCGGCAGCAGCTGCTCGAGCATTTCTTCCACCTTCCAAATACCGAGATAAGATGTCGATTCGTTCCACTAGAGTGTATACTGCACTAATTAAAGCAAAAACTAGGCACAAAAGGAACAAAGTCACGCAAAATAAAATTACGTCCGTAAGAGAAAAAACTTGCAAACTACTGCTAAGCATTTCGGAGAATTAGTACAGAGAAAGTCAATTTTGACCACGATCAAACCCGAAGAAAACTGAAAACAGGACGGGAGCACATTTTCCGGTGTCAAGAAACGCGAAACTGAAGCCAATTCAAGATGTGTCATTCTCAAATTCATCTTCCTATGAAGATTAGAAGAAAAGATGCACCTGATTGTCTGATAACTGATGTGATAAACTACTGGTAATGATTATGCCCGTGCAGCAAATCAGAGGTAAGTCCCCAGTTTAGCTATCTTATCGTCAGGTGTGAATCCCAAGTTATGCCAAGTTGTGTGGGAAAGAAAATGACAGATGACAGCATGGCTCAATGAAGATCCTGACATCTTGGACAAAATTTGTTGGTCCGATGAAAGCTGTTTTTTTTTGGACGGCCGGGTCAACACCCAAAACTCTCAATATTGGGGTGAAACCAATCCCCACGAATTTAGAGAAGGCAAATCACAGTGGCCCCAGAAGATAAACGTTTGGGCCGGGATCTTCAGAGGACAAATTGTTGGACCAATCTTTTACGAAGACAATTTGAATGGTCCAAATTACCTTCAGTTACTGGAGGAAATGATTGTCCCTGGCTTGCAAGCGATCTGTGAAAATCCAGACGACCCGCTGCCATTCAATCAGATGTTCTTCCAGCAGGACGGCGCACCACCGCACTATGCACTCGCGGTGCGGAATTTTTTGAACGTCGCTTTCGTCGGACATTGGATTGGGCGCCGAGGCGCCATTGAATGGCCACCGAGGTCCCCAGATCTCACTCCAATGGACTTTTTCCTTTGGGGACATTTAAAATCTGTTGTTTATAAAACCAAACCCTTGAACATGGAGGACTTGAAAAATCGCATCACTGCAGAATGCCACAAGCTGACCGCTCAACAGCTTAAACATGTCACAGAGGAAACGAAGGATCGATTCTTCTTGTGCATCGAAAAGGAAGGTCAGCACATCGAACAATTTCTGCGGTGATCATCACATTTCTCACCTCAGTGTTTTATTTTTTATTTATTTCTTGTTTTCACGAAGAAAGTGATTTTCTTTTCAAAATCAAGTGATTTTTCGTTCTCTTTCTAACAGAGGAAAAGTTTTGAGTTAAAGATCTAGTCAGTAAACTAATCAGAAGTTGTGAGTGGAAGGTTTCTTTTTCAACAAAGGAGGAGGGTAAACTCTCCGTTTATTCTTCGTGGGTCATCCAAAATGAACTTCGGAAAATTGCCACGCACCGCAGAAAAGTAGCGTCCTCAGAAGTATCAAGGTCCAGCTCAAATCATTGAAACTCACCTAAAAAAAGGTAATTCATTTGTGTTTCTACTTAGCTGTTTCTTCACGGACATGTTCGGTCAAACGCATTTCAATATCGCAAAAAAAGGCTCCGCGTGCTCAAGTTTTCGAGTACAGATTTTTTTTTTTTTTTTTTTTTTTTTTTTTTTTTTTTTGGGGGGGGGGTTGGTTTTTTGGGGGTTTATCCTTCCTTTTTCTCATTTTTAATTGAAAGTACAATGTTTAAGAATTTTTTTGGCGGAGAGTTTGGTTTGATACGGCAATTCCATTGAGCGTAGGGAATTTTTGAAAAGAGCATGAAAAAAATGTTTCAACCTCTGCCAATCGCTGAAAAATTGTCCGATTTACATCCGGTTTGGACAGGGTGGCTTGTTTTTTTGCGTAGAATTGATTTCTGAAATAAAAAAGTAGGGGTGCCATTTGAAAATTTCGATTTACGGGGGGGGCACCCCCCGCCCCGCGCCCCCCCCCCCCCCCCCGCGGTTTGAGAAAATGTCAAATACGCCAAAAGGTGTCCCCCTCGATATAAACGAACACGTCTTTTACCGTTTTTCGAAATTCCAACCCGTTCGCCAGATATTCAAGGTGGCTCCTTTTTCGTGAGACACCCTGTATAAACGACCTAAGTGCCTCCCCAAGTTAAATAAAATCCAGAAACCTAAATGCCATTAGATAGCTCTCTTTAAGAGGAAAATTTTAAAAAAAAGTTCATTGAAATCGGTTGAAATGCAGCGGAGTTATGCATTTTTAAGAGTTTTCACTTCAAAAAATGGCAACGTCGCACATCGGCAGCTGAAGGTGAAAAAATGGCTCGTGTTGGACACCTTACTGCTCTGTGTAATTATTTCAACGTGAATTGAACGTAAGGGACCCCTAACTCGCGAATGATTCAGTGATAAGACGCATTCACATTGCGCAAAAGCGCGTGTGACCAACTTTGAGCGGTCATATCTCGGAAACTAAACGTTTCCCCGGGATGATCTTGTGCTCGTTAGAAAGGTGAGAATCTGAACTTTCATTTAGACTGGTTTTTGTTTAGATTCCGTTGATTCCACGATCGTGGTAAAATAAAAACTAAATTTTTGTGTCTATCAAAAACTGCTAAAGTAAACCCCTGAAAACTATATATCACTAGAAAGCTCTATTTAAGAGGAACAACTTTAAAAAAAGTTCATTGAAATCGGTTGAGATGCGGCGGAGATATGAATTTTTAAAGGTTTTCACTTTAAAAAATGGCAACGTCGCAACCCGGCGCTTCTAAGCAAAACGGCGACCGGTTTTGGGCGTCTCGGAAGCTACTGAATCACCCCAAGTGATCAAAATTCGAGAATGCCTTGAGGCATTTTTGGCCGTTTTTTCACACACCTCTTTCTTGGTATCTCAAAATCAGTGAAATCAATGAAAACTTCTTTCAGAAATTATTGGTGTTCAGAATTTTTCAATATCAAATTGAATAAGTTAATGAATAGAATAAAGAATAAATAAATTGCACCTTATTCGATTGCTGAGTTAAGTCAAGTCATCCCACCAACTCCTAAATTATTGTATCTTTGCAAAATTCAAAATTATGTCAATTCATATTTTTCAGATCGATGTTTAGATGACTGCATAGCCCTTATCACAACTCCAAGAAGCTGGGGCTCTGGTGTTGTTATCAGTTTGAGTCCCCCTTACATTCTTACATGCAGTCACGTGGTCAGTCAGGTGAGCCTAGATTCTTTTCAGTCTGGGATCGAATTTTGCCGCGAAAAACGTGCATAGTTGAATACACCTAAAATGAGTTGTGATCGCTCATAGTTAGTCGGGTCTGGAGTTTCTAATCGGTGGGCTGTGCTGCTTTAGCTCACTGACGGATGTTTCCTCTTTCTTCAAAAGTGCTGACAAAATTCGGCCCCTATTTATTTGTTTATCCTATGTTAAAATAATTGACTAAAATTTTGCTTTGTAGCAAATATTCCCCCTGTCCGAGTACATAATGAGTGACGTGATCATGATTATGAATGTTCTGCAGCTCAAATACGCACAAATCATTAATCATATTATTTAAAATAAAATCAGTTAATAGGAAATATAACCACTTTATGCCTTCACTATGCAAGAGATTTTTATTTGCATTTAAGTATTTTGGAAGCACCAGTGGAAGAGACAACTTGTAGATCCTCATCCCCTAAAGATTTCTTGGTCGGATAATGACCATTTTGAATATATTACCCCTCTATCTTTTTATCTACAAGACCAACACATTCTCTCCTAATTTGTCAATTAATTTCTTTTCTCCCTGTTGTCATCATTAATGAAACATACGCTCCCAAAAATTTGCTTCCCTTCTCTCAAAAATGATAATTTATGATTCTTATGAATTTTTCTCCAACCTCCGTGCAAAGGTATAGAAATTTTCCAGGACAAACGCACTTATTACTATATTCAGACCTTAAATTTTGTCATTCTGCTGTTTTTAGGTGAAAGAAATCTCGGTTACTATTGGGACTTGTACATCCAGAGCAGAAGTTGTGTATAGCACTCCTGTCGGACAAATTTATGACTTGGCAATTTTAAGTTTTATCCCTGATGCATCGGTTAAAAAAATTTGCATTGCCTCAGCAGCACCAAAACTATGTAAGTTTTGTTTGATTAAAATGTAGCCCATGCAAACTGGAGGAAAAAGAAGGAAGGAAATAATTTGAGTTTTTTAAGAATCTGCATCAACTACCGATCTATGTGCAGTTTTGAGATCAGCAACCCCAGTTCAACGGTCAATGATAGTTTAACCTTTGGGATCCCCATCTTATTGAGTCAGAATTTTTTAATATCCTCAATATTTAAAATTTTAAACTTTTAGTACTGAAAGGTAGCTGAACTGAACAAATGAGGAGAAAGGACCCACTTGGGATTAACTTTTTGGAACATAGACGGACCTGATCAGAAAATATGAGCATGATATCACTCTGCCCCATTAATTTTTTTACTTTCAATTCATTTTTTTATTATCGTCTACTCAAAGCATGACCTTCAACATTCCTCTTGGTTTTTTTGTACTCGCAGGCGAACCTGTCTACATTGTGGGATTCCCGTTGCTCAAATCAGAGAAGCCCTCCGTCTCCCATGGTATTGTATCACATTTGACGAAGTCAGGTGGTCCGATTTTGACATCATGTTGTCTACATTCGGGTGGTAGTGGTGCCCCACTAGTACGCTCAGATGGCTCTCTTTTGGGCATCATGACTAGTTTTGTTTGCGCCTCAGAAACCTCAGCAAGAAATTTTCCTCGACTGAGCATAGCTGCCTCAGCAGACATCTTTGGAGAATATTTGAAGACTTTTTTAGAAAAGAAAGGTATGTATATAATAGATATTAAGTATTCAAAATTTGACAAGAGAAAATTCCAATCAGACTGATCTGTGGCTGTAAAAATGTCACATCTCCCCAATGTGTCAATGATACCCAAATAGAGTGTAAGTAATTTTCCATCAACGTATTATTTTATAAGTGTTTTAAAGCTCTGAAGGTGAAGTTTGCCAGCCTCAAGATGGTACAAGTTTTTGTCAGAGCTGAGATAATAGAAGTTTTTGGGTTTATTTTTTCAAGCCTTTTGGTGTTTATTTTTACTGCCAAATGCTAATAATTAAATAGCTTTTATGTATAATTTGAAAGTAACCCGAAAGTCATGAGACTCATGTAGCCATTTTTTAGAGTTTTATTGTATGGATTTTTCCTGTGAGCGGGTCAAACTAAGCTAAATTGAGAGTAGTACCTATTAGCGGTCTAATACCTCCTGTCAGCTCAAAGTGACTTTTTCTCCCCTAAAAGCTGTTTGAGAAGTTTATCGTTTTTTTAGGCGATTTCTTCACCAATGAATGCTTTAAAAAGTGACTGTGTTTGCTTATAATGTATCAAAAATGAAAGATGCATCTGATCGTGGTTGCATATAAAAGTTGACACAAAAATGCATTGACAATATGTCATTTCCTCTGAGCAATTTTTCTGATAGGATTAACCAACTCCCTGTGCCTTCTGTCCTGAAATATATTCCCTTTTAGCCCTCAGAAATATTGCTGAGGAAAACTGATGGATGCATGTGGATGCATTTTTAAGTCTTTTTTCCAATGCATACAGAATGAGAGGTCTATCTTTCATTATTTAATATTTTTAGTAAAAAAGCCATTTCTTTTTGAAGCACCCTCATACATGATTAGAACGCCTTAAAAGACTGACTAACTTTTCAAACCGCTCTGCGGAACGAATTCACTGTTGGTTGGAAGAAGGTCACAGAGGGCTGATAGGTACGACTTTTCACTATTTTTATTTGAAAATTTGTCAAGAGCTTATGCTTTTTCCTTCAAGCATAATAATAAATTAATAGGCTCAGGTTTACCTGTTTGTTTTTAATTCAGAACAATTTAACAAATACTGATTAATGTACCTTTATTCCAGATAAAAAAATCCTTTCTCGGCTGACGTCCAATGATCCTGAAGTAAACAAGCTGTGGAATCTATCCTCAACGAATTTCATCAAATGTAATCTTTAGATGTGATGTATGAATCAGTTTACATGCGAGGAAAGCGGATGGGAAGGTGGGAAAAATTAAAGGAGCATAAGGAAATTAAAAATATTAAATGTTTACTCATTAAATTCATTGTTTGCATTTAGACTGTCCGAGGACAATACGCTCCTAGGCAAGGTATGAACTAAAAGCTATAACAGAATACCTATACACTTTTTCATAATTTTTTGAGGTTTTTCACAAGCTATCAATGGATTTTAAAATTTTAGGATCTACGTTGAAAGAATTGGTAGCTTTTGGTTTAACTATTACCCGTATTGTCTGGTGGAAAACCATTTCAAACTTTCAAATGAGTTTTCCTCGAAATGCTATACCTTTTACACATGGCCTTTTTCTGGCACCATCTTCCATAGATTAGATCTTGAAATTAGGAACTACAATTTCTGGCTCATCTGTGAGAACACTTATGTACCTTGGGAAACTTATGATACGTACGTTGCTTCTTAACTGAGCCAGAAATTTTAGTTACTAATTGCAAAATGTAGTCAAATTATTAATTTGATACTCCACGAATTCAAGCAACTTAATAATGTACTTGAGTTGTATCTGTAGTGTTGAGTTGTACTTGTTGTTGTTGTTATCTTCACTGATTTTACATGTGATTGTTCTCTTTGGAGAAGATTTAATGGAAGATGTGGAAAGCAATCTCAGCCTATTTATTGTGATAATTTATTTTTAAGATTGTTCAACCCTCTTGTTTTAACATTGTTGTGTTGATTTGTTAAAATGTTTACTCTTGACGTTGGGCTTTGTTTCATCTTTTACACAGAATAAATTTTTATTTTTTACAATGATTCTTTTGCTTTTCCATCCCCTGGAAAAGAACCTGCATTTTCATTTGCAGTATGAATCGTAAAATTTGCCAAGTAGGTAAATAAAGGAATTTTAAAGATATCCTGGGAATTGCGGGTTCCAGTGTTTCAAGCGATAGTACTAATTAGATCTAATGATTTCTCCAGGGCTTCAAAGCAGTTTTGAAAGAAAGAAAGTTAAATAAATGAAAGTTAAACAAAATTCAAATGGGTACTTTTGAATACCTTACCAAGTGAACTTATACAAGAGGAAGAAAAAAAGTATATTATTTTAATTTTCTTTAATCACAAAAGTCGTGAGTACAAAACAGGGAAAAATTAAGCAGAATTAATGGTAATGGACGAAAAAACAATTTACACTCATAAAAAAGAAAAATGCAACAGAAGAATTTTGTTCGTAAAATCACTTAAATTTAATCCAGAATCAACTTAGCTTCTTTACCATCTAAAATTCGCTCTAATCCATGGGCCAAAGCAAACTGTCTTTTGATGTAAGCAAAGAGGATGTCAGTGATGAGGAATATCTGAAATAAGAAATGAAATACATGAATATGAGCCAGTAAGGTTTGATTTATCTTTCATACGTAAAAACAAAAATATAAAATGAAAAAAAAAAAAAAAAGGGTAGGAAAAAAACTGACACTGGAATCTGAAACTTTTTGATTTTTGAAAATATGTATTAATTAATATTTAGCAAATGCCAAGAGAAAAGTAAGACACTACAAATTTTGGAAACTTCGCTTGAAAAGAAAACAAGTGGCGACAGCACCTGGTCTCAATAAAGTGATTTCTCTTGATTCTCTGTACAGATTTTAAGACTATCTAAAGCACAGTCATTTTTTATTAAATCGACAGCCTTTGAGAGGATTTGAAGTTATGGATATTGCAAATAGAGTGTCAAAATCTCAGTTAATGTCTCCAGTTTCATGAAGAAATATTGCACTATTTGAAGAAAGCTTCCAAAGACAGCTACATACCTGTGAAGTAGCAAACGCCAAAGTGACCCCAAAATAAAAATTTGCATTGGCTGATCTGGCATAAATCCATAGATGCCACACAGTGGGCCCGAATACTGAAGTTCCGATTAAGAAACAAAGGACGAAGAAACCTTGTTGCATATCTGAAAGAAACCACAACATTTGTAAATAAATACGGCAACAAGGAAAAACAGCAGATTTGAGTTGCGCATGTGCAGTTGGTATAGTGGGCAAGAGATTTTTTTATTTTTATTTTATTTTTACCACCTGACAATGGATGTGTTTGAAATTCAAAATCTAATCCAATAATGAATGATTTTGACTTTCGGAAATTTTTTTTTTGAAAAACCCTATTTTCTGGCAGCGTCATACTCATGGTCCATGTCAAAATGAAAATGATAGCGCAATATAACTTTGTGAGAATTTCAGAGGACATTCTATTACATGTTTGAGAATGTATGTTAATATTACTTAGATGCTAAAGCATAGCCCCCCTGAGAACCAAAAATTGATTCAACTTCTTCCTCCTCTTCGTTCCAGAGCCCATACAGCAGACCTGGTCAAAGATATGCAATGATTTGAGTTTCTTCTAGAAGAATGATGCTCATGTTCATTTGAAAACATGCACACACTCAGCTCAAATGTCTATTTTTTAGCCCCAATATTCTTAGAAATGAAGTTTGACAAAAATTCTCATTGTGCCCAAAACACATTCCAAACCACAAAATTAAACATAGAAACTGAGGAGACACAAAGTGCAATAATTTCAGTGCCTCCTCATTTGCAGTAGAATGATTGAAAACGAGAGACTTACAATGAAACAAGTGTTTCCACATTGGCAACAAGGAGAGATAAAATCCAACATCGCCTACACTAGGGTATGACTTGAAAATTGCAGACAATGCTGTAAGACTCGTAGCAAGGAGCATAGGCTCCTCATGAAGTCTAAAACTGAGTGGTACAACGTACAAGAAGAGGGCGTTAATTTGAAACGCACATACAAACAGAGGCCTAAAATGCTCAAACATTTCAGTAAAGAAATACCAAAATAACCCAACGTTTGGCCTTAGATCAGGTACAGTTAATCTGGGGAAAAAAGAGAAACACTCAACATTAATTAAATCTTTTAACAGAAGTATTAAAAATAAAAAAAAAATAGGGATTTACCTAAAAAGAAAAAAGGTTGTATAAAAAGACTCAATTTACCTCAATGAAATAACGAATAAAAACTTATTTCGTTGACGTAAATTGAGTTTTTTAACACAACCTTATTCTTTTAAATTATAATCCGTCAACATTCTCTAGTCTTGATTTTATAGTTTTAATAGGGTTTCCTTTGTTTTGTTTTCACTTTGTAGCTTCACATGGAAGATGCACAGGTGCATTCACCATGAATGCACATGTTTTAGCAACAGGTCATTATTGAGTGACAGACTCTACAAAATTGAAAACATATCACCTGAACAATGTCTCAAGTCGATAAAAATATGAGATTGATTTTACTGCCAAAAAACTGTTGGCTGCACTTCAGTTTATTTTGTTGGCATTTGTAGTAGTCTATAAAATTTTCATTTTTGATGACATAAATCACAGAATGAATGTTCTTAAATAAATGTTAACACAGCTAAATGATGAAATCTAAACGGAGGAGAACATATTTTTCCTGTTGGCAAATTTTCATTATTTTATTTTATTTTATTTTTTTTTTCAAATTATTTTTCTCAGAATAAGGGGCATCATTTCAGCCAAGTATATTGGGAAGAAAAGGCAAAATTTCGTAAAAGCTGGAGAAATACAATATTAATCAAAATTAACTCATACAACAAGATCAACTTTTAATGCAGGTATGCCAGAACAGCGAAAATAACATACCTGTTCTGGACCCTGAGCTCACAGGAAATACAGTTACATAGTAATGTTGTTGCGAGATAAATCTTGTAAATTGGTATTCAAAATATCACACACTCTAAGAAAAATAGCTTGAGATTACTTACACAAAACCATAGACGCTATTTAAGTAGTTCCAACTGCCACCATCAAGCTGAGCGAAAGCAAAGAGAAAGATTGCTATGAATAATAAAACATAGGAGACTAAAATAAGGAACGTTTTGATAGCTTGCCCAGGTTTGTAAAAATATAAGTATATTGGAGCTATTAGACTAATTGGATAGATAGACTGAACGGTGGCAGCACTCAGACAAAGACAGCATAGAATTCGTTGTCCTGAAACAAATCACATTCATTATTACAGTTACTGAGTTACACATATTGATGAATTAGAATTAAAGGAGAGAATTACAAGAATGTTCAACTGTGTATGTTAGGCATGTTAGGTTCTACAGAAGTGTATTCCTTTTTATCTTAATTTATTAATCAATAAACTATGATGGCGCAATCAGGCATCATTAAGAATTCTCCAGAAAAAAGTACCTAGAATTTTTAGAAAGCAATCCTTACCATATCGGTCCTTTGAACATATTTTCTCTCCATGTGTGTTTTAACTCGTAAAACTGTAATTAAACTTTTTTCATACAATCAATCATGGACAGTCAATATTCATATCAGTATGTACCCCAGAGCCAAAAGGAACCTACATCACTCTTTTGGAAAAATCAAGTTCGTGGCGTTTTTAAAATCTCCATTAACAGTTCCGTGTATGCTGTATGAGGCAAATTTGGTAGCCCTATCTTACACCGGTGATGAGATATGGAGTTTCAAAAATTGCTGTTTACATTAGAATCAATGGGGCCGAAATGCAGTTTTCCCCTAATATCTTGAAAAGACTAAAATGGAGTTAGGTGCTTTTTGGCTCTGAGGTACTGATATGATGATACATATCGACAGCTAAAGTGAAAAAAATGCACATTTCAGAATGCCATGTTGTAGATATTTTTCGTGTTCTATTGTTTGGGTTTGAACCATTCCAAATCAATCATGAAATAAATCACAAATTGATGTGTCAAATATCACATGAATAAAGTAGCCACTAAATCAATCTAAGAATGCTGGAAACCAAAAAAAAGAAAAAAAATGATATACTATATGAAGAAATGATACTTACGTGCAGCCATAAAATACAATGTTGCCGCAAGTAAGAAGTTTGCAAATACAGTTGTGCTTTGAGCCACACATGGGCAAATAATGTAAGGATTGAATAGAAATGCAGACAAAACATAAATAGGTGGTGTTTTGATGTCATCTTTGGTTACATGGAGATCTTCTGTGCCAGGCGCATATCCACCCTTCTCTTTTTCTTGCTTTAAAAACTGGAAAGGAAAAGTAGAGAATTTCTTAAAAACTATGGTTAATCAAAGAAACCACTAAAATCTAAAATATTTAATTCCAGCCATTTGTATAAAAGATTATATGAGAGGGAGGGGTAGGAAGCATTTTCTTGAAGATGTAAATAAGAAAAGGAAGTATGCTCAAGAGTTTGTTGGGGAGAGCCTGGTTTAGCATCAGACAGCCCTACTGCTTCTAATCATTTCGTTGAAATTGATGCAAGCTGTTTAAACTTTCATACTGGTTCTGCTTTTTCTAGTGATTGTTCTACAAAAGACTGGGCACCCATGAAAAGTATTTTCAATCCCAAAAAAATAAGTCAATTGCAAATAATATTATGAGTTGCCCCTCTTTAAAACCAAAGAGAGGCCCAGGGCTTGATAGTATCCCTGGAGCCAAGCTCATGCCAAAATTGTGGAAAGCCCTCGGATTTTTTTCTTTTTCTAGCAACGTCAGGCATAGAAATGATAAAATAAGCATTGATTAAGCCCTTCTTACTACCATTTTAAAATGTTATTCCCATCAGTTCACTAAAAATCCTGACGACAAAAAAAAAGAAAGAAAAAAAGGCATCCCTTTTTGTGAAAGCACATTTTCGGCTTGCAATTGTAGAAAACAGGGAAAATCATCGACCCCTGGAGAGGCTACTAGAGTCTGGGTCAAATGAGTTTATGCATTTTTTAAGTAAGACAGGGGATCTGTCATCTGCATTTCTGTAATTACTTTCAATGCTAAACTGAAGCAGCTAATCTTTTGTCCCTCTCCAATCCATTTTTTTTATTTATTTATTTGTTTTCAGAATTTGGTATGGATTTTAATGCTATGTAAAATTTGTCTGTATTCATCTCTAAATAAATAGGCAGATGAATATTTTAAGTATCAAAATAAAAGAAAATACTCACTAGTTCATTCATGAACAAGGCTGCTGTCTTGTAAAGTAAGACAGCAGTTAAAATATCACAGGCTATGAAAATCAAACAAATCAATGTCGGTGAAAAGTTATGCATAAGCCAATTGGAGACAACCAAGATGAACGGTGTTTCATGAAAAATGTCTCCTTTGTACGGATCAATGCCCTCATCATACAGCACAGATCCCTCCAAAACTGAAAAGAAAAAAAACACAGATATTTATTTAGTTTTTAGATAGGAGTAGCTCAGCTCTTATGATGTCCAACTTTTTTCAAATGAAAAAACCTACTGACCCACTCAACAAAAGCCTTGAATAAATTGCAAAAATGTTGCTGCAGCATTACTTTCCACTGTGACAAAGTTCTCGCACCAACTTGCGGGAGGAACAAGAAGCTATTTTCTCAGAGATATTTGTACTTCGGCAAACCTTATTTGATCTGGAAGGGAGCGGACAATTTTGCGATGGGAAGTGATGTCATCTTTCATAAGAGATGGCTCCCTGATGTTCGTTTTCAACAAAGGACAACAGGTGAGTTTCAGGTAGGAGCTTCTAAAAGACAGAGCTACAAGGTGGGACCTTTACTAATCAAGATGTATTCAGTCCCTGAGAAATCAATTCTTACAGTAGGCAAAGCAGGTGGTTCTCACTGGTGAGCCTCTTGGATGTTCACGCAGCAGTGCTTTTTGTGAGTTTCTGGTGACGGTATATGAGTATTAAATCTTAAATGTCAGTGTAGCGGGCGGGTCTGTGGCCCTGCCGCTCTCTGCCATGTCATTGTTACATGACATTTATCCAATGAATTTCAAATAAAGAGTGGAACAAAAAAGACATGGGAGAATTTACCTCTTTTCCAAGAATTTACAGGAGTTGAGACTTCAACTCTATCAGCAATTATTTGTTTATATTCGGAATGGCTCAACCAGAACCTCAGCAAGCTCGCCAAGACACATTCTAGTATAATCACTCGATCCATTAGAAATCAAATAAAAGTTCTTGTATACTTTCATGAACACTGAACATTATTCTCCACAAAACATTCTCAATTATAGTGGCAAAGTCAAGTGGTGAAAGAAAAAAGAAGATAAAATCCCGGCTTTCCGACTGCAAAAAACGTCAAAGCTGTTTAGTAAACAATGTTGCGTCAGCTGAATGATGTGTTTCCGTTGGGTCGCAACGGTGGAGGTCGGTTTATTTTTTAAATTGGCGCCTTTTTATCTATGTTTTATCTCCATTACAAAAAGGAAAGTTATGATTGTTATTTTTGTGTTACAAATTCTAATTTTTATTCATTATACTGATTTATTTACTAATTTTGGTTTGTGACTGCCTTCTGAATGTGCCGATGATTCGAAAATCCAGCAACTGTTTCATGTTTATCATTTGTTGAAGATGTTCTGAAGTGTGTCATATGAGTGCGCGTTGCTTCCTGATCTCCCTATTCAATCAATGCATAAGTCAGCATTAATTCGGTGATGATGAAAGTCGACTAACTTCTGCACCCGCTTTTTTATATATTTTAAGGTCATTTTAACTTGACAAACACAGGAAGGTACATTTAAAATGAAAAATTGTCATCGACAGCTGTGGCTCTCTCTGCTTCTCTGATGTCCTGATTTTCTGTTGTCAATTCCTTTGCATCCACCATGCAATATAAGACTGTAAGTTTTTTGTATGTCAATTCTTTATCTGAAGGGAGCCTCTTCATTCTGAAGACAGTTTAGCTCTGAAAGAATCTGCTGACAGTCCTATGCTTGTGCCATGGCCAGGAAGCGTCAAAGTAACTCTAATGCTACACCAGGGAGACAGTTGAGAAGTAGTCTTCCTAAGACAATAGATGGGCAAAATAAGAAAATTGTCGACAAGAAGTCAAAAAATCTTGATGATTCTTTGGATGTATCAAGAAATGATTCTGTAATAAGTCGAGCCAATAGCCTAGATTCACCATCCAAGGTGGAGGGAGGTACATCAAATTTGGGAAAACGAAGGGCTTCCAAGCAGAAATCTAGCAGCCCCAATGTATCGAAAAATACTGATGAATCCATGCAAAGTATTTGCAGCCCTGCTGCGCGCAAGGAAACAATGTCTGGATCAAAAGAGAAGCGAATTCTGAATGGAAACCTTGAGAACAGCTCTGTAGAAGATACCAGTAATGGAGGAAATCAGAAAATTACAAGCAAAGAACCAGCAGTTTCCAAAAAATCGAGTAATTTACGGAAGTCTGCTCTCAAAGGAAACTCCAACTCCACTCCTAAGGAGAAAGAAGTCGAGTTAAAATCGGGGAGACGAAGAGCTCCGAAGCGGAAATCTAGAAGCTCATCTGAGTCGAACAGTTTTGAAGAATCAGATCTCATTATCAATGAGTCCGATGTACTGAAAGAAACAGAGTCAACAGCAAAGGAGCATGAGGAAAATGAAAATCTAGACACCAGTGATTTAGAAAATCAGAAAATTATTAATGAAGAGTCAGAAATTTCTGAAAATTCGCGTAAAGCATCACGGAGAAGAGCTGCTGATAATGAAAACTCTAAAGAAATAGAAGTTGAATCCGAATCGCGGAGACGCAGAGCCCCAAAGCGAAAATCTAGAAGCTTATCTAAATCGAACAGTTCGGAAGACAGGAATCATATTAATGAGTCAGAAATACCGAAAGTAGTCGCGGCTGAGGCAAATGAAGACCTTGAGCAAACTGGAAGTGTTGAAAGTAATTCAAAGTTGGATACCAGTGATTTGGAAAATCAGGGAATTGCAAATAAAGAACCAGCAGTTTCTAAGGAGCCACGTAAAATATTAAAAAATAAGAATGCTCCAATTGTAGACTCAGGCTCAAACTCAACACCGAAGCAGGGTAAAATCAGATCAAGATTAGGTAAACGCAAAGCTCTGAAGCAAAATTCTGGCAGTCCATCTAATGCAAAGAATACAGAAGGAGCCAATCAGATGAGCGACAGTCCGAAAGCCCTTAAAGAAGCTGTCATTTTAGCAAATGAGGAGCCAGTGCACAATGAAGATCCTGAAGAGGACTGCGGTGAAGATATTCAAAACATGCAAGATATCCAACCAGGTCCCAGCCAGCTGCCTGAGGAGTCCAGTAAAGCAACGCAGAAGGGAGCCAAGTCAGGAAAGCGCAAGCCTAACAGAAAGAAAAGTCCCAATCCGAAACGCAAGAAGAAGCTCAAAAAATGTAAAAATTATGATTTCCTAGCTGAACTTTTGGGATTTGAAGATATCCCACTGAGTGTGAAAGTCATTTTGCAAAAGGATGTAAGTATTGGTCTCGTGCCATGTTTGAGATTTCCTTTCAAGAAAAAAATCACATTAAAAGAAAAATAAATGAATAAAAATGTTACGGAATCGAGAACTTTGGTTTTCCCGCTAAGAAATAAAATTTTAAAATTTGTAGAATTATCTGCAGTGTCACAATTTGAAATAAATTGTATATCAACTGACACCATCTGTATGATATTCAAAGCCTCTAAATAAAAAATTTGACGACCTAAAGAAATAGTTTATCGACCTAAGCAGTCATAAATTAAGTAACAATGCTCTTAATCACTTATTACTGAAGTCTTGTTGAGACTTTCAATATTCCTGAAGAAAATAAAGTTTTCGAAAATACATAGTCAGTTTTTGCATTTAAATAAATATTTTCTATTTTAATTTTATTTTTCTCCCCTGTCAATGTGCAATCATACTTCCTCACTATTATAGGATGCTCTGGAAGTTCTAAGTGGAGAAGAAATCGACACTATTTTTGAGAATCTCTCAGAAACCGTCAAAGCTGCAGCCGAACTCATCTTCGAGAACCTGAAAAATGAAGTTGCTCTGAAGTGGTTGAAAGCAGTTTCTCAGTTAGCTGTGTGCATCATTGAGAATCTACCAGCTGATGAGCCAATCAAAGAGTCTATCTCTCATGTAGCGACTTTGCTCGGCCTTCTTCTGAAGTTGGATTTGGATTCAGATGTAAGTAATCACAGTCTTAAGATTTCTTTTTTTAGTTAATTTGGGCGGGACTTTTGTCGGTGATTTCACCACACAGAATAAACAGTATAATTCTTATCTTCATTTAAAAAGTACGAATTCTTGAAAGGTGGTATGGAAGTTAGGACAATTTACGAAATTTCTGTGAGAGTATACATACTGACGTATGGTATTTTCACAATGAACTGCTGGAATGTGTAATTTCTCTGCATGGTTCAATTTATTACATTCCTAGAAAATCTCAGCTCAATTAATCACTTGTGTAAGTGAAAGGACCTCAATATGGACTTTCCAAATGGGAAGCCAGCTTGTGTTAGTATAATAGTAGCGTATTTTTTATCAAATTGAGATGAAAATTGTGTGCATTTTTTTCGTGGTGTCTGCAGTGATAATCAGGATAATTTCCAGGTAAATTTTTGGAACTTGGCTTTGTTTTCCCTGCGAAATGGTGCTGGGTCCACCAGCATCATTTCTCTATCTTGTTATGTACAGTTCGGGCCACTTCTTAGTGTTTTTTTTTTTTTCATTTGCAAGTAAACTGTAATAAAAAGTCATTATGGTGCACTTACTGAGAAAAAAGGTTTTTTTAAAATAAGGAGGCTAAGGACTTTCTGCATTCCCAATTAAGAGTGCTGTCAAAGGGAAGTTGAAAGTTGAGGATCTGAAGAGTTCACCTCCAAATTTTTTTCCAGGAGGGATATATGCCAGATAATTACATATCAATTTCTTGCACATTTTTCAGGTCGACAAGCAGCTTGATAGACACCTATTTAAATTAACGTTTTTTTGTGTTTTTTTTCAGCTTAAACAAAGCATTGCAGAAGTCTGCTCTCTGTTGTTGGTTAAAAATTGCGAGTTTTCTGATCAAGTATTTTTCTTAACAATGAATTGTGTGATAGACCTCATTCTGAAGTTGCCAGCAAAATCACAATGCTGTGTAAGTTATCACTTTTTTATCTTATTCAGCCTCTATTTTTCTATAATTGTCTCGTTTTTCAATACAACTCGTAGCTTCCAATACACATTTGGAGCTTCGTAATGAATTTGTGGTGGTACCTAATACTTAGTCCTTTGATGCTTCATGTGTCATGCTATCAGAAATTATTTTATTCTTTCTTTTCTTCTTTTAACCTCTCCTGCCTTTTTGATTTCATATTTATGAAAATCCATAAAATTGAGTCTTGCAACTCTGACAATTATGAATCCTATTATAATTTATATATTCATTGAATGTGAACCCCAAATCAGCGATGCATTTTTGACTTTACATTATTTATTTCATACTTTCAAAACTCCTGTACGAATGATGTTTTCCATCCAGTAAAAATTGGTTCAAAATTCAATTCAGGCTGTAAGAAAAAGACATCCACCCCCTCTTTCATCCGTGCGCATAACATAAATTTTTCTTCTTCCTGTCAATTTTATTTTTAATATAATTAAGCGGGGGGGAAAAAAACAGAACCCTTCAAACACCCTCTCATAATTTCTCCATACAAAAAAATCTATGCAATTATCTCCATCCAAAGCATCTTTTCACAGAACTATCTTAAGGTAGGTTGGTTATCATGCGCTGAATTTAAAGCATTTGTGTATTTTTCCATTTATCAGAAAAAATTTGTCAAAATACTGCACTCTCTTGAGCGAGTGATAGCAAGGCTGCAGATAACAAGCAAAGCGTGCGAGCCTCTTGTGGGTAAATTCATCAACATCACTCAGTGCAAGGATATCATGACAATTAAAGAAGCAAAAGCTTTCGTGTCGTTTTTACTCACCATGGACCTAACATTGCTCCCGGTAAGTCAACTTTGAATCTTCAGAGTCTGTCTATCTATCAAAAAATAAGTCTATTGACAGGTCAGATTCTACATCTTTAAATGTCAAGATTTCCTCAAATGAAAAGCCTCTCTTAGTTAATCAAACCATGATCCTGTGTACAGAGGCATAAAAGGTTCCAAGCCTCCCTCAAAATTCAATCAGCTTCCTTAATGGCAAGAAATTACGAAATAAAACCAAACCCTTTTCACCCCAATAATAGGACTTTTTCACTACTAAAATGCTGCAAAAATGTATATTTTTAATAAATCTTATAGGGTCACCTCGTTTTCCCCTGTTTTCGCAGGAGTTCCCCTTTTCCCTTTACCGGCCCATTCGTATCGTCTGGAAGTTTCTGAACTCCTGCCTTTATAAGCACAGTGAAACCTCCCCAAATGCACACGCTTTTATGCTGGACAGTTTTGAAGGTCCTAGATTGCACTTTCGGGTTTATATTAGGGTTATATGAAAAGTTCCCAATGCTAAAACTCTTAAACAACAAGACGCTAACACTGAAACTGGCAACAATCAAGATAACAGTTTCTGAAACAAATCTAACTCAAATTTCAATTTCTCAAAGGAAAAACAACTTTCAAAAATGAGCGTCAGTAAGTTTGGAGTGTACTTTTAGAGAAAGAAAGAGTTTCTATCTTCAGCCTTTCATTGTTGCTTATTTAAGTCCCACCCAATGCCTTTTTCCGTATCAACATTTAATTTTTTGTTGAAACCTGTAACAGCTGGATACCCTCCATGACTGGAAAATTTTCCATACTTTGTCAGTGTCAGCTCATGAGAAGCTACACCATTTCCAGTTTTTTCATCAAGGCTTAAATAGGTACATACTTAATAATTTTGAATGTAATATGTTTTTCAGAGATTTCACCAAGCTATCAAAGATGTATTGGCGGTGCCTCAAACAAAGAGAGCTCATGCGGATGGCTACGGTGAAGCGTATTACCTCGCTTGGTTGCATTCTGCTGAAAACAAAGAAGTCAGAAAAGTAAGTACTTGGTTTGCTCCACTGACTGCCTAAGATCTGTTAACTGTAATTTGTGCCTTTTAGTAAAGTCTAGACTATTACTTCGATGTAGACTTTTTCATGTAGAAATTATGTCTTACGCATAGACCCCAGAAATTTGTTTGCGCGAATGTTCAAAAAGTCGTTTTTAAGCACTTGGACCAAGCTCAGACGCATCATGGAGTTCCATTGAATTCGAATATGTAATTGAGAATTTCGGTATTTGGCGCGAATTTCCGAATTTGACGCGAATTCTGGCGTGACATCGCCAGTTTACACAGAGAATTCGCGAATTTCGACGTAATTTGCGCTGTTGGTGGAAAATTTGTGGTAAAATGAGCTTTATTGTGTTCGTAGCTGCCGATCATTCCAGTGGGCGGGACGCGGGAAACTTCGTGAAACTCCGGTTTCCGTCATTGACCAAATGACCAATCATAGATTTGTGCTTCGTTTTGCATTAAACCACTGGCACTGCCAACCACGTTTTTCCAATTTAAAATAAGAGATGAAAAAAATCACACATTTTTAGCAAGAATTTGGCAGTTAGCATCGAAAATTTTAGAATTTTTGGATTCTCAGTGAGAATTTTAGGATTTTTAGCGATAATTTTTAGTTTTTCAGCAAGAATTTGAGAAGTGCAGTCAAATTTTGGCAAGAATTTGGCAGGTTTTTGCGAGAATTTTGGGATTTTTAGCCAGAATTTAGGTCATTATAAATCTTGAGGAAATGGGGTCTCTACACGCAGTACTATATTTTACTTAAAATTCCTATCTTTTTCTACTACATGCTTAAGGTTCATGCTCTATGTTTTAAGAGCGACATGATATGCTGCTTGGCCCCTTCTAGAATTTACACAAAATTGTATATAAAGTAAAGTCCTTAAATAGTAAATCCCTGATGTACTTAAGATATTTATTACTAAAAAAGCATGTTGTAAGTAGTTCAAAATGGAGGTCCATTTGAATTGCTCGCAGATAATTTTGCAATCAGTAATCATTTTGAGTGTTTTCTCTTTTCCAGGCGGTTGAAAACAAATGCTTTCAAAATTATATGATGGCAATATTTACTATCCAGCGCAGTGGACTTGAGATGTCGAATTTAGGTCACAATGTCTTCACAATACTGTCGTTCCTGCACAACAAACGAGAGCACTTAAGGCTCAGCAAAGCGATAACCACTCTTTATACGCCTCTGCTGTGGAGATATTTACATGTAAGTTCTCATTTAGCAGTGTATTTCTTCAAACACATTTCCACTATATAAACTAATAAACTTTCTCAGTGGGCACGATTTTGAAATATTTACCCACATTAAGTTAGGAAAAAGGAGTAAACCTTCAGCATTTGCCAAAATAAAGTTAGTCGTAAGTCCCCCCCCCCCATGAAAAACCAACGAAAATCATTCATACCTATTTCACTTTAATGATAATAAGCGGTGTTCTGCCTTCCCCCTAAAAGTTTAGGAGCCACCTTGGCGGGGAAGCCCAATTTTTAGGAGCCATCTACTATTTTTTAGGAGCCAAATTAAATTTTTGCATACGGGCCATGGCGAATGGCCTAGGTGCGTATAGAGAGGGCTTCATTGCTTCAGCCGCTTCCCGATTGCAAGTTCAGTCAGTCAAATTTTTTAGGCGCCACGATGGCCCAGCCCCCCCCCCCCCAATTTTTAGGCGGCAAGGCCTGACTTTTAGGCGCATTTGGCGACAGCATGGCGCCCAGGGAAGGCAGAACACTGATAACAAGAAAAGTGTGAATTGATATTGGTGGATTTGCATTTTACAGTAAATGGATTGCATTGCAGACCATTCTTTGTCAGGACAACATTTTGGAGATAAACATAACAGATAAATAGACCGAATGACAGTCAAGGTATTTGATAATACCTGTATCCAACATTGCAGAGCACTTATCGACAAAGAAACTTCCAAGCGATGTATCTTGGTTTGCATTGTTGCAGACTTTCTGTCATCACTTATTTGTGAAATAGAAAACTACTCAACATCAGTGCTTAAAAACTTCCGTGACTTTTCTTTTCTGAGCAAAGAAAATTCTGTAAAATTTCAAGGAATGATGTTAACTTGTTCTCCTTCAAAAAAATAAAATGGGAGCGGAGGTTTTGAAACACTACTAACAAGATACGTGGATTGGGAGTTTCACTGTCGATATGCTCTCTTGAGAACAAGTATCAAGGAAGTTCTCTAATATATGCAAAATTAACTTGTGATCTCTATTGAAAATGTGATCCTGAAGATCTGAAATGCAGCAAAACCTCAATTTATTTCATTTCTAGGGACTGTCGAATTGTTCCGTTAAATTGCGGAATCCATCAAATCGGGATCCGATAAATCAAGGTCTTACTGTAGTCCTTTATAACAAAAATATGGCGTTATTTGTACATTTTGTCCCTTTGTTACAGTTTGAAAATAATCTGATTCGCTGCAATGCTGCAGAAATATTTTTCGATGTTTATCCGTTGGAATATCACGGAGAAGCTAAACCTGACCGTATAATGCATCTTGATCGACAACATCAGGAAATGGCAGACTTGTTGGTTGATGATAGCCATCTTGTGAGAGTGCTAGCTGTCAGGGTAAGTTCTCTTGTCCAATTTCTCATCAAATATGTATTTGCTACAGCAATGAGAAAATTTCAAATTCATAATAGAAATGAAAAATGTCTGTGAATCAATCTCTGTACAGAAAGGGTGAAGTTGAAGTTCTTTGACGACATTTTGTTTTTAAACTTTTTTTAGGTGAGCAAGCCCATAAACTATGTACTAATTGACAAAAGTTTATATCTCAAAGGTTGTTATGTGTTTAAAAAAAAAAAAAAAAAAAAAAAAAAAAACTTTTTCTGATGCACAAATAAAAATGTCGAAAGTCTAATGTGCATCCCACTTTCTCAGTGTACTAGGAAAGTCTTCTTCCCTCTGTGAAACCGAATTTTTTGTCCTATTGTAAAATATGTAGAAGAGAAAGGATATGGATATGCAAATAATTTAACATCAGAACTAAGTAACTTAATGAAGAGGTTGTTTTTATTATTTATTTGTGAATCAGGAATAGTTTGTGTATGAAGAATAAAATTATGTTGCTAGTTTTAACGCAACATTGTAAAAAATAAAATAAATTCAGAATTTTTAAATACTCTTGGCAAAATTCTCCAAATTATGCAAGGAAGTCTCTTAATTCTCTTATTTTTACGTTCAGGTTCGCGATGTCTTTGATTGACTTTTAACATTAAATGTCTGTCTCGTTTGTGTTTCAGGGAGTGTTTGCATGTATGAAGTCAAATTGGAATACATTTTCTCCAGAATCTCTGCAAAAGCTTTTCCAAATTATAATCAATGACTGCACCAATGATGGCTCATCAAGTGATGTGCGTTGCGCTGTTTACCGAGGCTTCTCCAGTTTAATTGACAACGAGCAGTGCCATGAGTATCTTACATCACTCCTAAAAAATTTGGGAAATTACTTGGGTGACGAATGCGATAAAGTGCGTCTTTCTTTCATTCGCATGCTACAAAAAGTGAAGGAGGCTGATCTGGAAGACTTGCAATACTGGAAAATTTCTGATATCAAGCTCATCTCCATGCGACTTGGGGTGAGAATTCTTACGATTTATTTACGATCCTAAAGATATCTCTAGGCTCTTATTACATTTTTCAATTATATGCAGTTTAGTACATGCAAAAGTGAAACATTTTATTTAATTCATTGAATATGTTGGTCTGTATAATCATTAAGTGTTGATTGATATATTCATGCAAAAAAATTGGGAAATTTCTTTTAAAATATCAGGAAAATCCCGAAAATCTAAAGTAAAATTTGAGTTAGCACCCTATTTAAGCTTTTTTGGGCTACAGTCCTTTTTTTTACCCAAATTTTGATGTTTGTGTGTGTTTCGTTTCAGAAAGAGGAAAATGAATCAGTCGCAAAGGCTTTGACCGAGTTGCTTTTTAGCAATATTTTCTCTAAGAACCATGACGATAAAGTCACATTGAAGAGACTTATAAAATTGATACAGTTGAATCCAGCTGCTGGTCGGAAATTGATTCAATATTCGTCGAAATTACTCCATTACGAAGAAGCGTATCGGATAATGATGGTGATTTTATCAACCGTACGTGCTCATATCATGGATAAAATGGCAAGAATGCGTGCTCGGGAAGCAAGAGAGGAGGCTGCAGCAGAAAAAGATGATATTCCCGACGAGCTGCAACCAAAGCTCAAGAAACGACGGAAACATTACCGACCACTATCAGAAAAGACAAATAACGTTGATGGTAAGTGTCGTTTTACTATTTCCTAACAAAAAAGTTTAAAAATTGATTTTTCCAAAATCTGAAAATAGCGGGCTTATCCAAGAAAAATCATGGAAATCAGCTTCGTGGAATGAAAGAACAAATTGTGACAAAATATGAAAATTCAGGGGCTCAGAAAGTTACAGTAATCATAAAAAAAATGTTTGCAACATTTAGGTATATAAAAAGCAGTGAATTACGGCTTAATTGAATGTTTTTAAATTTGGAAATTTTTAAGTTTTACCTAATAAACATAGTAACAGTTTTCAAGGTCATTTCTGTAATAGGTTTTTAAAAACTCGGGAAAATTGTTTTTAATATGTAAAGGCTTCCTGAAAAATGGGAAGGCCAAGAACTATTACCATTTCCACGGCTGATTCAGCTGAATAATGTCTGCTTCATGATCTGTATTCGAAATTATGTTTTAACCCTTTCCGGTCCAATGTCGGATATATTCGCCGTGAAAAATAACGCGTTTAGGTCCGATGTCGGATATAGTCGCCCAAAAGTTTGAACTTCTGTGCAGGCCCGATATCGGGTATATTCGACTGCTCCAGCAAGTGGCGGCCTCTGGTGGAGCCTTTGGAAACCACTGTCTTTGTTGACAACATCGCTGCTACCTTAACCTCACTTAACGACGGCCGTGGAAAACTGCCGCGGACCGGAAAGGGTTAAACATCTGAAAAAAATAACTCCGAAGTGTTATTTTCACAAGACGTCTTGGACAGCGGTTGCTGAGGGGCAGAGTCACTCTTTAGCTTGGGGTATTGAGTAAGAGTTAAATCTCAAGTATACTGGCTCAATCATTTTCTTTTCTATTGTATTTATTCATCTTTAAATTGTATCAATTTCCATGTTTCAGATGACAGTTGTCAGGACACCTCTAAATCCTCTTCTGGAGACAGCAGTGACTCCAATACATCAAAGATAAATGACTCTGTCTCAGCGTCGAAAGCAGAGGAAAGCGTAGCAAGCAGTGTTGAAAAGCTCACTCCTTTCGATGAGCTACCTGTCAGTCATGCATTGTTTGATATCGTTTCTTTGTTATGGATCATTCATGCTGGCACATTGAATTCCAGAGACCATGAGAAAGATCTGGAGGATCTTTATGAGCTTTCAGTTTCCATGATTCCTATCATGTTGAAATATTTTAAGGTAATTATTCTTAAGGTGTATTTTCCTTTGCTCTTGTAAGAAAACCTTGATCTGCATGGTTTGTGGGACCTTGGAAAGTGCTTGAATTTTACTTTTCACTAATCGTCAGCGGTAAATACTGTTTGCGAAGAAATAACAAAGCATCTGGTTGTTAGGATAGACACTCCAATGGGTCAGTTACACTAGATACAGAACTGTATCCTGATGGTTTCAGTGGTTAGTATTAGGGATGTCGATTCTCAAGGAAGTATCGATACTCGGTATCGATACTGGTATGGACTCAAAGCATCGATACCGGTATCGAGCATCGAGCTGAAGCATCGATACTTTTGAGGTATCGATACCATCGATACTATTTCTAAATTATGCCGTAATTCGAAATGTGCGTATGTCTGTCAACCGTTTAATTCAGCCAGACTTTCGTTTCTCTCAAACCGCCCTTATTTGCCTGCTTAGTCAACTATAATATGTTATCAAACCGAGCTTTTAACATTTTTAACGAAAGTAATCATCTTGAGAAACCTGATTACTCCGTCGTTTGTCACAGTGCATAGTGAAGGTGAAACAGAAGAGAGAGAGAAGTTGTTAAAAAAAGAAAAAGAGGCCTTCTTCATGGCCAAATCAGATAAAGTATTGATATCATCGATATTGGGGTTTGGGGATCGATATTACATGGTATCGATATTGTTGAGTATCGATGCCAAGTATCGATAAGTATCGATGCCAAGTATCGATAAGTATCGATTAAAAGTATCGATACTTTGGAAGTATTGGTTAAGTATCAACAACCCTAGTTAGTATAGACTAACAAGAAATAATAAGATCTGTTAATTAAAGCCTGTTTGCTTGTATTAAAATCCTGAAAATTGTTTAAAGATAACGAGATGTACTGTAAGAAGATTTGTGAAAAACCAGTTGCCTGTGTCGAAATTAGGTTCTTGTTCATTATAGTTTTCCTGTAACAAGTTCGACTGAATCATTACGTAAGAAAATTTAGAACACTTAAACATTTTCACAATCTTTTCGTCTTTGCCTCAGAAAATCCATTTTTGGAAATACTCAATCCATAATTAATTCTAGAAAACAGTTGACTCGTGATGAATAATCTGATTTTCAATATTCAGAAATAATGCTATTCTTAGCTCCAACAATATCTCCCCATCACAAGCTGATTTCCTTGTTTTTAGGGGACCGAGACATTCTTTGGCGTTCTTCAGTTGGCAAGCTTGATTCCCCTCTCAAAAATATTAGGAGTATGCCATATCGCCAGTGCATGCGTCTCACAACTGAGGCATTGCGGTCATGTGATGCAGTATCAGGAATGCCGGTGCATCGTCAGCACACTTTGCTCGTGGAATCGAGGCCTAGATATCATTGAGCTGGTTTATGATTGGCTCAACGACTCTTTCAAAGCGGAAAACTTGAATTTCTCCGTTTTACCTGTAAGTAACACTGAATTATTATGGAGCTCTTGCATGTGTCAGGGATTTGCAATTTAAGTACATTTTATTAATTTATTAAAAAATGTATTACAAAAGTAGAATACCAAACAGAACCATGACAGTAGTGAAGGATACAATTTTGCAACAAAAACAATATTACTTAAACAAACAGTAATAACAACAGTCTGATCTACAAAATGAGAAACTTATAAGCCTTGATTGGACTTCTTTTGTAATTAGGAACTACAGTTTCTAGCTCATCCCTATAAAGACGTTTGTGCATAAGAAAACAAATGGTACATACGTTGTCTCTGAACTAAGGCAAAGATTTTAGTTCCCAAACGCAAAATGAAGTCCGATTAAAAGAAAGAATTAGGCCTTTAACAGAGTTTTTAATCAAAGTGTCAATCGTCTTTTCTGCAACAAACTCCCTAGTTCCAGAAAAGCTCTTAAATTTGAGGCTGTCTCTAAAAATTTGTACACGTCCTTAAAAGTCCATGATCATACTTTTATAACTCTGTAAAATCCTTGACTTTGGTTTTAGGAACTGTCAAGAATCCTGCCAGCACTGATTTTGCTCTTAAGTTATCACATTTTATAAATTCAGTGCTTTTTGGGTACGATCATTAATCCTGAAATGTTTTTTATGAAAATTTTACAGACCCATCGGGATAGAACCACCACAAGGAAGAAGAAGATCAGGTTTGAAACCAAAGACGCAAAGCCAATATGTGGTCTCAAACTGATAGATATGATTTTCAGTAACCCAGTTGACAAAAAGAGAGTTCTAACCAAACACTATGATCAGTTCTTCGAGCTTTTCACTTACTTGGAAAGAATCAAGGTAACATTTATTTATCTCTCGCAAGGTCTCCCAATGATTTACGTTGCGATGCCTAACCTCGGAACATATTGAGCTGCATATATTTTTATTCCTCTTCTCCCCCATGTTCTAAAATTTTGAAATTGATCCCTTTGTATTTTTTATTGTAGTCATCGCCATTTTTCTAACCATATTTCAGAAATATGTATCATTTTTCTTCATTGCCTACGTTCTTGGAAACTCCATGAAAATTCAGCTCCATCTTTGAAATATGATTTCAAGAAAAGATAGATAGTTCCCTCTTTAAAGCAATTCCTTTTGAAAGCACGCAGAGTATTTTTCTCTAAAAGACTTAAGTGCCGGAAATGAGAATTAGAGAAAAACAGTAATAACTGTTTTAATTGACGGGTTCTAAAACTCAGAGGCTAAAAAATGAATGTGTGAGGAGATTGCAATTCAAGATCGGACTGTGGTTGTTTCAGAAATTTTCTTTCAATTTGTATAGAAAAATATGAAAAAACGAATTAGTGCTCGAGTCTTTTTGAGAATGATCAAATTTATTTCAAAAAGATTTTCTAGTACTTCAAGCCATAATGTGCACTGATTCTTGATGATGAGATGATGAGACTTTCCTTTACTCTTTCTGTACCTAAAATACTATGACAATTTACTCACTGATAATCGCTAACAAATGCAAAAACTTACTAAAATCTCAGAAATAAAGAAGTATTTGGCTTGAAAGGACAAATATTTACGTCTTCACTCTTGAAGATTCGAGATACTTGCATGTGGGATTGGAATCCGATCAAATCAAGATAAGCGAGTACTATTTAGCGCTTTGGAGCTTGAGTCCTTTTCATTAGAATAATTGAACTTTTCAGATGTTATTTAAGCCTTAAATATCTGTTTTTTTGCTTGTCACTTAGCAAGATGCATCCATGCCTAAGCATTACCTAACCACCGAAAACTCAATTTTCGATTTTTATGTGCTGAAGTTTTTTTGAGAATGACCAATTCAATTCTAACCATTATTCTTTTATTTCATTTGTCATGATATTTGGTTTCAGACTTTGATTGAAAAAAGGATACAGAATGAAGAGGAGTTTGCATCTGAATTACTATCGGATGAATTTCTGAACCAGTGTCTCTATACTTACTTGAAACTGGCCATCATGTTACATAAAGACCCGGAGGGAGAACTCTCGGCAACTTCTGCCACAGAAGCTTTCAATGCCACCGAATTTTACTCTGGTCTGTTACAATGGTGTGAGAGGTAATCTTCCTTCTTTATGTATCATTCTCTTTAGTTAGGAATCAAAGGATTTTTGTGGTAAACAAATCAGTTATCATGAATGCAGCAGCATGTCATATTTAACAGAAGATGCTTCTCACTTAAAAAACGTTCGCATGGAAAAATTCCATCAAGGCAGCAATCAGAAAACAATAATGGAGATTTTAGAAATTTTTTTCTCTTAGCTTGATTTTTTGGTAAAAGCCTTTATCTCAGAAGTTCCCTAATCATATCTTTGTATAGAAACATATTGATAACTAAAGTCGGAAAAAGCGTATCTCAGATTGCGACTTCGTAAGTCTTTTCCCATTTATTTTAAAGGAAAATTAACGAGCACATTATTGAAATATTTTGTAAATCTCACTCTGCTTTTAAATAATTCTTTCAAAAGTTGATTGTAGAGTCTTAACTTTTGATTTTAGGACCCTCGTTGAAAATCTGGAGACGCAGCCGGAGCCTATCATATGTTCTTTCATCAATATTATCATTCAAGCTGGTAGGACGTTGCTGGCGCTTGAGCAAGCTGATAGACTTGTCTTGGCAGAAATGCTGAAAGTGCTCAGTAGATGTCTTAATTGTGGTAAGTCAAAGTCTCCGAAAACAGGGTTTGTGGCACCTTGAAAAGTCCTTGAATATCATGAAATATGTTTCAAGTGTTCAAGTTCTTGGGAAATTGCTCAAATATATTCGTTCATGAATATATGCTTGGAAAATTAGTCCGTATTTTTATTTTTCCAAGGAGGATAATTAATGTGTGATGCGTATGCTAATTTTAAATCCTGGGAAATTCATGCAAATTTCAATAAAAGTCCAATCTGTTTCCTGTCTTGAATTCCAAGAGAAAACCTCTGAGTGCCCTCAAATCTGGGACGCCTCATCATTGAGTGTCTGCTAGTAGCTGCTGTCTAGCTATCAATCATGTAATATGCCTTGAAAAACCAGTTGAGGTCTCGACAGCATCAGGAAAGGTTTGCTGGCGTGTGATTTAAACCTTCGCTAAACACCATACTCCCTCCCTCCCCTTGAGCTATATTTATCTGCTCTTATAAATCCCCTTTAGTCTGATAAGAGGCCATTGCCTCTCCATCTCATGCAGTAAACAGCTTGAACCTATTCCCAGGTGAATGATATGAATGATTACAATTACTAATTGCCCATTTTTTCAATCAAAATGTCTTGCAAGGTAGACATAATATACTTTTCAGGAGGTGTGTTGCAGATTAGGCGAAATTTTTAGTATCAATACCCAACTTTGGATATAAGTTTTAGCTTTTTTCTTTCTTTTCTTTCTGTCTGTGTGGGTAAAACATTCTAAAAAAGCAACATACAATTGACTAATCTAACTACATAATATTTATTAAAGAGTTTCGGAAGTTGGGAAGAAAATATTCTTTGCATGCAACAACCATCACTGAATCTGTTAAACGTTTAATATGTAAAAATACTTTCGATTCCAGGCAAGAATGGTTTGCTTGTTTTGGAGAGCTCTGTCAATATGTTAAGCCAGGCCATGAGCATGTTTCCGAGTTATTACTCTGCCAAGCGTCTAAATAATGTCTATAAGACCATTGTTCCTCACTTCCTGGAATGTATTCTGACTGCTGCAACCTTCAAAAACTACGATCATGATAGGATCTTGGAGTGTGTCAAGGTAAAACATTATTTTACTATTTTCTCACCTTTATGATACAATGATCGGTTTTTTTAGAGGAGGAAGGCTGGCAATGAGTCAATTACGCTACTCACAGAATTGTATTTTGATGAATTCAGATTTCAGCGAATAATAAGATCCATACAAATGCTAAGTTTCCTCGTTCAATATCAACATAGATATCGCCATTCGAAAAACACGGTTGCATGATATCACACATCGTGGTGACGCATACCATGGTTTTTCTTACCTTGATTTTATCCGTCTTTTCAGTTGAGTAACCAAAAAGCAAATGATTGTGTGTGCCTCTAACTGATGAATCTAAGGTGGAAGAAACCATAACAAGCAAAGGCAAGACTAGTACAAAGAATATTAAGATTAATCAATTGATTAGATATATATGGTTTGTGGAAAATTTAAATTTATTGAAAAATTACTAATAATAAAACAAGTAAGTAATTATAAAAACAGCAGAAGAAGGTTTAGTGTTTCAGAAAATGGAAATTATTATAAATAGAACAAAAATCATAACAACAATTTTATTTTTTACTAACCCAAATAAATTCTTGGATTTTTCTTTCGTTTCAGGATATTATTGGTATGAAGAAATGTCTGAGAGAAGTGTTCTTGAATTATGCTGAAGTCCATGCCAAAGACAAAACGAACAGCATATTACCTCGCATCATCAATATAGTTGCTAAAGCTGTGGTTCAAAGTTTCATGATTGAAGTTCTCAAGGTAAGCATTCCAGTCCTGTGTATTTTATTATGCACTACATTTTTCTCTGCTCATCTTTTCCCATCATCTCATTCCATAAATAATCGACTCAATCCAATCGGGATTAATTTTTCAATTCTCAAAGTAACCTATCTCTTTGAATAGTGGCTATTTTGTTATCTACTTCTTGTACTTATTTTTTAATGGGCGTGTTCAAAAAATTGTAAAATAAATAAATAATTCGATTACAATATAATTAAAAAACTTAATAGCTGTTACGATTAACGTTCAATTAATCGCACAGCTCTAGAAAAATTAAAGGAATGATGTTGATTTGTTCTCCTTTGAAAAAATAAAATGGGAGCGGCAATTTAAAAACACCAGAACAAGGTAAGTGGTAGAGAGTTTTTCCGTTAAAATGTCTTTCAGTATCAAAAAACCAAGCTGTTTGTATAACCAAAATAAAATTCTACAACTTTTTATTTCAGTTTAATAATTCTTAAGTATGAATGAGTAGATTTATTTCCTGCAGTGTTTAAGTCAGATTTTGTTTTGCTTTGCCTTGCAGAATAATGTCGCTGTGCAATTTGTCAAACTGAACAACTTGCCATTTTTCACAAATTTCTTGTTGACTCTCATCAATTCTCGGCCTGTTTTCTGCTCATTATTCCTCACGTGTCTTAACAGAAATGTCACTGAACTTTACGCCCACGTAAGTCATTTAAAAATATGATGTCAGATATCACACAGATTGATTCGCATCTGACACTGTTATAAAGTCATTTGTTTAACTTCGCACGAATATCTAATTAAGTTGATTAAGTGAATGGTCCTTTATCATCAGTCAAATCATAAAATACGCTCTGTATTCAACCAGTAGTAGAGATGGTAGGCAACCCTTGAATTACTCAGATTTGAAAAGTTAAATTAGTATCATAAAGTGAAAGAAAAATCTACACTCTAGATTTTTTTCCCATAATCTTGATAATCGCAAGGAAAATAAGTACAGTATTGCTGCGTAGAAGAAAGTTTTTGGTTGCTCCCAATTAGTTGTCCAAATCAGTCTCAATCAGTTGCGGCTGGGTTGCAATGTTGGGTCAGTTTTTCATATTGGTAAATATTACTTGAACATGCTAAAGTCCTTTAAGAAAACTATTTTCAATATTATCTAATATCTTATTCACTACAAGGCTAGATTCTGCAAGTGTATATCCCGCAACAGAAATTAGTATCTCTGCGGATAAATCTGAGAATTTTCATTTTGAAAGTGGTTAAACTGTCGTTCAGATCCAGCTCCATAGATAGAGCCACAAATAAGAAAACCTTTGAACGCACCTTTGAACTATTTGACTTTGAACTATTGAACTATGATCTATTTTATTTATTCAACTTAGGCTATTTATGCAGGTTTATTCTAATCTTAGGATTAATAGTTAAAATAGGGATATTTCCCTTCCATTTTTGGTTTATTTTTGGCTCTTGAGTAATAAGAGAAATTCTGGGGGAAGGATATGGCTAAAAACCAATTTTATATCACAGCAAGTCTACAAAAATTGATGTTCCTCTTTCAGAATGGTGCCCAAATCCTCGCAACCATCAGTTTGCTATTTACGCTAGCAATGAACAAATTCAAATTCAAGGAGGCTGAATTCAAAGCAACGGTGAAGCTGACAAATGATGTAATGATGAAATACCGTACATCTTGTGATGACTCCAACTTGAATGATTCAGCTTGTCTTATCGATCAAGAACATAATCTTGATGAACTGTAAGTTAATATGCATCTACTGATGGTTAATTTTTGAACTTTTCAAGGTCAAACTTAGAACGTGTCAGTTCTTTTCTTTATCAAGAACAACTGTGATATTAACAAAAAAATATGCTAGTGCTTCTTTTTGTTGCTTGAAATGAAATAGTTTCTTTTTTTCTTTCTATTTTCTGCTTTCTTACTTTTCATTTTCAAGCACCTTTGTCAGATTTCTTCCGAAGTTAAGAAAAACGGTAAGTGTTTGCACCCGATAGCTGTCCCAATTTTGGAACACATCAGGTCAAGACGGTTGGCGTCTTAAGTCTCGACTGAGATTCATATGTTATGTTTGTCGAGGTATTTTTACCATTATCAAGTTCTTTCAATTTTTTGGTAATTATTAATCTCAAATACATATGTATTCTATACAATAGCTCTCCTTTGAATGAAAATTCCAGAGCTAGAATAGATTTAAGTGTTGGCTCCACAACAAAATACGCATTTTATTCCGGTATAAATATGTATAATTTTTTATTGCTACGTTTCTCCCCCCGTCATTCTGTGCCCTTTGTTCCAAGTGTTGATTTACATTATTCCTGATCAATAATTTTTTAACTGTTCTTGCCTGCAGGGATGTCCAGAATCAAGGAGCTCAGCTGATGCAAAAGATCTCTGAAAAAATTGAACTCTTCACGTGAAGAAAATTTTTAGAAAGAGAAATGTTTCTTCGCAATCATCCTGATCTCATTCAGCCTTGTGGTCGATCCTCAGCCAAAGTACCTCAGCTAATCCTCTCATAACGTAACAATCATAATTCTGGTGATATTTTTACGTCAAAGATAACTTAATTCATTTTTCCCGTCTTCCTGATAGACTTTCAAGATTTTTACCTTTTATTTGTTTATCTTAAAAATTCTTCAAGAACAGAGAATTCTTAAAGAATGGAACACCTATTTCCTAAGCAAATTTTTTATTCTTTTAATTTTTTCATGTCACCAAACAAAAACGAACAAGGTCCCAACATTTTAGCTAGCTTTAAAGCGAGAATACTGGAATTCCTGAATCATTTCTCTCGTTTATGTCGAACATGATGGGAGTGAAGATTTAAATCATAGTGAATTGCACCGAAGAATTTCCGGGGTCTCTAAGGTATTGACAGCAGTTCGTGCTGTATAAAAAAGTGCATGATGTTGACATTTTTTCAAGGCCTTGAAAGAGCTTAATTTTTTAGAAAGTACTTGAAAAATGCTGGAATAATGTTTTACTGATTATCAACCGTGAACGCTCATCTTCAAGGAATAACAACTCATTTGACGTTAGGTAGATTGTTCGGAGAGACATCTTATTCATGAGGGAGTGCAATCTGCTTACATTAAGAACTTAAAATACCAACTCAAAATCACAACACAGGGGAAAAAACGTGTTTTTAGAGAGAGAGAGAGAAAAATGTGCTTAACCTTTTATTCTTGAGCATGGATGAGCCATGTCTACAAGACATCTTCCTCTACAAAACATATTTAATAAGATGCCTAAGATTATTTAATATCAGGCAAAAAGTAAAGTACAAAGTATACATTATTCTTATCCTTAATGTTATTCATTAAAATTTGTGGCTGAAAATTGACTTTTCATAAGAAACTTGTCACAAGAGAGAGAGAGAGAGAGAGAGATGTCACAGAGATTTTGATTTTTTTTTTTTTCGAGAATGGTTCAAATGAAAATGGTATTTTCTGTTATCAAAGTTGTAAGCTCAGTTCTCTAGGGCTACAAAAGTAGTTTTGTATTCTAAGTTCGAAAATACAGGTATTGAAAGTTATTTTTTAAACTATGAACCTAATTTCAATACAGGTAATTTTAGAAATAGTGCTTGTAACTTGATCATACTCTTCGAAGTAAAAATCTGTACAGTTCTTGTTAAGTAGACTTTAAGCCTGATATAAGTTCATTTGTAATATTTTTATAACTGTACAGGTAATTTCTCTTCTCCGTCTTTCAATTTGTTTTCATCTTAATACACTTTTATTTTTCAATTGTGTAAACTCTTAAGAAGAATATATATTTTTGTAAATAAACTGTCCGTAGCATTTATGTAATACTCAGAAAATTTTTGGGTTTCTGTATTTTTTTTTAGTCTCACTGTCTCATTGCGAAGTCAATGGACTGCTAAATCAACTGACAAGAGGGTTGAATACTTTTGAAAATTGGCAACACAGTATCATTCTATTTCAGTAATGAAGTCTGCAGTAGAGCTCTTGCTCATCACAAGGATATGTCAACGGTAAAGTTACCACACCACATATCTCGTTGGCGGTGTTTAAAAATCTCGGCTTTCATTTAATTTTTTGAAGGAGAAGAAATTAATATCATTCCTTGAAATTTTCACAGAATTTTCCTGGCACAAAGAAAAAAAAACCTGGAAGTTTTCAAGAATTGACATTGAGTAGCTTTCCATTTAAAAAAGTATTACAGAAGTCTACAACGCCGCAAACACTTTTCTGAAACTGCCTATTATTTGACGCAGTTTCACCGTCAGATCTACTTTATGAGCAAGTAGGTACACACCACCAATCATTCATTTTCACCAAGGTTTTTTAGTATTAGCCCCATTTTTCTCGATTTTTTTCCCAACGCCATTGAATAACTCATTTCACAGGAGGATGACTGAACAGAATTACGCAAATTTTATGCAAACATGTTTTATTACTTCCATTTAATTTCACAGAAGATCAGACAAAACCTCAGAATTCTCTCTAATTAGATATAAAATTACTGGAACCCTATCGTACACTTTTGAAATGATGTTGAGGGGAAAAAGTGAAGCATCTCAAACTTCTCCGCATTGAAGTACACGCTTTTGCATCACAGGGAACATTCATAAATTACATCTCGCATTTTTACAGCATTTTTGACCCCCCCCCCTTCTCCCTTGGAATACGTGGTAACGCAACCACGGCCTCCCCCTAATAATCATATAACGCTTGACTGACCCTCCCTCCCCCCCCCCAAAAAAAAAATTGTGGGAAACTGTTGAATATATATACAGATAAAATTAGCAGTATTTTTAATGATAGTGTGAGAAATAACACGGGCCGCGATCTTTTAGCTGTCAACTGAAGACTGCACAAACTTTCTTAAGATTTTGCATGTTTTTTACCGAAAGACAGGGTTGCGTAACGCTGACACTGACCCTTCCCCCTTGCAACGCAGCGTGTCACGGAGGGTCATGTAACTTATGAATACTCCGTTTTACTGCCGTGCTGAGGAAAAACGCCCTATGAATATCCAAGAATTGCCAAATTTCTTTGAAGAAAACTTGTATTTTTGAGGATAGTTATGCATGTTTTCACTTAAAATTTTTAGCTATTTGCTAGATGTCTTCTGGTCAGGAAAATCCGGAAAGTTTGGAAATAGTTATGATTTTTTGCTGGCGGTCCGGAAGTACCGAAAAAGTACGGAAATTCCCCTGTAAAAGTCCGGAATTTTTCGCTTCATGCCACGGGCGTTTTTTATGGAAAGTTGGCAGTTTCGAAAACGCCTTCAATTGGGGTGAGATACCTCACGCATTCCGAAGAGTACGAATAGTTGTATCGTTGCGCCTTAGCAATGCGATGGAAGATTAATATTGAAGTAGCCCCCACGCTAGCCTTGTCGGTTTTCCTTAGCCACTATTGCAGTTTTGACCGCACAGTGCAAGCGTGCTCAAGCTTGGATTATATTTAGCAAATGGATAATTGTAATAGAAGAATTGAAAATAAGCGGTCAGAAATATAATTAAATAAAAGGAACTCAAGTCAACAATCAACTTAAAGGTTCCGAAAAGTAGGTACTGAATTTTTTCTGCATACAACTTATGAGGTACTGAATTTTTTGGAAAGGTACTGAAAAAGTGTTGTATAAGTACTTAATTTTTGCCTGCCAGTGTAAGTAGACACCCTGATTCTAGATCAAATCGCGAACGAAGTTGTTTGAAACATTGCTATGGTGTAAGTCGGCAATCACATAACTCGGTTTGCGACGTTGCAGACTTCCTGTCATACTTGAACGGAAAACTATCAACGGCAATTCTCTAAAACTGCTGTGATTTTCCTGCTCTGTGCGAGGAAAATTCTGTATAAACTTCAAGGAATGATGCCAATTTGTTCACCTTCAAAATAATAGCACAGAGAGAAATTTTCAGACATCGCCAACGAGATAGGTGATTGCGGACTTACACCGTCGATTTGTGGAAAAATGTTCGAAATCCTCTCCTTCAATTCGTTTTTTATCGAAATAAATATGGCAACGTATGATACGGCGTTCTTCCTTAGCACGGCAGTGGAAAATATGTAGGAGGAGTTGCACTGGAGATTTTTTTGTTTTATATCCTCGAGTGTCGTGCAGAGTACTTGTATAGCGAGAATATTGACAGATCACTTCGTGGAGGTCTTTAGGGCCCAAAAGTGCTGCCATCCCTCTAACCAACTTCTGCCACACAAAATTTCATTGTCAATCTGCAGAGTCTCCAAATTCCAATCCTAAACAAGATGGCCAAGAACGTACAGAAATGAGCGTTCTTCCGCAAAAACGAGTAAATTTATGGAAAAACTGGAGTCAAATACGTGCTTTATAAACGACGGTTCGTAACAATAGTATTAGTAAATCGTTCTGGATAGTTGAAATTCATAGGTTGGCTGCATTTCTGGGCCCTAACTTTATTCGCAGGAGCATCGGTGAAGGTCTGATGGAGTTTCGGAGTTTCACATCTGTCCATACTCTCGCTATACAGGTACTCTGCTATCTAGAGTAGTGTCGTGCTATCCTCAGTCAAGCTCATGAGACTTGTAATTTTTAAGGTTCTCCCACTGTGCGTGATGGGGATGGGGATGCGGATGAGCATAGAGCGCGTGAGGCGGGGGGTGAAGACGCGCGGGGTAGCCGTAGTGGGAGTAGTCGGTGACCAGGGGCTCAGCGACGGCGGAGGCGGTGGCGGTGTAGCCCTGATAGGCGGCCGGGAGGAGGCCCACGAGGTTCCCGGCGGGCAAGGGTGGGAGCCCTCCGGCTCCGGGGGCCCCAGGGACGAGGGGGTTGCGGGGGCAGCGGAAGAGCTGGAGGAGGGTGGGCAGGGCCATGGCCGCCGCCACGAGCATCTTCTTGATGGCGAAGACGCCGATGAGGATCGGGATGAGCAGGAGCTTGATGATGAGGAACTTGAAGACCGCGATCAGAGGGAACAGCAGGTAGAACTTCTTGTAGCTTCCGGTCGTCGATCCGCGGCGGTCTGGGTCCTCTGCGCCTGAGTCTGGGTCCGAACCTACAACATATATAATTTGGACCGTGTTTAGCAAAAAGGAGCCGAGCCACATCATCGGTTATTAGAAAAGAAACAGTTTCAAGTGAGATTCCCTTTGTTACTCGATAGTTATTGGGAATTTAAAGTGAAGCGACGGCAAATAAAAACGCCTTCAAAGAATTGAATAGGCACACCGAGCTCCTAGGAGGTCGAATAGTGGTATCGCGCCCAACAGCACTTTTCTTAACGTTAAAGGGACCGCGTTAGGCAGAAAGGAACCAAGCCACATCGGTCATTGCCAAATTTAACCGGGCAATTTAATTTTTTACAAGAGAACACTCATGCGGATTCCTTTGAAAAGTTTGAGGAGTTTGCATCGTACTGTTCAGAAAATTCCTTGGAATTTGCACAAAAATTCGCACAACCGTTTTCATGTGAAAAAGTAAAGTGCCCAAGTAAATTTGGCAATAGATTATAGGGCTTGTTTCCTTTCTGTTTAACGCGATTCATTGAACGTTAAGAAATGAGGGGCTTGGAGGACAAGGCGCATAAGTGCAGTTTTTGAAAAAATTGAGGTATACATGAACAACAACTATAACTAGTTTGAAAGTATATTCTGTGAGATTAATTCACTACTAAATTCCAACTTTAAAGCGTCAGAAAGTGAGTTCAAACTTCCTCTCTGCCATAAGGCTCCATGTTACTTTGAAACTTTAAACACGTATTTCCTGAAATAGCTAAAACTGCAATTATGCGCCTTGTCCTCCAAGCCCCTCAAATGTGCTGTTGGGCCATGCTACCACTATTCGACCTCCTAGGAGCTCGGTGTGCCTATTCAATTCTTTTGAGGCGTTATTATTTGCCGTCGCTTACTCTAAATTCCTAATAACTATTGAATAACAAAGGGAATCTCACTTAAAAGTGTTTCTTCTCCAATAACCTTTTCGCATAAGATGTCTAATGCGATGCCACTCTATGTGTTCAGAACTAAATCTACTCATTGCCAAATTTTCTGGATGAATTTTTGCGTATCTTGGATGACTTATGTTTTTTCAGCGTACTTTACGGAAAATTTTACTCATATAATTTGAACCAATAACTTAACGAAAAATGGCAAATATTTGTAAAACCTTTTCCAAGCAATGGCATCAAAATTAATCTCAATGAGCCGTAGATATGTTGAAAGAAACTTTGTATAAAAATGACTGAAAGAGAGGCAAAAAACCAAGAAACACGCAATCTTTTGGTTTAAACCCATTAGTGCATCGATATTTTAGAGTCAAATAAGACCAATTTTAAGCATGGTTGCGTGTACTCCACGCTGCAGCACAATAAAAGCGCAAAATATAAAAGAAAAATTAAAGCGCTTTGGAGATGATTAAATTTGACACGGAACCACCTTAATATTTACAAAATACACATTATATTTTCCTAAAGTACATATTTTCCCCCCCTTTAATTTAAATGAGAATAATCCATGCAGAGTGTACAACGTGTGCAAACATTTCAAAGTTTTGAGTTGAAAAACGCAGACTCCGCGAGTCTTAATATTAGAGCCTAACACAGATAAGAGCGGGGCGGCGCGGCGCAGCGCGGTGTGCTGCCAGCGCGTAACGTGCATTGGCGCCTACAAACCTAACAGGGATACTTCACGCATTACGCAATGCGTGCATTGGCGCCTACAAACCTAACAGGGATACTTCACGCATTGCGCGCTGGTCGCCCTCACCCGCCGCGGAGCGGTGCGCGGCGCTTCAAGTACTAACTATTTCGGAACAGAGGTGTTGTACAGTTTCATACGAAATTGAAGACAACATATTAAGAATGACGGACGTTCTTTAAGAGTACGGAGCTATCCTCGCAAAATAAATCAATAAAATACCTACTACGGCACTAAAAGAGAGCGGCAATTCAAAAACTCACCAAGTCGTAGCAGCCGTATTTAATAACGTTTAGCATAATTTTTTAATTTTATCTGGGGAAAAAATGACTTGATTTAGACAGAAACATTCATGAATATAGTTAAGAAGATATTATTTTGTTTCAAACATAAAATAGCTTAATGAAGGCGGATTTCTGCTCGATGTAAGTGACTTTTCTTTTTATATAAGCATCTTTTCTTCTTTAAACAAGCATTAGTTTTTGTATTTATTCATAAGGAAATCTTCCTGGCGGTAAATTTGGGCATATTTCAGCTTGAATCAAGTCACTTTTTCCTCTAATGAAGTTCGAAAATCATGATAAACGTCATTGAGTGTAGGTACTAGGACTTAGTAAGTTTTTTGTCTACCACTCTCTTTTTGTCGTCGTCATTCAATTTATTTTCCAAGGGAACTTCGTATTTCTGAAACATGCCATAAATCATGATACGTTGTGGTGCTTTCAATCTCGTATGATACTGTGCAACACATTCGTGGCAAAATAGTGGGTCGAAGCGCCGCACGGTGGATCGAGTCAATGGTAGAGGTCGGTCATGGGCCAAAAAAAAAAAGTCGGATTTTAAATATTTTTTCTTGGTTTTCTAAGTAGTTAAGCTTCCAAAATGAATGTATTCATGGTTCAAGGGTCTTTGAATCCTTCCGCTTTGACATGCGGGTTGCCTAAAGCTGACATTGCAGGTGGTATCAAATTTGCCGTCTGATTCTCAAGGTTTTATTTCGCTTTTACATGAGTTCTGTGGCAGATGAATCAAAATTTCAATTAAACATGCTTATTCTCCTCCCTTTAAGGAACATTTTGGTATATCATTAATGTACATTGGCATATTTTTAGGAGGATCAAAACCACCTCCAAAACTTGCTTTAAAAAAAACGCCCAAAAAAATGTTTAGATAGCTCGATAAAAAAATGTCCACAAGTGTCCGCAAAATCCTTTGTTGGGTTGCTTCTAGTACACTATCAGGAATGATATTATGTAATAATTAGCCGCTAATATCCGCTAATCTGCGAAAACGGTCCATTTAGTCCAGTAAACGAAGGGAAAAAAGAGGGGGTTTGATGAACAAATTAGTAACAAGCTAATTTTTCCCCCCATTGATAGTACCCATTGAGAGGACCATTTTCCCAAAAGTCCCCATCCCTACCCCCCTAGGGATTTTTGCTAGCCCCCCTCAAAGTTGAAAAATCCCCCTCTGACTCAAAGCGCTATAACTCAGACCCTAATGTAGCTAGACACCTCTAATTTTTTTTTTAAAATGTCCGTCTTGATATGTTCTTTAAGAAATTTTTAATAATCATGCAAATTTTTCCACGGAAAGCTGAAAATTTTGAAAAAATTCGCAAATTTTTAGAAATCGAATTGCCTCTTTTTCACAAAGAGCGTGATAACTTTTTTCTAACTGCAACTATGAACTTTTTGTTTATTAGAAACTTTGTAGGGAACACAATTTCCTTTCAATTGGTCCTCTTGAAGTAAGGATTCGGACAATGAGTGGGGTGGGAGAGGAGCCGAAACATGACGCAGTGCGATGCCGCGCGGCGCCGTGCCGCACCCAGCGCTGAGCGGTACGCCTGGCGACCAGAGGGGCTGGCGATCGTCTTGATAGTCACATACTAAGTTGACTTCAATCGACATCGTTATATTTTTTCTGAGCATATACTGTGACTTGTGGCAAAGATTTTGCCGTACTTAGGAAAAAAGCCTCATGAAAGTTCGAATGTTGCCGAATTTTCTCTTATACGATATTTTGCTATATACCTACGTAAAATTATGAATATTTTTTCGATAGGTACCCTATCAGACACCGTAAACAAAACTGTGTATTCGATTCCCTGAAAATTTGCAAGAAAATTGCTCACAAGTTTGCCGGAAAATTCTTATTATATCAGAGGAAATTGGGCAACGTCCGAATGTTCATACGGCGTTCTTTCTTGGCATGGCAGTATTGCGTCGCTTCATTTGACTATGAACGGATTAAGATGGTGGCCGAAGCATCCTTAAAAACACGACATCTCGATGAAAAGACGGTGCCGAGCATTTTTTTCAGCATGCCGCTTTCACCACGCTTCCTAGGAAAAATGAATGGAAATATCCTATAGACAAAGTGCCGACCAGCGGTCAAGTTCCGAATCTGAGGGTAGGAACCAGGATGGCTCCAGGAGTCGGAGGATGTATTGTACACGGAGAAAAAAATCTCGTGCGTGGGACCCGAAGTTTAGGTCATATGGATCTCTGAAGTTTTCGGATTGAGCATCTGAACACTTAAGGTCTAGCTGCCGAAGTTCAGGTCTGACATCTGAAACTTCAGTTCTTACATCTGAAGTACTTCGGTTTTCACATCCGAAAAATTTCGGTTCTCACATCTGAAGTACTTCAGATGTAAGAACTGAAGTTTTAGATGTCAGACCTGAACTTCGGCAGCTAGACCTTAAGTGTTCAGATGCTCATTCCGAAAACTTCCGAGATCCATATGACCTAAACTTCGGGTCCCACGTACGAAATTTTTTTCTCCGTGTATGAGGCGCGTACTACTGAAAATGACCGCGGTGGAAGGGTTCATTCTTCTATGCTGCAAGAGTGTGTGAGAAAATGCCGAAAAGATGGCCGAAACTTGCTACTTACGGAGATATTGTCAATATGTACGTATCTTGTGCTCTTAAGCGATACACTAAGCATTCATCTTTTGTTTTCGACGGTTATCCTGCTTATTCAACCACAAAAGGCCAAGAAAAATTAAGAAGAGCAAAAAAAAAAAAAAAAAACATCAGCCACAATAAATTTCACTTTAGCAATGCAATGTAGGTACAAAAACGCAGGCTGAATTTCTCTCAAATTCTTAAAATAAGAAAAAGCTCATTGCAGCTGTCAGTGAGGAGCAGTTGAGAAAAGTTGGTGTCGAGGTGTTTATTGCAGAGGCCGATGCAGATCGGGATATTGTCTCGTCTGCCATTTTGAAAGCTGAGAGAGGAGAAACAGTTGTTATGGTAGGGACGGACACTGATCTTATGGTTATAATGTTAACATTAATCAAGAGAAGGAAACTAAAAATATTTTTCAAAATTCCTGGAACTTCAAAAAATCCTGGTACTCTGTATAATATCGTGAAACTAGTCGACGATTTTAAGCAAACTAGTTCTTTACTTCTTTTCGCTTATGCAATGACAGGATGCAACACCACCTCCGCTCTTTTCAGGACAAGTAAAATCAAAGCATACAACCTCCCATGGTTAATGATTCTTCTTTACAAAAAGATGTTCTAATTTTTAATGAGTCGAATGTTGATAAGGAAAGAATAGGCACAGTAGGCGAAAAATATTTAATTCATTTTTATGGGGGAGCCAACTTAACTCAAATTTTAGATGAGTGCCGCTTCATAATGTATTCAAGAAAAGTTGCTAAAATGTCCTTAAAATCTAAATTTGAGATGGTGACTCTTCCACCAACATCATTAGCGGCGAAACAGCATAGCTTTAGAGTTTACTATCAAATTCAAGTTTGGCTTGGAAATAGTTCTCTCGACCCGAGAGAGTGGGGATGGAGGGAAGAAGAGGGAAGCGATGAAAGAAAATTTCTATTACCTATTCATTCTACATTAAATTTTGCGCCTGATGATGTTATATAGATGACCTCCTGTAACTGTAAGTCTGGTTGCGGCACAAACTGTAAATGTTTTAAAAAAGGGCTCTGTTGTTCAGCTATGTGTCGTAATTGTAGTGGCGGAACATGTAAAAATATATTACCAGCCGTCGAAGAATTTGAAGAGGACCATCTATAGGTTTTTGCCCGAAATAGTTTTAAGTATCGTCTTGAACTTGCCAACAGCTAACTTTATGTGTCCATTTTCGTTATTTTATGTCATTATTGTTTTGTTACTGATAATTTTTACGATGATTGCTTTTATTTGCTGTTCAATTAATTTTAACCTGAAAATTAACGAATGCCATCAATAATAGACTACATCGCTTAAAAGGTGACATTTTTGTAATACCCATGTAGGCATTTTCTTTCGTATTAAATATTTGTTTTTGCTCTAATTTTTCGTAGAGCTGTGTGTTCTTTCATAAGTAAAACTATTAGGTAATTAAAGATATCCATAAATTTCCACCTCAATCTAATTCTATACTCATTTATTCCTCTTATTCAGTCATGTTTACTACTAACTAAATTTCAAAATGTTTCACTCTCAAAAAAATAAATAAAAAAAGGAAGGAAGCGAAAACGCGTCCAAGTGGAAACAGCTTCATTCAAATATAATGTAATTATTTATAGCCAAACATATTGAAAAATTTATGGTTTTGAAAGATAAAATTTATCTGCAGTTCACAAGAATGTTGCCCTCTTAGAATTGAAGAAAAAAAAAATTCTAGGAGTGGGCTTTTTGAGAAACATGCCGCCATGAAGCATTGAGTTGGGGCGGTTCTATGTGAGTGCTGCGTGTTATTATACGCTGCGCTGCGCCGCGCTGAGCCGCGCTCTGCCGGACTTCCACCCCCCTCTCATCCTCACCCTTTGCTCCTACCTTAACTTCCAATACACCATTTGATAGGAAATTGCGTCCTCTAAAAATTTTCATATAAGTATAAATTCCATTTTTTAATCGATAACGGAGTTATTCCGATTTATTTAAAAAAAAAATAATTCCATTTCATAAATTTTGAATTTGTTTTAAAATTTTCTTAACGATCTCTTGATAAATTTTGATGACCAATGGTTTCATTTTAACGTACGTATCAATACAAACAATTTAAAAAAAAATTGAGGTGTCTAACTATAATAGGAGCCAAGTTACAGCAGTTTAATTGGAAGGGGGGATTTTTCAACTTTGAGGGGGGCTAGCAAAAATCCCTAGGGGGCTAGGAATGGGGACTTTTGTTAAAATACGCCCCACAGTGGGTATAATCAGTGGTAAAAATTTCAGCTTGTTACTAATTTGTTCCGCATAAATCCCTTCGTTTACTGGACTAATTTGAATGATAGGAAGTCGCGCCTGCTGGGAACTGATCTTGCTCTAATGTCATCAATAAAATCGTGCATCACACGATATCCTTCAATCTCGGTAATTTTTCTACTGATTACTGATTTTGGCTGATTTGTTGTTATTTTTGGACGAGACATTAACCTCCTGTTAGTTTATGAAGCTAACTTGATCAGTGTTATACAGTGCGATAAAGTTTAAGATGTATGTTTTGCGCACTGTATATTTCACAAGTCCCGTTTTTTCCAAAATGTCTTCAACATACCTAGAACTCTTCCATGAGCTCCATACAAATAAAAATCGGTTGTGGGTTGAAAAAGAATAAATACAAGAAATTTCGTCAAAAGACATTGGTCCTTCTCAGAGGTTCTTCAAGGAGTTTAAGGGATCAGAACTTGCATGAAAAATAAATTTCCTCCTATTTTAATATTTTTTTAATAAAAATGTTTCAAACTTCACTCCAAACTTCGAGTAACAAAACGAAATAATGGAAGATGATATAATTTTTTTTTTTTTTTTTTTTTTTTTTTTTTTTTATTATTTTTTTTTTACTGCACATTCAATTTTTTATATCTTGTGGTAAGTACCCATAATAATCTTCTAGGATGACTCGATAAAAAGAAGCTACAGTATATACATCTCTTTTTTATTTCTTTAATATATTGATCTATTATTTGAAATATGCATATTTGTTGAATAACTGAAAGAGTAGAGGGTTCATGAAAATGAAAACGTCTATTGACTGGCTGGAAGAAGAGAGAAGAAAAATGAGCATTATCAGAATGTTCCGTATATGTGTCAGTATGCAATTGCGAGAAACCAATTAACATGAACAAAAAACATGTTAGCAGAAATTGAAAGAAATATGGCAACATTCGTGGTGAGGGGCCTGTGAAGCCGCCCTCCCTCACTCCTCAAGTAATGTTTTTGAGACAAGTTTTGTAAAATTCATCTTTATGTAAGATGCTTACGGTCCCATTCGCCGAAAGTAACGTGAAAAATAAACTATCAAGGATCCTATTTTCAATAGTTATGAAAAAGTGTGTCAAAGTCGTATTAAAACTCGTTATTCGGCTGAAATATGATAAAAAATGGAATCTACGACGAAACATGCATGAGGTAAGAGTAATTTGCTCTATTCTAAGGGTGGAAAATCTCTGTAATCAGAGAAAATAAGACGCGTGATGCGCGATGACCGACCCCTCCCATTGACTCGATCCACCGTGCGCCGCGGCACGCGGCGTTATCGTATTCGCGAAGTTATTGTACACAGGAAAAATCGAATAGCCTTTAGCTGAGGCAAATCAAAAGGTTCATCCCGTTCAGGTACAACAAGATTGAAACTTCTTGAGAGATAATCAAGTTCTGTTGCACCGAAGAGGTGTAGAGAGTTTTTGTGAATTTTCTCGAATGGAATTGACGCTCCCCCATTTTTACCAAAAATCTCAATTATATATTTTTCTCCTTTGGACCAAAGAACCAAAAAAAAAAAAAAACAAAACAAAACAAGTAAACCCTCATTTTTCCAAGACATTCTGCATTTTCATCCAAAAACGTTGAGCAATTGTCGTTTGTATTTAGGTACATGTGGACCAATTAACTTTTGGTCCTAATTGGTAAGTGGCCCAAAACTCCCCTACCGAAAAAACGCTTGGACGTAAACTACTAGAAAAAACAAAATGTCTTACAGCCGGTGTGCCTATTCAATTGGTTGAAGGCGTTTTTATTTGCCGTAACTTCACTTCACACTACATTCCTATGCACTATCGTGGTAGCAAGCATATACTTATTTGAAACTATCTCTTCTGCAATGAACTTGTCGCATAAGATATTTAATACGATGTGTGCGCAGAGCTACATCTACATTTTTCCAAATTTTCTCCTTGATAGTACGCATTTCTTAGAAAACTAATGGTTTTTTTCGTGTGTAAACTTTGCGGGTGGTTTTACTTGTAAATTATAATACATAACTTAAAGGGAAATATTCAACTTAATTCCAATACTATGATTAAAATCGCGTAATTTCTCACTTTCTCATTAAACCGCTGCATGAACAATGAATTCGCTTTATGATATACTTTTCGCATCGTTAACTGCAGAAATCAAGCTCGCAACTTGGCGCAACTGCTCGAGCTCCGGATTAGGTATATGATGTGGTATTATGCGGAAAGGAAGGAAAATCTTACCTTTTCGCCTACTTCAAATAATGGATGTATATGAAAGAGAGCATAATGCTCCCATCGTTAAATGAGGAAATTATGCCCGCACCCATACAAACTCCGTAAATATGTGATGTGGTATTATCATGCAAAATTAAGGAAAACCTAAATTTTTTGCCCCTTATTATCGTTACAGACGAATATAAGTTGAGAGAGGAAAGTCATAATGCCTTCAATTTTATACATACATATTTTTGGGCAAAATGAGAGACGACGTTTCTCCATTTGCGACGTTGCAGACTTCCTTAGAAGTTTTATTTTTCTTTCGAGAAGCTGGTCAACATTTAACTTAAATTCTCCATGATTTTTCGTATTCGATAGCAGAGAATTTGGTTCAAAAAATTCGTAAATTTGGATAGTTTCTCATGGAAGAGATGAAATAAGAACGGAAATTTTGAAACGCCGCAATGGAGATACGTGGTTTCCCACTTCAGTAGGTGCGATACGGACATCCATCAAGTTTAAATAGCTGCATCAAGTCCCCGTCACCGCCGACCAACGCGTCTGTCGATCGAATTATCTACAGGTAGTATGAGCAGGGAGTCAAAACGCCTTCAATTTTGTGAACGCAATACGGACATCCGTCGAGGTTGTATAGTTGTATCAAGGCGCCGTAGCAAACGCGTCCCATTGTTATTTCTAATCACCAACTCCTATAAACGGACGGAGTTAAACAGAAAGGAACCATGACACATCGGGATCGAACCGAGGAAAAGAGGCTTAAAGTTTAGCTCCTGCATATGACTCAATGTAAAAGGTAAACTTCAAGTTCAATTTCTGCAAAGTTTGCTCCAACAAGAACTTTTTGGCGATAGATAGTAGATAACCACTCACAACTCAATTTTTTCCAAAATGCGGGTTGGTTCCTTTCTGCTTAACTCATTCCAAATATTGTGCATGCATCGTTATCAAAATTGAGTTTTTTTGTCTTAAATTTACAGTTTTTAGCGAGTAATATAGAAACTATTAATGGATAATCGGGTTTTCCTCCAAGACGAAAGAAGTTGCACAATCTCAGCAACATTGCAATGCTAGTGGTTCCTTTTTGCAAAATGCAATCCATTTATCGTTGCAACTTTTTTCATGACATTAAGCCCACCAACACTTGATATGTTCCTGCAATATTGATTCTCTGCGCGAGGAAGCTCTCTCCAAACAAATCCCTGAAAAAAATGGAAGCAACAGGTACTGCGCGGCTCCCGGTTCACACAAGGGATCAGAAAAGCGCGGGAAACATAAAATACCTAATAAAATAATAAAACAACTCACAAATATAAGCCAGAGGTCAGCGATAAAGCTGACAAGGAGCTAATAGAAATGACCATCAGCGCAGTGTCCGGCCTGGGGATGAGAGTGCGGACGAGGGGGAGAGGGGTTGGCCAACGCGTGTTTCCAGGAGAGATGTTGATGTTGCGCTTACACGCCAACTTTACAGCTCACGTGGGGCATTTTTACGCCCCCAACCCCCCACCCCTCCCCGGTCACGATCCGGGATCTCGGGTCTTTTGCCCAAGTTTACTTTTTACGGTCAGTTGAATAATTCAAGTTGCGTAGACACTTCCAGGACTCTCCTCGCCCCTCCTCTGAGCGAAGACAGACCGAATCAATCCCTCCTGTCCTCCCCCTCGATTTTTTGCCGGCGCACAGTGGATCGAGTCAATTAGAGCGGTCGGACATGACATTTGTGACTAAAACTGCAAATTTTGATGTTTTCCCCGTCACATTTTAAATTTCAAGGGGTGGTTTTGGTTGAAAATTTCACGAAGAAACCAATGGAGCCACTTTTAGAACCTCAAAGTTTTGTATAAACGGAGATGTAAGCGTTTGAAATTTCAAAATTATGTCCTACCTCTCTTATTGACTCGATCCACTGTGCGGCGCTCCCAGGGATAACGCACTGTCTTAATGCAGCATTTTTTTGAGATTTCAATCCCTGCTTCGCGAGGGTCCACTTGTTACCCCTTTGTCAGTCGTTGAAGGATTCCGACTGCCTAAAAACTAACGTAATTTTCGACCAGTTCGTCGTTTTCCTCGAGAAAGAACGTAACTATATTGCAATGTTGCTAAATTTCCCCTTTGCAAATTGAGGCTACTATTTCAAAATGTGCGATGTCCATAAAAGGGTTTGTCACAAAAACGCAAAAAACTGTTTCGAGCACTGTACGTTTTGCTGCAACATACCTCAATCCTGCTGATTAAAAAGAATTTTGGCTGTTTTGGCACACACTTAAATTATTTTCCGATTCTCCTCTATTGGCTGATCAAGAATCCACTCCCAAATCAATTTCGACCAAAATGGACATTTTACCCTTTGGAACTAGTAGCCTCAACTGCATTTTTACAAAGAGAATCTTGCGCATTTCTGACTGAAAATTTCACTGATTTTCCCTCTGATCTCGTGAAAAAATCAGCAAAATTTCGGACAAAAATTTCCCAGGTACATTTTGGTACAATAATTAATTGTTTGAGTCGATTTGGCGACCTTGGGGTGGAGTTATGTTTCTTTGTCCGCGGGACGACGAGTTGGACGCCAAGATTTTGTCACGGACTTTTTTTTTTGGGGGGGGGGGAGGCAGTTGGACTGGAATGGGACATATCTCGGCAAATCAGAACGAAGTGAGAAAGATTCATCGCTGAAGTTCATCGGAAGCATATGCGACAAAGCACATGAGTTTCTGCGTTTTTTCGTGCTTTTGTGAACATGGATTTTGTTATACACAATTGCTATTCAAGTTTCAAAATCGAAGCAGAGATTTTGAAAAACAGCAATGGAGACACGTTGTTTCGCACCTAAGCAATCGATTTGCCTTGCCCGTAGATAATAGTCAAAAGTTCTTGTTGCACTAAAACCTTGCAGTTAGCATGTATTGCAGACTCTTCTGAACCCGTCAGAAGGACGACGATATTTCGTTTGTTTTTGGTTACCTGAACGTGGAGAGGGGTGAGCAGGACTTTGGTAGACTTTGAAGAAGAGGAGGGGTAGATTAGCGGCCCAGTTTGGCAGAGGGATTTGGAGCCCGTGAGTCGCCACAAATTGTGAGGCTTCTCGGTCCAGGAACCCCACCAACTTCCCCCATTCCGAGGACGTAGTAGTGCCCCCCTCGTCCCTCCTTTCGGCAGGGGGTGTGGAGGCGAAAAGTGAAAAATTCTCATCGGATTGTAGTCGGCGCGGCAGGCTGACCAACTTCAAAGAATCAACCTGGAAAAATGCATTTAATTTACAATATAACACGAAAATTACGGACACCTATTTTATACATTTACGAAAGTGACATGACATGTTTTGCGATATGTCGATTGATCTGTCTTTTAAACCTATGAAAAAATATCGATAAACAGGGTGTTTGCAACAAAGACCTTAATAATCGATTCTTTACCATAGCTGCAAATGGGAAAATATCGATAAATCGATTATTCACGATTCGCCACTGATTTACAAACAACTTGCACAACTGAAATGAATGATTTTGAAATTATTCAAATACATCTAATTGTTAGAACTTTATTCAAATTCAGACAACTCAAAGTATCTGATACCCGATATCACGGGTGTCAAGCACCCGATTTTAGTTGTAATGAAGGCTTCAATTGTTTCTTAGCCGAGAGGAAACAAAATAGATATTGGTCATTTTGAGTAAAAGACGTCCATGTCCATGTGTCGTCCAAGTTGTTATATTCGTGGAAAAATCGCGCCAAAGCTAATTTTTCAGGCCTAAATATTCTCTCAGCTGCACGACTTTAAAGTTTTAACATATTTCGATATTACACACCACTGCCCTATAAAAAAAGCCACCAAAAACCAGTCTCGATGCGTGTCCATTTCCTTTCAAAATTCTTATTTAGTGAGAGGGACGAGAACTCGTTAAAGCTATGGATAATTTCATGTACAAAAGTCTTTCTTTATAGGTGAAAGGGTGACGCGTCGCGTCTTCATAGTCTCATACATGTGGCGTACTCTGAAGCGCCGTCAAACTCAGAGCGATAACTATTCAAACGCGGCCGTCGCTGTGTTGCATACCCACCATTTTGAAGGCAGTTTTCGCCCCCGTGTCCAAGAATGAAGGCTGGGATCGCACAGCCTTTCTGTGCTTGCGCAATGTTCCCCTTAATGCTTTTTTGGAGCATGATATAATATCACGAGGAGTTTCTCATTTTATTTCACTGCTAGAGGGTACTCCCCCTTTTACCGCTTTGCAGTCCAACCCCTTTAGCGCTTCGCGCCGCAAGCGTTGTGATACGCGTTACTTTTATAATTTTATTGAAAAGAGTGCTACACCGACTGCTTCACCGCTCCAATTCTCTTATATCCCTAAAAAATCATTGACATTTTCCCAGTGGAACAATAGGAACAAGAATGGCAAAATAAACTATTAAATGAGTTATTGGCTTCATTAATGATAAAAAAAGGTCCTCTTCCTTCCAATTGAAACTGGAGTATGAAATGAACACTTATGATAATCCAAAGGTATGAGTGTAATTTTGCGCTTTAACTATGGATATATTGAAATTTTAAAACCCACCATGCGTTATTTCGTCGCTCTTCTGACATAAGGACTTAAGTACATTTCTCGATGAACCCTGCCGTCCATGTAACTCAATGCTTTTCCAGGCTCATCTCTAAATGTAATTACGACCTTTTGTCAGTCAAGCGACGATTTGTATGTTTTATTCAAGCGCTCGTGGCAATTGGGTACTTACTTGAGTATTCCGTTGTTTCGTTGTGAGAATTCTATGAAAGAACAGGAGCAACTCGTACTTGAGACAGGATAAGGAGGCGCCAGAGGTTCGAGCACAGGTCTTTTTGGCTTCCCTCAAGTAGCTATCTTGGTGACTTAAGCCTTCCGTCGCACAGTTAAGCACTAGCACCAGAATTAAACTTCTTTTCAACATCATAAAAGTCCAATATGGTTTTTATTTCGCGGACAGAGCACGCTCGAATGTTCTGGCTTGTTTAAGAGGGAAAAACTTCAAACTGTCTACACCGGTGGTGTCGAACGGTTTAAAATTGGATAGTTCTCATATTTTATAACAACACGATTTTAATGTGGCATTTGGGAAGTGAGGAATATTTAGAAGCCAATCATCGGTTCAGCATGATTCTAACACACTGGGCAAAAAGTTTCCGTTTTATTAAAACATTTTGAACAATGATGGCATTTGAATTAAAATATTCTATGAAAGAAAAAAGAATGACTGGCCGATATTGACTTTTTAATTGCGTTGACCGATAAGAAATTTTCATTAGATTTCACTCATGAGAGACTATTTTTTTGAAGAACGAATGAATTTCCCCTCTTGTGCAAATCTCTTGTAAAACTAACACGCCAATTTTTTAAAGCATACTGAGAAAATGTTCATTTTCATGAAAAATATTTTATCGAAGCTCAAGCAAGAATTTTCTAAAATAATCTACTCAGTGCGCATTAAAGTCCGCGTATTCATTGACTTGCAAGAACACTCACACACAAAAAAAAATAATGTCTTAAAAAAGTTTTTAGCCTTATAAAATCACAAAAAACCCCGAAAGAAGCTCTTACATATCCCAACACTTGCGATCATAAACTTTTGACTGTTCCACACACCGGGATACCACACATATCCATACACGGAAAAAAATTAAATAAAATGTATATGTTTTGGAAATCTCTACAACATTTTCAATATTCCATCGCTTGGATATTCTGACTATACCGTGGTCATCGACTCTTGACTGTTCGAAACACAGAAGAAAAACACAAAACACCTTAACTTTTTCGGAGGCCCAAAACTGAAAAAGGCAGAAAAAATTCAATAAAATTTGTACGTTTTTGAAATCTCTAAGGCGTTTTCAGTATCTCAAGGGCAAAAATTTTTCCCGCGTCGAATGAGGATGTGGAGCGAAATGGAGCGCAAACTATCGGAAGCGACAGTCGCCGGAGGCGTCGGTGGTGAACTTTGCCGCGCGAACCCGTCACAACTCACCGTGTCACCGAACCAAGGACTCGAACCCCGAACCTGGCTCCAGCGGGCCCTTTAACTATTAATCGACTGTGAAGAAGAGATGTGAAGGAGGAAGACGATGGGGGCCGGAACTTTGAGGTTAGGCTCCGTCTGGGTCTCCTAGGAAGCGCGTGGAACCGATCTGACCACAGATCGAGTGTTCAGTCGCGCGATTCCCAACCCCCGCTGATCCTCATGGGGGAAGGGGGGTAGTGTTTACCTAGATATGGTAATATTTTGCACCTGCACGTTTCGCCGAATCATGCCGACCGCAGGCGGCACCGCCAGGAAAGTGCAAGAAATTGACGTCTATCAGGCTCCTGCATTGAGGAGTGCCGAGTGCCTCTGCCAAGTTTCTGACGTTTAGAGTTTTTTTTTTTTCTCTGTTTAACATATTGACGGTCAAAGTGCAAAACCGCGTATTTTAATCGGACCGCGTTTAGCAGAAAGGAACCAAGCTACATAAGCTGTTGCCAAATTTAATGTGGCAAATAATTTTTTTCAAGAGAACGTTTGTGCGGATTCCTTTGAACATTTTGAGGAATTTGCTTCGCACAATGCTGAAAATTCACTGAAATTTGCACAACAATCCGCACAGCCGTTCTTATGTAAAAGATTAAATTGTCCAATTAAATTTGGCAATAACTGATGTGGCCTGGTTTCTTCCCGCTAAACTCGGTCCAAGTTTAATATTTCAACATTTTCGCTCGTATTCTATTTTTTTTTTTTGAAGACATAAACAAGCCAGCTTTAAGGCGAATCAACGGACGCCATTTTTTGTATAACAAAGCGACGTGCGATACATCGCATCGATTTGTTCCATAATTTCAGCTACTCATCTTTTTTTTTCAAATTTTGAGATCGCACTTCTGTTGTCGTGAGACAAAGAAATTCATGTACCTTTGACAAAGAAATCAAACGTAATAAAGGCAAAGTTTCCCTGGTAAAAATTGGCAGTAGAATCTGTGTTCCAAAATACCATAGACCTACAGCCGGCTGTAAGATTTCCAATAGCTTCTATAGCCGGCTACACAATTTTTAATAGCCTTTTATAGCCGATGGCGGCTAAGCAACAGCCAGGCGTAAAGTGTATGCTAAACGTTACTAATTACGGATGCTAGAATCTAGTGAGTTTTTGGAATACTGCTCTCTTTTTGGGCCGTAGTATCTTGATTTATTTTGCGAGGAAAGCTCCGTATACTTTTGATGGATGCCTGCCATTACCAATATATTAGAGCGCCTTCAGTTTCGTATGATACTGTGCAATACCTCTGGTGTAAAATAGTTGCTTCAAGCGCCGTGGCAGGCGGGCAGCCAGCGCAAAATACGCATTGGCGCCTACAAACCTAACAGGGATACTTCACGCGTTGCGCAATGCGTGAAGTATCCCTGTTAGGTTTGTAGGCGCCAGTGCGTCGCCGCTCCGCTTTTTGTTAGGCTCTAATATTTAATCTGGCGGAGTCAGCGTTATTCAACTCATGATTTTGAAATGTTTGCACATCCTGTATGGATTATTCTCATTTTAATTGATGAAAAAAAATATGTATTAAAGGAAAATATAATGTGTGTTTTGTAAATATAAAGGTGGTTCCGTATCAAACTTAATGATTTCCAAAGCACACGAATTTCTACGCAATTTCTTATAGCCTTTTATAATCGATGGCGAAAAAGCAACAGCCAGGCGACAAAGTGTAAAGCCCGGCGATAGGAACTACAGCCCGGCTGCATACTTTTTTATCGCTTCGTATAGCCCGGCCGTATGATTTTCACCGCATTCTACAGCCAGCTATATGATTTTCTGTAGCCTTCTTTAGCCGGCTGTAAGAATTCCTATGCTATTTTTAAACGCAGCTCTCATCGCCAATTTTTACCAGGGTTTTTTTTTTAGATAGGAAGCAAATCGCACTCGATACTGATATAGAATCTGCATTTGTGCAGTGGTCAATATTAACCGAATTTCAGAAACATCAATTGAACTTTTTTCTTCGGTGTAGAGCCTTGAAAGTAGAAGTTTCGAACTGTCGTCAAGAGGTTAGATGCGGGGTTTCCGCTTGTCTCCGAACACGAACGACCGAAATATCTCTCATGACACACTGGAAAACTGGGAGGATGAAAATTGCAGCTTCGCACCGGTGAAGCGTGCCCATGAGGCGCGTTTCCGCTAAGACAACTGAGACAAGTGCATTGCGCATCAAAGTGGACACAATGGACTTAATGTCAGTGTCGCCATGCATGAGCGAGCCCAAAGGGGAGAGCCGCGGCTGAAAATAAAAGCGGAGGAAATCAAAGAAAGGAAGAAAATATGAATGGAATTAGTTTGGAAAGTGCGGTGATCGGAGGTCAGTTCACACGTCAGGAAATCGGCCACTTTGACGGCCGGCGGGTGTCTCGTCGCATCGATGGCGTGTGCGTTATGCGAGAATTCGCGAGTCATCCCGCGGTTAAGCCACGGTTCCACAGACGTCGCGCGACGTGGTCGGCGTCGCATAGTGGATCGAGTATCTAGAGAGGTCGGACATGACCGTTTTTACTAAAACTGCAAATTTTCATTTTCATTTCGTCACATTTTAAATTCAGGGGGTGCATGTTGCAGAAAATTTCACGAGGAAACGAATGAAACTACTTCTCACTGAAAAAAAATCTCGGTGTATCTACTAAGAAAAGGGTAAAATTACCAAGAATTCAGGGTTCTATGTGCTCCCAGTTTATTCTTGGTAAAATTACCATTTATGTACCGGGTATTGATTACCAATAAAAGTGGTATTCTTACCTGAAAAAACAGTAAAAATACCGGGTTTTAGGTAAGCTTACCAGTCTGTCTTGGTAAAATTACCAATAATTGGTAAAAGAAGTGAGATGGTAAAGGTACCAACGGACCTGTGTAAAAACGCCGAGAATTTCTTTTCAGTGAGAACCTCAATTTGTTGTATAAACGGAGCTATAAGCGTTTAAATTTTCGGAATTTTGTCCGACCTCTCCTCTCGACTCAATCCTTTGTGGACCGCCAAACAGTTTTTGCCACTTTCTGTCCATTTCTTTGCATACCTATTAAGTGCCTTTATCTGCTCTTTTCCTGTATGTTTCACCTTTCAGTTTCTGCTGAAAAAAACGATTCATGCCAGCATTTTTTTGCGGTAAACGATAAGTAAAATTTAAGGAACGATAAGTAAAATTTATGGAAAAGTGTTGAAAGCGAAGATCGAAGAAGAGTGGACCCCGTTCGAGGCGGAGGAGCAAGCAGGTTTTAGGGCTGGTCGGTCTACCGCTGATCATCTGTTCTGTGTTACCCAGTTAACCGAAAAGAAGAGAATTGTTGGCCAGGAGCTTCATTTAGTGTTTTTGGATATTGAAAAGGCTTATGATAGTATTCCTCTTGTGAAACTTTGGGAAGTCCTAGAAGAAACTGGTTTTAGTAAGGGACTTATTGGGGCAGTCAAGCAGTTTTATCGGGGGACTTTTGCTAGAATTAAGTGCCAAGGAAGGCTTTCAGACGGTTTTTTTGTCACCAAGGGGCTTAAGCAGGGATGTTTTCTGTCACCGGCGCTGTTTAAGATATATCTAGAGCACGTTCTGAAGGAATGGAAAAGGAAGTGTGCCGGCATGGGCGTCCCTCTGAATGACCAAGAAACACTGTTCACGCTATGCTTTGCTGACGACCAGGTTGTCATAAGTCAAGATCACGATGACGCAGAGTATATGACCCGGAAGTTGGTGGAGGAGTATCGCAAATGGGGCCTCGAGGTTAGTGTCCGTAAGACAAAAAAGATGTCAGTCGGAGGTGCTCAGCAAAGCATAGTCCTGGAGGATGGTCAACATATAGAAAGTTGCGAACAATACAAGTACCTGGGGGTGAAGCTGACTTCGGATGGGAAGCTGGATCAGGCCATTCGGGACCGTAATCTTCTAGGAAGGAAAGCCATCGCCATGCTTAATGGGATCCTTTGGGACCAAAGGATTTCCAAAGACAACAAGAAGAGGATTTATAACTCGGTTGTCAAGCCTATTATCACCTATGGCAGTGAAGTGTGGCAGTTGAAGAAGCGGACCCAAGAAATGCTCAAGGCGACCGAGATGGATTTCTGGCGAAGATCGGCTGGAATCTCGAGGAGAGAACGTGTCAGGAATGAACGTGTCCGAGAGATAATGGGCGTTGAAGGGACGATTGTGCACGATATCATGACCAAGCAATTGGTATGGTATGGGCATGTGCAGAGAATGGCTGATACCAGGTTGCCGAAGAAGGTGTTGGAGTGGGTCCCCCCAGGTAGGCGACGGAGAGGGCGTCCAGCCAAACGGTGGGTAGAGGGCATCTATGAAGAGATGGAGAGATGCCAGCTTCTGGAGGATCTCTGCCATGACAGATTCCTGTGGAGATTAGGCGTCGCAGAGCGCCCAAGCGCGCCGTAAAAGCGGCTCATACATACATTTTTTTGCGGTAATGGACAGATTTTCGCGCGTGATATCCTTCGCGCCGCTCGGGCCTTGTGCGACCGCGGCTTAACGCATGTCACCGACGTTTTAGCCAATGCTGTGCATAGGGAAATATCGTGTGAAAATTCGAGCGATGCCACATTTCCTCCGATTAAAAATTTACATTGCAGAAAATTAATTATTACTTATCTTTCAAACTCTCAGATACACTAGAATAAAGCACGACCAAAAGTCTCTAAAATATTTGGATCGCATTCAGCAAAAAGGGAACAGCGCAATTATGGTGTTGTTAAACTGTTGCTTCTTCATAATTATTAAAAAAATCTCCCATAATAGTAAATAGTTTTAGCATCTCATCAAAAAATTGTTAATTTTAAAGGGAAATTATTGTGTAAATTTTAATACTGTTCATATATTTAGTATTTTTAAAAAGAAAAAAGAGTTTGCACGATTTTGGAAACACTAATCACGTTGGTCCCTCTTTGCTAAATGCAATCCATTCGAAGGAAACAACCCACAAATTATCTATAAGATTCATAATTTATCTACAGAAATTTGACACTGTCCGCATGTCCATACGGCTTTTTTTCTCAGATTTTTAGTATTATTCCATGCATTTTTACTTGTGTTGCTCGTATGCTGCCCGGCTCAGGAGGGATTAGAGTCCTAGTTCCACGAAACGCTGGAGCTCATGTTTGGCGTGAGTCTGGTTTTGATGCTCGATTTATATAAATATAAAATCTACATTGTAATACATTTGGACGGTACATACATGTGTAATCTTTCCGATGTGTTGGTGCAAACTGTGAGGTATAAAAGATGATGCGCATCTCGAGAATTTCCTCTTTGCTTCGAGGCCGTATTTTGCGACGATTTTTCGCGTCTAACAGTCTAACACGATATTTTCCCCCTTAATTCTGCCTTGCTAAGGAAGAACGCCGTATGTGCCCTTAGCCGTTGCCACATTTCCATACATACATGGTATACATACTATTCTAGAATAATTGACATACCTGGCACCACCGTAAAATGCCTACCGCATTTCGTCTTGTTCTTTCAGAGGTATGACGTCACAATATTCAAGATGTGTGCCCCTATTATATCGCTGCTGTCTTCACCGTTGCAAATCAGCGATTGTGCGACAATCAGCTGATCTCTTTGAAAGTGCATCCGCGCATGTGTGATAATGCTCCTCTTTCTCAGAACATAGTCGGCATATTTATTTCGCGCCCGTTGGGAGCGATTAACAAAGGACCTTGATTTTTTCATGATCTTTTAGAAATTTACTTTTATGAAAAAATGATGTCTTCAGTCCTTTTGTGGTGGATAAAATTAGTGACTGGTGCATTTCAACACGAACTTAAAATGCGACAGGGGAAATCTGCTCGCGCAATGCAGTCGTTTTTCGTTTTCCTTAGGGTATTTGGACCACATTTTGCAATAAGGAACCACTATTTCTGGCTCAATTTAGGAACAACATATATGCCATCGGTTTTCGTGTGCAGAAAGTTGATTTTACAGAAGAGCCAGAGATAGTGATTTCTTATTGCACAAATGTAATCCATTTAAGTATCGTTTGTTGCAAAAATGTAGGCATTGACTTACATTATCTTTTCGAACATTTTAAATTGACAGCTTTTTCAAAAAACACTTCAAAATGCTTCATACCATAGCTACAATTTTGAAATTTAGGCATTTCAAGGGAGAATTTCTTTGGATTAACCGAGGTAAACTTTGTGTTCGTACCTAAATTTAGAACAACCTACACTGAGAAACAATTATGGTTATAATTACTATATTAGTGGTGTTCAACATGAATTCTTAATTAGTAGTCACCATAACCAATAATAGAAATATTTTTACCATTAAATGGTAATTTTACTACCGCACACTTGTAAAATTACGATTGCTCAAGTAAAAATATCACTAGTAGTATTGGTTACGGCCACTACTAATTGAATCAGTGAGATTGAAAACACACCAACTCGGTAACTCGAAAATGCTCAATTTTCAATAAAGACGGTCAATTTTTGTAAAGGTCATTGAAGTTAGCGCATCTGTTCCAACTTTGACCTTTCAAATGTCCTTCAGTGCTTGTATTTTGGCTCCAAAAATATTTTTCTTCGACTAATTTCTTCATCTGCTGTGCAGCCTTGTGTGTGTCTTGATTACTTTCATTTTTCCGAGTTGGTGTGCTTTTGTTCGCACACTGGGAAAAAAACAACATTGGATCTAGAGTCCAGACTCTTAAAAACATCGACAAGAAAAAGTACTCTTGATTCAGTCAGAATCTAGCTTAAATCAAGAATTAAGCCTATTAATTTAATCGGATTTCGTTTTGATTCAAGCAAAAATCCGATTGAATCAAGAGTATTTTTTCTTGTCGATGTTTTCAAGAGTCTGGACCCTAGATCCAATGTGTTTTTTTCCAGTGCACTGATTCAATAAAGAGTGCTTATTGAACACTACTAATATGGTAATTATAACCATAGTTTTTTCTCAGTGTAATGATGGCGTTTACGATGGTAAAAGTCTGTCATGCAATTTGTTTCTGGTCAATCCTCTTTTTCTGTATTTTCCCTGACTACACAAGTTTTTGGACCTTGGCTTTTTGTGCGTATCCCCAAAGACGATTGTTTTTGTTTAAAAAAAAAGAGGTGAATATCTGCAACGTCGCAAACTGCGTACTCCCAGTTACGTCATCGCCGGAGCCCTCGTCGTTACAATATCCATAATTTTTCCCCTCTCGATTCATGGGGCGTTATTAAATATCCGCAATGACAGGTTGAATAGAGACCAGCCATCAATCACTGAATAATCCATCAAATATCACTTAAACCAAATTTTAATTTTGTAGAACTGTGGAGTGGGTCCCGGATTTTTCCCACTATCACGCCCGACTCATTTACGTCACCACCGTCGGAGTTTTAGGTATTCGTTTTTGGTGTAAGCTCCAGGGCCGGATTGAGGGGATGGCCAAATGGGCCGCGGCCCATGGCGGCAAATCTAGGGGGCGGCAAATTTTGCAATTTTTTTAAATGTAGGTAAAAAAAAAAATCGGATTTAGACAAAAAAATTACAAATAAGAAAAGGCGACACAATCTCTCATTTCCTGAAAGAATAGTAATTTCTAATTTTTTCGTCTTCCAGTGATGCAAGAGACAGCACCTGTAATTAGTCGAGTTAAGAGAGAAACCAAACACGCAATTTGGCCTGAAACAGGGCGACTTAGAGAGAAATGATGACGAGGACTTGAGATGAAAAGGAGAAGCCCTCGGCGCGGCGGTCGGCATGTGACACATATTAGCGCCTACAAGACTGCAAGAATACTTCACGCATTGCATCAAACACAGAGCGGTCACTGCAGTCAGCGTGAAACGGATAACGCCTACAAGAATGCATGAATACTTCACGCATTGCGCCAAAGCCAGTGCGGCCAGCTTGAAACGCTTAACGCCTATAAGACTGTCGGAAAACTTCACGCATTGCGCTAAACGCAGTGCAGTCTACGCGGCGCGGTGGCGGAAGTTAAAATCATTAAACTGCATTTATGTTTGTTCTTTTATAATTTTTTCGTTCATTTCTTATGAATGGAAGGTCTTGTCCACACAGAGATAGGTTTATGGAACTTGACTTTCGGGCAAAGTTCCGTGAACTTTTAAAAGCTAGTAGTGTTGACAGGGCTTTCCCAAAAAATGTGTCCAACACAAGTAAACGCGTCTTCTGCATCCCTCCACCTCCGGCACGTTCACTTGATGGTTTTTATTGATGTTTCAAAACGAATGAGCAGAAGGCGGCAAAATACAGGCGGCCCATGGGCGGCAAGTAGGTAAATCCTGCCCTGGTAAGCTCGATCTTCAAATTCTATTTTAGAAAATAAAATGTTTAAAAACTGTTGATTTTTTGATTTCTTAAATCGATAAGAGTCTTACAATATGTATATAAAATCCTTTTTTGCACGCGATTTTAATTGCGACAATTACAACTGGAAGTTCTACAAGCTACATAGTATGATTCGATCAAGACGAGAATTTGCATCGCCGTAACAACCAGACTTTCCCCTCTATTTTTACGAAGTCCGAGGATTGCGGCGCCGTAAAAAATCCATGCTATGCGTGAGAGAATCCCTTGATCCTCACTCGAAGTTCCCAGGAAGCACCGCGTCCTTCGCCGTAGCCCGGAGAAGAGGGCGAAGACACACACAACTTCAGACTGTAGCACTCTTTTGAAACCATCGATGAAGAGTGCGGAAGGGACGGATGAGAAAGTTACGTCGCTTCAATTGAGACCGGGGGAAAACTTTCCCGGGAAAAAAGGCTGCTCGGCTATAAATTTCAGAAAAGTTCACACATAAAGAAAGCGCCGGATAAGAGTTTTCGCCGTATTTTTGCGCGCCTCAAATCGGGCTCGAACAATGCTGCCGTGCTAGGGAAGAACGCCGTATGAACATTCGAGAGTTGCCAAATTTCCTTTAATAAAATTTGTACTTTTGACGACATTCATGCATCTTTCCCTTGAAATTTTCAGATAATTTGCATTAAATTGCGTACAAAATTGTCTGAAAATTTTGGATAATGATATTCGCAAATTTCCCAGTAAATTTGGTGTTTATCGAAGGAAACTTGGCAATGTCTGAAGGCTCATACGGCGTTCTTCCTTAACACGGCAGAATGAACGTCCGCCACCACGCCGCAGGAAGCCGAGGGTTTCACGTGAAATATACCCACCAGTGGGGCGATTATTGAAACTGATGGACAAAGCGGTAGACAAAGAAGACATAGGGAGTATAGAGCGATCTTTTTGGTCGACATGGTTGGTTCTTATAGACTAAGGAAGAAAATGATGGACTAACTGTCGGGTCTTTAATGGGTTGCCGTTAGTTAGTCCATTACCTACCTCCTATGTCCATTGCCACCACCTGCTTCCATCAATAGGATCCCTCCAAATCCTTTTTGTCGTCTTTGTCCATAGCTTTGTCTATCAGTTTCAATAATCGGCCCGCAGTGGCGAAGTGTGGATGATCGATATATTACCATAGAAGCTGTGGTAACCGATCGATTATCAAGGTATATTCTGATGATCGATTCTTTTCTGTCGGTTTGAGTGGCAGAAAAGCACGACACGCAGTCGGTGGTGGAGTGTGAATAATCGATTTATTTCCATGGATCACATAGATCGTATTCGATACATCAAAAAGGAGAGATTGTATCGATATCGATCGGGTCAACATGTAAACATAGCCTCAAAAGTCAATTGAGTAATCTGCGGGAACGAGTTTTTTGGGATAGGTTTTTTTATTTTCATGAGTAAAAAATGGCAATTAAAAGAGACATTATCAGGAATTTTCTGATTTTCAGCTTTTCCACCTTCAATCCTAAATTTTTTGTTAGAGGTCATGTTCGTAACCAAACGATAAATCCAGCCGCAGTCGAATACAATCTATTCGATAATGGTTCGATGTACCGTTTGGGTCAAAACAATATAATATCACCTCAGGCAAAAATTCTAGGATTTACGTTAAAAAGCTAAAAATCAGAAAACGTGATCATTGACTATCGATAATTTCCCATATGAAGCTTTGGTAAAGAATCAAGTTGTGATATTTTCGTTGCAAGTACTCTGATAATCGATCCTTTTCAATGGGTTAAAATGTCACATTCATTGATTCAATTGATTCATTGCAAAGTACGACATGCCATTCTGCCGTGATAGCGTAGAGCAGTGAGTGCACATATGAAGTCTCGAGAAAATGGGCTCAAAAGCGTCTGAGCGGAAAATTTTTTCGAAAGAAACTTCCGTACTCTGTCAAATTCCAACCAACCATCCAAAAGACTATTAGAAATCGTTTGAATGATTAAAAATCGACCATTTTTATTTCAATTATCTTCGAAGGGCACCATTCATTTTCATGTTGGGCTAGGCAAGACAGCCGCAAGTGCTATCTTCTGCATGCTTTTGTGGTTGCGTTTTGGACACGCAACAAACACATTTTCGGACTAAAAATGTGCAGAAAAGGGCGGCATTTAACTTTAAAGTACGGTTATCATTGGCACTCTGGAAGAATAATGCATACAGCTTACTGTATTGCCTGATACTACGTCATTTCTGCGCACTAACAGTTTTCTCATAAATCTCGTTTTCATACAAACAAGACGAATTTTCCTGTTCTAGCTTTTTAGTGATTTCATCCAATAGAGATAATACAAATTTCGAAAATTTGAGAGTTACGTACGGCTCTTTTCGCTATCACGGCAATATTGTGTACCAGGGCCGGATTAAGGGGGTGGCCACATGGGCCGCGGCCCATGGCGGCAAAATTAGGGTGCGGCAAATTTTGCAATTTTTTTAAATGCACGCAGGTACAAAAAAATCAGATTCAGAAAAAAATTACAAATAAGAAAAGGTGAAAAAATTTCTCATTGCTTGAGAGTTTATTAATTTCTAATTTTGTCGTATTTTGGTGATACAAAAGACTGCGCACCTTTAATTAGTTGAGTTAAGAGAGAAATCAAACACGTAATTTGGCCAGGAGCGGCGCGGCGCAAAGAGAAATGATGAGGACTTGAGATGAAAAGGAGAAGCCCTCGACGGCGGTCGGCATGTAACACATATTAGCGCCTACGAGACTGCATGAATACTTCACGCATTGCGTCAAACACAGTACGGTCAACAGCGGTCGGCGCGGCGTGAAACGCACAGTGCCTACAAGACTACATGAATACTTCACGCATTGTGCCAAACACAGTGTGGTCAGCGCGGCACGGCGGCGGAAGTAAAACTTATTCAACTCCATTTATGTTTGTTCTTTCTTAATTTTTTAGTTCATTTATTACAAATGAAAGGCCTTGTCCCCACAGAGATAGATTTACGGAACTGAACTTTCGCGCGAAGTTCCGCGAACTTTTGCTAGTAGTGTTGACAGGGCATACGCAAAAATGTGTCCAACACGAGTGAACGCGTCTTATGCACCCTTCTCCCTCCGGCACGTTGACTTGATGGTTTTTATTGATGTTTCAAAATGAATGAGGAGAGGGCGGCAAAATACAGGCGGCCCTTGGGCGGCAAGTAGGTAAATCCGGCCATGTTGTGTACGCGACCATCGCACCTCATCACGCGGTGTCCGTCAACGGTCTCGAGGAAACTTATCATCCACTGCCCAAAATCGCTTGCGACCTGATTATTGAAATCGATAGACAAAACTCACAGTGGAGGATTTTTCCCCCGAGGGGAGTATTTGCGGCGTACAGGGTACCTCAGTGTGGCCATATACTCCGCAAACGTTATGGACAATACGCTAATACAATCATCCAAAACAAAAAATAGAATGCGAAAGAAACCTGAAATTAATATCTTTACGAGTTAGCCAAAGTTATCATGATCTCAAGGCTAAGTTTGACATCCATGGAGTTAAGTTTAACTTTCGTAATCCGGTTACAACTTTTAGAAGATTAAGAAGTAAACATCCGAGTTGCCGCGTTCAATAGCAGTTGAGCCAGTCGAAGCTTAACGTACATTTTTGAGAGTTTAGGAGAGTTTATCGCAAATTAAAATGGTTCCTCGAATGTAAGGTATGTAATCTCTCTTTGTATGGTTAACATTCTTGATGCCGAAGATTTAAAGCAAGTACTTGAAAAATTTAATCCACCCATTCAACCGCGTAATACCGCTAACGGGTATCCAATTATCCATATTGGAATGTGTTTGGGCCGAAGATTTTCTGTTACCCATGATCGTTCGTAACGATTGACTGTTAAAAAACTTGTGAAAAACTCATCAATTTTAATAAGAAAACTCTCAAAAAGCCGTTTACCTTTGTTCTTAACACTTAGATCTATAGATGAATGAAACCTCGCGTCTCTTGTTCTTGATTCAAACTCGGTGCGATTTAGTGTCATTCTTTGGTCCATTTGAAGAGCAGTTTTCAATTAGGAACTATAATTTATTGCTCATCCATGAAAGCACGTATCTGCAAAGGGGAAATAATAACACGTGCGTTTTTTCGAAAATTCACCAGAAAACGTAGTTCCTCATCGCAAAATCAGGCCCGCCACATCCCATCTCGGGCCCTGGTACCAGTTTTAAGGTCCGGGGCCCAAGCACGGAAGAGGGGGGGGGGGTCCGAGGGGCATCCCCCGAGAAATTTTAGAATTTATACGAGTAATCGGACGCATTTTGAAGCTTCCGTAAAGAATTTGTCCATCAATTTCTGCAGAGTGATTATGTTTTTTTTCTACTTTCAGCACAAAATACTTGCGAATTGTTGCATTCAAAACAGCTGGAACATTTTTATTTTATTTTATTTTTTTTTTTTTTTTTGGGGGGGGGGAGACAATATGATACTATTTTCATTTCTAAGAGGGCCAGGCCCCCTGGACTCCCCCTTCGTTTGTCTATGGCACGGGAGTTGAGCCATGAGCCATTGAAGTCGAGGATGCCCAGACTGGAGACTCTTAGCATCTGAGCATCTCACGCATTCCGGAGAGTTCGAATAGTTGAATCATTGCGCCTTAGAAATGCGACGGAAGATTGTAATTGAAATAGCCTCCATACACGCTGGGGGAAAAGGATCAAGCATCAAAACACGATTATGTGACCAGCGCAACTGACTCATTGAATGTTTCACTGATCTTTCTTCTGATCTCATGCAAAAATCAGATAAATTTTAGATACAAATTTCACAGGTATTCTTTCGTAAAAAGTTAAATCGTATGAGCCGATTTTGCGACCATGGGATGGAGCTACGCTCAATGGACCGAATCAATGGGAGAAATCGGACATGAATTTTCTTTACTAAAACTGCACATCTAGATGTTTATATTTCGTCCAATTTTACATTTTGAGGGGTGATTCTTACAGAAAATTTTACGAGAAAACCAATGGGACCATTTTTAAGGCTCCACAATTTTATAAAAACGGAGTTGCGAGGTTTTAAAGGTTTCCAAATTTTGTCCGCCCTCTCTCATTGACTCAGTCCACTGTGTAGCGTTCCTTCATCCAGGAGAGGACGAATTTCGGCAACGCGACGACGGGCAAAACGCAAAAACAATCGAGGAAAGGATAACAGAGTGTTAAATGGGATCTGGCCAGAGAACAGGACTGGAAGGAATGGAACGGGGGCAAGGGGGTAATGGGGGGGGGGGGTCAGGGAGGGGGGGTTGAAACACGAAACGTATAAGAGGGCGAGTAAAAAGAGGGACACTCTGCTACAAATTGTGGCATCGGACCTCGCAGATGTTGTATCAGTGAGATACTGCCCAGGAGTCGCGGTGTTGGGGGAGGGGGGGGGGCGGAACCGTTTTGGCTCGCTTCCGAACCGCTAAAAAAACTCCCAACAATTTTCCACGAGCTCGACCGGTACTTCTGGGGGTGCGAAACACGCGGCTCCATTGAGCACTAAATGTGTTTGTTCCACCAGGTTTCCCCCGTTCCTGACTGCGTTACCGACTGCAACGCGCTGCCGTGATAAATTGATTGCAAATGGAGCTTTTGTACATTTACTGGCTTCGGCGATTTGAGCTCGTTATTTTGCGTTAAATCTCGAACGCGAGGAACGTTTCGGTGAAGCTTCGGACGCTTCGCGCTGGACGGGTCTCTGCTGAACGGAAGTAGAGACGTGTGGGAAAGATAGGGTGTGCTCGTTTTAGCTGCATAAGAAACAATGTAAAAGTAGGCGAGATTCATTTTGGCAAGATGGGATTTGACATTCAATCAAAAGGAACTAAGCGAGAGAATATGCTAACTCATGAGCCGACGCCAACACTTCCGCGTTGGCCGTACCTCTTCTGAACGGAACTAGAGCCGTGTGGGAACGATGAGGTGTGCTCGTGGTGAGCTGCGTAAGGAAGAATGTCAAAATGGGCGTGATTCCTTTTGGGTAAATGAGAAATCGGCAGATCAAATTAAACCAAACAGAAATAAGCGCTAACTGTATGCTAACTCATGAGCCGTGGACACGTGACAATGGCGTTGTGGACAGGGCGCATGAGTTGAAGAGACTTGTCCGTGCGCATCCTCGTTGTCGAGTCACTGCTGACGTCACTGCAGGATGGCATGAAACGTAAGAAAGAAATGAAAAATCGAAAATTTCAGAGAAATATTTCATGAAATTTTACGAGGCTGTGGAATATTTCATATTTTTTAGGGGTTAGAGTAAGCAACCCGCACTTAAAAACACAAAAATAGAGGAAAGTTCCAATTTTTAAATTTTGCGAAGCATAATAGGAACAGGTATACTTTTCAATACCTTTCATAAATTTCTGAAATTTCATGAAATATTTCACGTGATATTTCAAGATTTTATTTTCCATGAAATTTTGCCACCCTGCTTCACTGGCGCTTTTTTACAATGCCCATTCATTCTAACGGCCCAAGAACTAACTGGCGCACCACTTCTTTCCCACTTCTCTAAACACGAAAGAAAATTAGGCAACACGAAAGGCAGTTACACTAAGTCTGTTTACCCGTCCAAATCTACTAAAAGAGATTCAGGGCCACAAAACTATTCGGGGAAATCTGGCAAATGCGAAGCAGACTCCTCTGAAAGTTTTGCAGCGACGACAGTTAAGATACCATCTCGGCTTCCCTTCGGACAAGACTAACCGCGGAATAAGGACTCGGTGCAGGGCTGGGGCGACCCGGTCACCAACCGAGGAAGTATGCAGCACCGCAAATCAACACACCCATCATTCTGCCATCTCCATCTCCAAGTTTTACCTTAACAGTTTTGTTTTTTTGTCAGCGACGTTTTTCCTCAGAAAACCTTTAAGCGTCCCCGTCAGCGCCGGGTATTGGAAATAGATTTGACCGGACGGTGCTAAGCGGTAGGAAACCGAATGTTTTAAGGAGACAAGTTGTCCGTTCGTTTGGCTTGTAGAACATTACATTCACGACCGTGTGCTGCCTGGTTCAGACGCTAAATATTAGTGACTTTCTAATCTTTACCTCCAAAAATGATTGAAAGTTCTGAAAAGTTCACACGGTGCAGTCTATTCGGTCTTATTTGGTGCGGACCTAGCGAGGAAAAAACGCAAGACCCACGAAATACGGTTCTGCGCTGCTTTAAGACGCAATGCCACCTACATGCGGTTTTGCGATTCCATTTTCGGTTGACCCTGTGTTTCTTATTCCCGCACTGATAAAAAAAGTGAAGTTGACTTAACATTCTGGATGTAAAAAAAGTGCGCGCGAATTTATAAAATGCTGAATTACCCGCCACAGCAGTTACCTTTACATTTGGGCATTGCTAAAGTAACTGCTGAAGCCGGTAATTCAACATTTTATAAGTTCTCACACTTTTTTTTACATACAGAATGTAATATGAACTTCACTCTTTTTTCGGTACGCATTTAAAGAGACTTAATGAGCGTGCAAGTTGCGGTCCGCTCAACGTTAAGGTTCAGTTATACGATCAAATTGAGCCATCAAACTAAAGCTCTGATTGGTGGAAAAAGGCCTGAGGTGAGGATGCGACCGATGAGAGGCCCAATTTGATGGCTCAATTTGATCGTGTAACTGGACCTTTGAAGGTACTTCGAATATCAGGTGTCTCTGAATGGGTGTTCACGTGAAGATCTAGAATGGTAATCAGGGTGTCTACACCGGTCCAGAAAGTCCGGAAATAGTACTAATCTCTTGGGGGCAGTCTAGGCGTACCGAAAAAATACGGAAATTCTGCAAAAAGGTCCGGAATTTTTCACTTCATACCGCGTGTGTCTATTTCCTTGTTTTCCAGTGGCAGGAGACGTGGGCTTTACGAAACTTTAGGAAGGGGCATTCCTCCGTAGAGATCATTGGGCAGGTGAGCGTGAGGGTCCATGTTATGGAGGTTCAGGGACCTCACGTGTCCAAAAAATTGAAAGGGAGCTCTGTATTGTTGGCAGGACAGGAAAATCCGCTGTATTTTTTCTTTAGCGGTCCAGTCAAGAAACTTCGCACAGACTAACGAGTCAATTAGAGAGGTCGGACATAAAATGATTAATTAAAACAGCAAATTTTGATGTTTATACTGTCACATTTCAAATTTTCAGAGGTGCTTATAGAAGCAAATTTCACGAGGAAACCAATTTAACCACTTTTAGAACCACAAAATTTCGTATAAACGGAGTTATAAGCTTTTAAAGTTTCCAAATTTGTCCGACCTCTCCTATTGACTCGATCCACTGTGCCTCGGGGCTGCAAAGCAACGATTGAGGGTAAATGTCAAAAGAATATGGTAAGGAAGAGCGCTACCTCTATAGATTTATCTATTTTTTAATATCCGTCAAACACGTATTCAATGATGTATCTGCTATGAAACATGGAATGCCGCAATTTTTTTGAGATGAAATAGTGGAGAATCGAACCGAGGAATTGAGTTCAGGACGATGTTGAGTGCTGGCTATTGCGTCAAATCTTCCTCCAGTTGTTAAACACGAAAAAAAAAAAAAAAACACAGCGCAATGTCCAAAGCTCAAAAGCTTTTGGCTCTCAAATTTCTATCGTATACGCTGTAAATCCGAACATCGAAACAAACAAGCTGATAATGCAACTCTCTTCTGTACTCCGCTTATTATTTTACGCCACGCTTTTTCATAGTTTTGGCAGTTTCGACATGTTTTTCGTCGTTCTTGTTTCCGTGGAAATTTTCTCTTGCGTGCGCGAACCTCTCTCCCCCCTCCATTTATCCCTCTTTCTTCTCCCAGTCCTCAAATGTTAGGCTCTCTCCAGCGCCCACTTCTCCGGCAATTCGCGAATTTGGGCACCGATTCGATTTGAGAATGGGAAATGCGGGGAGGGGTAGTGCAGAGGGGGGAGAGTGAGTAGAGGGAAGGGGCGGTAGGAAGAGGGAATGGGATTGCATTGAGCAATGCACGGACGGGGTGGGGGTCGTTACTGAATGAGTCGTAAGTGAGGGGGTAGGGCGGTCGGGGGCATAGTGGGGGGTGGGGGATGGGGGTTGCAAGAATCGATGCAGCTGGGATCGCGGGAACTTTAACTGGCATCGGCTGAAGTTCACCAGTTCGCCTTTCACCATTCGACGTTCCTAAACAGGGCCGCTAAACTGCCGTACCAAGGGAGAACGCCGTATGAGCCTTCAGCCGTTGCCAAATTTCCCTGGATAAAAAACGAATTGATTGGAAAAATTGTCAATATTTTTCCTCAAATTGTTCAGGCCCTCTTGTTCGCAATTCAATCTGAAATACCTGACAATTTTAAGGAAAAGTATGCATAACTTTTCTTCAAAATACATATTTTATCCGGGGGAGTTTGACAACTCTCGAATGTTCTTACGGCATTCTTCCTCAGCACGACAGTAATGACATCATGATGTTATTTAGATCTAATTTTTGACCGTCTACGGATTCAAGAGCCTTAATGGTAAAAAGGATAAATTGAAATGCACTGAGGATGAAAACACCCAAAAATGAGTAACAGAGGCTAAAAAATTCAGAATTTAAAAATGCCAAGACGTATAGGGTAGAATCCTTAAATGGATTGCATTTTGCAAAAAGGAACCAGAAGAATTGCAGTGATGCTAAGATTGTGCAGTTTCATCCTTTCCGATAAAATTACTGAAACCATGAAAAAAAAAGGAAATTTACATGGGAATTTTGTCTTAAATTTACAGTTTTTAGGGAGAAAAATGGAAGTCGTTAGTGGATAATCAGGTTTTTCTTCCGAGACAAAAGAAGTTGCACAATGTTAGCAACACTGCAAAGCTCCTGGTTCCTTTTTGCAAAATGCAATCCAAATAATGTCGCGCTAGGTAGAACGTCATATAAACCTTCAGACGTTTCCAAATTTCCTTTGATAAAGTACGCATTTACTGGGAAAGTTCTGGATATTTCTCCTCAAATCATTCAGACAGTATTTGGTTCGCACTTCAATCTAAAATATCTGTAAATGTCAAGGAAAAGTATGTATAACTTTTCTCAAAATACGTGTTTTCTCCGGAAAAATTTCGCAACCCTCAATGTTCATGCGGCGTTCTTCCTTGGCACGGTGGTATTTGGACGTATTTCTAACAAACGGAACTATGTGCATTATGACGTGAGCCCTGGTATGCATGTATTCTTATGGGTCTCAAGGCTCATGTCTTAATGCACATAGGTCCGTTTGATAGAAATACGTCCATTTCATCTTTGAGCTTTTGTTTTACCTCTGAGTTCCTTGTCCATGTGGGCGGTCACCAATTCAGACGAGAATACGTAAATGTTGGAGAGCTTCGTAGAGGAAGAATCCGTACTTACAACATCAATAGTTACATTCCAAAGACTGAAATCAACATTGCCAGCATCATTTGAGTGTTGAGCGAGAACCAATAGTCTTACGCTCCGTCGTCGGAATGTCTTTTTATTGGGAGGCGCGGGGGCTTGTTTTGGCGCAATAAGGAAGAACGCCTTATGAGCCTTTAGCCGTTGCCAAATTGTCTTTGACAAAACACGAATTTTCGGGAGAATTCGCGAGTATTTTTCCTTCAATTTTTCAGAGCATTTTGTTCGCACTTCACTCTAAAACATCTGAAAATTTCAAGGAAAAATATTCATAACTTTTTTCAAAAATAAATGTTTTCCGAGAGGAGATTTGGCAGCATCTGGATGCTCATACGGCGTTTTTCCTTGACTCCGGGTCCGCTGAAGCGTGGAAAAGGCGAGGCGCCACCGGAACAATAATTCAAATGCGAAGAATCGCTAGATTATTCGACGAAAAATAAAATGGGTGATTTACGAGGGTAAACATGCTCAAATCGCATGTTGCCAAATTAGTCGATGACGCTAATTTTTGCAGGGTGTATACCAGTCCGGAGTTTTCAGGAAGTTCGGAAATAGTACTGATTTTTTAAGGGTGGTCTGGCAGTACTTAAAAGCAGGCACGTAGCCCCCCCCCCCTCCCCCGAAAGCAAAAACAAGGAGGAAAAGAGTGAAGGAAAGAGGAGACCGAAGATGAGAAAGTGCGAGAAAAGAAGAAGCTTGAGACCGTCGAAGATACTCATCTCTTTTAATTTAGAGTCTTAAATGAAAACACCGTGTTCATTTGGTTAGTATTTTCTAAAATTTTCGTCAGAATAGCCTCAAAATGCGTCTTAGTAGAGTTAAAATTTTAAATACTTTCCAGATTTGTTGATCACAAATAATTCGAAAGTATTTTGTGCTTAAAGTAAAATAAGGAATCGTAATTTCTCTGCGAAACTTACTGAAATCAACTAAAAAATAAAATGTTAACGTTTTTAGTTTACATCGGTTGCGAGAATTTTGAATTCCACGCTCACAAGGAACTTGACGGTCTACTTGAATCAAACGATGAACTATAGGAGTTTTGGAGGGCTTCCTAGTCGAGTAATGTTCCTTCCCTGCCCCGAGTTGTTCAAATCGTTAAAAACGCGCAACAGACGGGATTGGGGATGGAAGTTGCCGCACCATCAAAGGTGCTACCGGTCACAGTACCAAACATGCTTGGTTTTCCTGCAAAATGAAACAAGAATAATAGATCGTATTTGATACATCAAACGGATGAGATTGTATCGATATCGATTGGTTCAAAACATAAACATGGCCTCCAAAGTGAATTAAGTAATCTGACTGAACGGGTTTTTTGTGATAGATTCGATTCGTATGAGTACTTTTTGGCCAAGAGTAGTGAAATTGATACGAGATTTCTCATTTTCAGCGTTTCTGACTATAATATCCTAATATTTTGGTTTGAGGTTATGTTCTTTCGTTTTGAACCAAACGATACCACTATCGAATACGATCCATAGGAAAAAGACGGTGAGATGTGAAGAAATGTGTAACGTCTATATTGCGCAGCTCGGCTCCACGCATGATTTTTCGATTCTGGAATTCTCTATCGAATGACGAAAAATGAACCAAGGCCTTGAAAAGAGCATGTAAAAATGACGAATCAAATACCCGTGCAAAATTCCCGCGATTGAATACTTGAAGAAATTCGGAACTAAATTCTACGCCTTCGAATTCATATCTCCTTCACACACCACTCCGCAAAGCTCTAGATGCGATTTACGTGTAAATCCTCGGAGTGCCTGCACTAAAGCTGCCACCTTTGAGTCGAGCGCATCTTGTCAATCCGTCGGTCGCCCTGAAAAAGGGAGGGTGTGACTCGATTTTCGAGTGAGCCCTAGATAACGTGGTAGTATCCATACATCAAGGCTCACCTCGAAGTGTGCTTATGATTTTTACTCGGATCAGCGATGAATCGTGTGAAAGTCGGCTGAAATCGTCTTGCGAGGCTTCCACGCAGCATCCCAAATCAATTCATAACAATGTTGCCAAACGTCATGGAAAAATTGTTGAAATATTCACACTGTCTGGTGTCGACGCATTGTTTCGCGCAATGCGTAAAGTATTCACGCAGGCTTGTAGGCGCTATGCGTCTCGCGCCGACCGCATACACTGTTTGGCGGAATGCGTGAAGTATTTACGCAGGCTTGTAGGCGCTATGCGTCTCGCGCCGACCGCACTCTGTTTGGCGGAATGCGTGAAGTATTTACGCAGGCTTGTAGGCGCTATGCGTCTCGCGCCGACCGCACTCTGTTTGACGCAATGCGTGAAGTATTCACGCATTCCTGTAGGCGCTATGCGTCTTAAGCCGACCTTATAATAATAACAATCAATGCTTATTCTAATTATGAGAAAGTACTATTTCGTCACCTTCCGGCCTAAGTATCACAAGTGCCATGCGACGTTTAAAAATTTCTGCCGCCATTTTATTTTTTTACAGAGAAACTATTGTCGGTTGAATTTGAATCTGTTTGGAAATTACGCTGAATTTTATCGGAAGCACAAAGCAAATTCAGTGACATTTTTGGACAGCTTCATTAAACAATTTTTCTGTAAGAAAATGAGATGGCGGAGGAAATTTTTAAACGTCACATAGCGCGGAAGGTGGCGATTTCTGGTTCATCCATAAAAGCAAGTACCTATCAATCAGCCACTTGAGTTTTTTTTCTTTTTTAATTTGACGTTTTAAAAATGGTAAACAGTCTTTTAAGGATGTAAATTTATCAAGATAGGATCGAGAAGCAAAGGAGATCAGATCATACCTTAAACCCGTGTGGCACAGTTGGCAACAAATTGCTATTACATAGTAAAATTATTGCTGCTGTCTTGGAGTGTTGCCTACCATCTAAGTGAAGGGGCTCCTCAAATTCGAATTTTATTTCAATAAAATGTGAAAGAGTTAATTATAATTCTCCATTGAAAATCGCATAGCTCTCTGAAACATGCTATTTACCGATCGTTTAAAATCGGCACTTACTTCCTTAAACAACGATATTGCAACTTCATTGCGGAAAAACTTGATTCAGCTTCGTCACAAGTGGCCACGTTTTGCAATTGGACCGAGTTCATCAGAAAGAAACCCATATTAAGTTGAAACTGAGAAAAAGAGGCCTAAGGTTTTATTCCTGCATGAGGTTCAATGTAGGAAATAATCTTTAACCCCTCTTTTCACAAACTAACTTCTGTTTTTCGAATTGCAGTTTTTGGCGGGAGAAAATACACGGCTAGTGGTACTCACTCATCCTTCAGGTGATTCGATGGACGCCATAATTTGTGTCAGAACGACATGCGATAGATCGCATCAATTGGTTCCATTTTTTCAGCTACTCGTCGCATTTTTCTCCAATTTTGAAATCGCAATTCTGTTGTCAAGAGACTAAAGCACTCAATCACCAATTTCAACAAAGAAATTCAACGTAATAAAGGCGTGGTTTTTTCAGATAGAAAATATCGCATTCGAGTGCAGTTTCGATATCAATATCGAATGCGATGTTTTCTCTCTGAAAAAACCACGCCTTTATTACGTTAAATGTATTTGTTAAAATTGGTAAGTAAGCGCTTTAGACTCCTGGCAACAGATTTGCGATTTCAAAATTGGAGAAAAATGACGAGTAGCTGAAAAAATGGAACCAATTAATGCGATCTATCGCATGCCGTTCTGACACAAAATATGGCGTCCATCGAATCACCTTAACTCAATTTTTTCGAAAATGTGGGTTGGCTCCTTTCTGATAAACTTGGTCGAATCTGGAACTACTATTTCGGGCTCATCCGTAAAAACACTCCTGTTCATAGGGAAACTAAAGGCACATACGTCATTTCTAATCCGAGCCCAATATTGTGGTTCCCAGTGTAACTAGGCCATGATGGAGCTCTCGGCAACACTGGCTGAAGATGAATTTAGGCACAAGTCGGAGCATTTGACGTGTCGGGCGAACAGCGTACGTCGTTGAGTGTTGGTTTGAGCTTTTCAGCACATCCGCGATTCCGCGCTGTTTTAAATCGGGTTAAAGCGGAGTTTAAGAGCGCTGCTAGGATTAAAATACGGCGTCGCAATCATGAAAGATTCATAACGGTGCCTTTGTTGTTGAAAATTGTTCGCCTCTCTTTCACTCTTCCACTCCTCATCCTTCAGTCTTTCAGCCTTTCAGTCATGAGTCTCGAGTCAATTTGAGGCTCCAATTAAGTCCGCTCTTTATTGCACTCACTATGCACTATTACACATCTTTGCCACATCATACGGCATACCCCACTAATGATTCTGAATAATTATTTCTCTCCTTTTTTTCTAATTTTTTCTTTTTTATTTCCTCAGACAATTCGGGCAGTGGAGTTTTCTGACAAAGAAATTAGACGAACAGAATCGACCCAAAAGGCGACGTAAGATCAACGCTGTTATTTCGCCTTTATTGGGTCAATAAGCCATAAACGAATTTTGACTTGCGAATACATTTTGTCAAATGCGAATAATGCGCACGTTAAAAACGCGATAGAATAACTTAGAGCCGGGAAATACGCAGTTCAAAGACGCAACTTTTCTGCAAAGAGCTTGATGCAAAAACGGCTTTTTTCGCCCCCCCTCTGGAAGTTCTTCAGACTTTGTCTATTGATTACTCATACTTGAGCGCTTCTTTTCCCAAATTTTCAGACCCCCAAAAAATTTTGGGGTGGAGCTAGGGGGGGTGGAATTCAAAACCTATGAACCTCGATATCTCTTGAACAAAGAAAGATATCGAAGTCCGGTTTGGACGAAAAATCGTCGAAAATTGCATACTTTAAGATTCTAAAGGTCAAAATCCCGATATCACATTTTTAAGTCAACATATGTGCTTTTTTCCAGTTTTTAGGTCTAGAAAATTTCTTTTAAACGAAAAATTTACAAAGATCTCAATTTTTTATTTGAACCAAAACCAGTTTTTTAAATTGTTCGTCTTTTTCCGCATCCAACGAGTGGTCCATTAAGCTGGGGAACCAAACGGTTCCGGAGTTATGATCGATTGAAGTTTCCGCTCAACGCGCGCCGACCGATTTTCGCGCGCAAAAAAGTCGGATTTGACTGTTATTAGATCAGATTGAATGTTCTAACTGAGCAAAATGCTTTATTAGGGACTCTTGAGGGTCGCTGAGTTCAGAAATTACCGATACTTCCAAAAAATTCATGTTTTTAAAATTGCAGCTCCGCAGCGCTATTTTAGAGGCCCACTGAGCGCCGACCGGCCGCTCAGTGGTCCTGTCCGAAGCTGCAATTTTAAAAACGTGAATTTTTTGGAAGTATCGGTAATTTCTGAACTCAGCGACCCTCAAGAGTCCCTATTAAAGCATTTTGCTCAGTTAGAACATTCAATCTGATCTAATAACAGTCAAATCCGACTTTTTTGCGCGCGAAAATCGGTCGGCGCGCGTTGAGCGGAAACTTCAATCGATCATAACTCCGGAACCGTTTGGTTCCCCAGCTTAATGGACCACTCGTTGGATGCGGAAAAAGACGAACAATTTAAAAAACTGGTTTTGGTTCAAATAAAAAATTGAGATCTTTGTAAATTTTTCGTTTAAAAGAAATTTTCTAGACCTAAAAACTGGAAAAAAGCACATATGTTGACTTAAAAATGTGATATCGGGATTTTGACCTTTAGAATCTTAAAGTATGCAATTTTCGACGATTTTTCGTCCAAACCGGACTTCGATATCTTTCTTTGTTCAAGAGATATCGAGGTTCATAGGTTTTGAATTCCACCCCCCTAGCTCCACCCCAAAATTTTTTGGGGGTCTGAAAATTTGGGAAAAGAAGCGCTCAAGTATGAGTAATCAATAGACAAAGTCTGAAGAACTTCCAGAGGGGGGGCGAAAAAAGCCGTTTTTGCATCAAGCTCTTTAAAACGCCCTGGTTTCGCGCCGAACCAAATAATGTCATTCGGCACAAACTAGAGGCTAACACCGGTTTCTGCCACTTCCGCATAATACCTTTAACTCCTCGTACATGAAAACAATAGGAAAGTCGAAATTATACATACCTTTGGGATCAAATAATTAATTTCATGCATGTAACAAGTAAACAAGCGACATTTTCATTTTGAAATACGTTTTATTTTAACAAACGTGAGTGGAAAATGCGTGGAGATATAGCGACTTGACTGCCGTAGTACATCCTTTTTGCATTTTTCCGCCGCTTGAAATTCCTCCAAGTGTTAGGACTTTTTAAAAGCGGGCTGTCCGGGATATTGGCTCCAAAATACGCAATTCATCACCACGTAAACTACTCACCTGGTGCTTTCATATCTTTAAATGAAAAACACAAGGTTTTGGGACTCATTGTACTTAACTTTAAAATTTCAAAGTTGTCTAGTTGCTTGTTCGAAAAATGGAGAGTAAATGATCAGGCTCGTCCTCTTGAGTAAATAATGATATACGTAAACGCTCAAAACCACGAAATTTACTAATTGTTGGCAAACAAATTAAATAATAGTAACTTTTATAGAATAATCGCGAATCTAAGATTAGTGGTAATTTCAGGAAAGTCCTGTATTATTTTCAACTCTAAAATTTTAAAGAATTCTCTTTTTTTCTTTTTTAATTTTTTTTTAAATAAAGCTAACAAAAAATGAACCAACACAATACTTTGATCGACTGTTCATGGGCTGCCGAACTCTGAGAACTCGTTAAATCATAAAGTTGGATTTTTTCTTCCATTAAACGTTAACTTCGAGCTCAACCATCAAGTGTCATCGTTGGAAGATATTGGCCAGCAACTAACCCCAAAACTTTACACATATCTCTGTTCCGAAACAGATACACCTGACCGCATGAAACTCTTTTATCCTTAATTCGCCAAAAATTTACGATTTGACTCATGATTACGCCTCATTAATTCTATGTGGTCGTGAAGTTCATGGACAAACTATAAAATTCACCACACTGCACGACACACTCAAACTCAACCACCTGTGGTATTAACATCGTTAAGTCCGATAGAGGTACGTAATACCGCAAAACTCGTTGACAGCGGAATAATGGAATAGCAGGCAGGGATGCCAAAATTCCCAATCTCGACGAAGTTTCCGCTTACGATCTATTAGAATTAAGCGAAGTTGTGTCATCAGCGGAGATATCGAACCGGGAGACCAGAGTTAACGAAGGGTACTCGTACATATTCTGGATTCAAAATCTGGCGCGTCGACGTCACGGAACGCCATTAAAGCAGCAACAATGACGTGGAGAGGGGGAATCGGTAATCTCAATTACTTTATTGCATATGTATGTTCAAACTAGGTGTCTGTGAAACATGCACCACCGTAGATGTGTGCTTCAGATCGTAAGTCACTCATTCACTCCACCTTTCCCTCCTACTTACATAACTCGCGGAAACTTTCATACCGAGACTATTACTCTTCGTCGCGCCCTTAAAATAATTACTGTCAGCTTTCTGACTTCCTAGATATTCATTTCGTCGTCCCCTCATGAAAGAACATAACTACGTTTCAATGTTGCCTTTCCCCTCGCAGATTGCATTTTTACCTGGTGAATCTCGGGAATTTCTAACTGAAGATTCACTGATTTTTTCCCTCTGATTGAAAATGAGGAAAATTTTGAACCACAATTTATTGGTCGGGTGCATTTTTGTGAAGAAAATGAATTGTTTGAGTCAATTTTGCAACCTTGGAATGAAGTCACGTTCCTTCGTCAGGGAACCAAAGAATTTTCGTTTGAGGTATTCTGAAATATCCACCAGGTTGTTCTTTATTTTTCGAGAGTTGGCAAGTACTTGTTAAAAAACTCCATGTTTATGGTTACTTCGTTTTTCACTTCTTTTCCGGACTGATCAAAAGGACTTGGATGATTGAACAATTTTTTGGTTGAATCAAGCGAAACTGTAGGTTACTCTGAGACATCTGGAATGAAGAAGGTGTCCTGTTAACGAATGTACTCTTGTTTTTCTTGATGCCATGCAGAGGTCGTGAGTTGCGAGTGGTTCTGGGCTAACACTTTCGACTATTATCAACGCCATCCATGTAAAATTTGACGGAAGTGCCTCTCCATCCTGTTATGCTGAGATAGCAGTAAGATATTCTCTTAAGGCGAGAACAATTAATTATTCCTACAGCTTTAATTATTCTGTCCAGACCGGGAGAAAAAAAATTAAAAGAGCTGCTTTTAGACGTTATGCAGTCGTTCTTTCGCGGAAATGCAATCGCAGAAATTAGGAGTCCGCTCTTTTCTTTATGACTCGTTAATATGTAATCATTTGCAACCGGGAAAGGGGCCTTACTTCGCGGAAGAAATTTTTTCAGAAAGTAAGTTTTGCCAATTTAAGTAAAAAATTAAGTATTTAAATTTTCGACAAAAAACCCACCATTTCATTCCAAAGGATTATACATCAGTCGGAAAGGTATTGCTGAACTTCCTCTAGATCCTAAATAATAAATACAAATTTTATTTTTCTATTTTTTATACGCCTAAAATTATCTACCTAACCATCGCATTCGTATGTTTCTGTAGGGTATAGAAGCAACGGAGACTAAAATTACACTAACTATTAAAATCGGTGTGCGGATGAGATTATTGTCGGGAAGGTGAAATCGAGAGTCAGGCGTTTTCAAAAGTTACGTATTTTATTCATTAGCATACGTGTAAAAACGAATTTGTGGAATTCACGAGAAGAGTTGCCTTCAGCAGGAGGAAAAGTGGGCGTGAAAAGGTTTGACTCGCGTTAGATAATTGAGTATTCAAGGGAAAGGGTTCACAGCTGCGTGACAAATGTCACGCGGCAGGTAACTTTACAGCTGTAAACACCAAGTCATAAAATATTTATGGTCTATTCCGGAAGCTCGCGGAAAACCTCTCACGATGATAATGAAATAAATTAATTAATTAATTAATAATTGAAAAATGTAGCTATTCTGTTCTTCTACGAGTTGCACGATACTTTTCTTCCACTGACATTAATGAGTAAATTGCAAAATGCGACTCTATTCAAGCTTTTATCATTAGCTTAGTGGAAATATTCCTGATGACTAAACCCTATATTTTCTTCTTTTTTTAAGTGGGGCTTTCTACCGGGTCGACTCAGAATATCTTATGTAATAGTAAAGGATAAGATATTTTTTCGTCTCTGGAAAATTGTCGAGAATTTATCTATAGTTCGGTGCTCTCTCTTCTCCAGAGTGCATACCTTTCCAGACCTGCCGAGTAAAAAGGATCACACTGGTGTGCTGAACAAACATATAACGCGTTTTGGGCGCTTCTGGGTACCAGATGCGCCCTTTCCAACCGTTCGACTCCCCCGATGTAACATGTACTATACTACATGCCCTTTTGCCTTATGGGTAATGACGCCATTCTGGTACACCCGGGAAAATTGGATTTTTTTCTGCATCTGGTATTCGTAAAAGTTTTCGTGAAATGTTTTGCTTTTAAGCATAACAATCTCGCACGGACGTATTACCTGGTTAAAGTATTTTAGGGCCTCCTTATGCTTTAAATACTTATATCCGAGGCAGTACTTTCAGATCGATTTGAAAATATTACGAACAGTCACGTGATCTCTTCATTTTAGTGACGTATTACTGTGCTACTTTGTGATTGGTTCATTTTCTTGGCGCAGCATCGACACGTCAGCTGTTTGCGGCATTGAGCGGAAGGTTTAAGGTTATGTCATGGACCAAGAGAATGAATAAGGACCCCCAACTCCAGTTAGCGGAGACATTAGCGCTGCCTGCGTTCACGCCGTGAATATGGGTCCAGCCAGCGCCGATGTCACCGCCGGCCGGCCGGTCCCTCTCTTCTCCGCGACCCGCGCTTCCCCACCCACTGCTGAACTCCTCTTCACGCGGCCCCGCTCCCCCGCGACCTGCGCGCCCTACCTCGCGGCGTCGCGACGCCGCTGTCCGCTAGATCGCGTTGACGCACCAGCTTTAGAGGTTCCGCCGCTCTTTCCCGTCGTCTGATTTACAGTGCATCCTTTATGTTTCCATTCACCACCAACTTAGATTCATCACAAAGTACTTGTGGAAAGTTTCAGATCTTCGCGATCAATCTGAAATTTTAAGGGTTTTGCGGTTAAAGAATCTCAATTTAAATTCCAGCTTCGTCAGTCTTAGGGTACAAAGGTTGGTGGTAATATGCTACGTCAAAGAAGCGCCCTTCAACGCTTGGGCGTTGGAACTGCTTGTTTACTTTTAAGACTAAGTAACACGCAAAATTGATCTGACTAGGAAATTTGAAAGAACATAATTTCAACATAAATACCTAAATTTTGGGCCAGCTGGACGCCCAAATTTTAGTTTTTGCCATTTTGTTTCCTCCTATCTGTTCCTGCCTATCTTTTTCCTCGAGTGAAGCTTGAACAGGACCATTTATTAATGTCATCATCTTAATCTCGTCGAAAATTGACCCTCTACCTTTTTGATCCTGTATCGATGATGCGAACATTCCTACATCGCGGAGTTGCAAAATTTTCGCTGCCATTTAATTTATTCTGATTTATCACGCCATTGTTTAAAATTTTCACAATTCTGATTTTTTTCTATACAGAGGAGCAAAATCAGAGAACGTCTCAAGAGATGACATAGAGTATTTTTCATTTAAAAAATAAAGAATTTCAGGAAGTTTGCAATGTCACATTTTAGCTGTTTCACTTTCAGGCGCCATTCAAGTATTACGTAACACATTTCCCCCGAATTTTTGGACCCCCCCTTAATCCCCTTGTGACGCACCCGTAACGCAGCCCTACACCCCCTTTTGAATTGCGTAACGTTGGCCTGACCCCCTCCCTAAACTTAAAAAAATCAAGAAAACACTGAGAAAGCAGCTTGAAAAAATTCGAAGATTTATTTGGAGACATTTCACGACACCACACGCGTTGCGTCGGCTGGATTACGCGCCGAGAGGACTCACTCGAGAATGGCAAGATATTCAGTTTTTTGTACTTTTTTTCCAAAGTTTTTTCCACCGTCTCGGATTTTCTACGTAACGATGCGCTTAACGTCCCTCTCCCTCCTTGTAGCGCACCTCAACGCTGGCGCAAAGGGCGATATCTTCAATTTTCTGCCCTTTTTACACAAAGTTACCCCCCAGCTCGGATTGGTTACGTAACGCTGCACTTGACCCCCCCCCCCCCCTTGTAACGCACCGTAACGCTTGCTCAAATTCCATACGCAGTAACGCCGGATCTTAGGGGGACGGAAGCCTCCCCCCTAAGTGCGTTACTTAATAATGGGCCACTAGACAAGGTACGAATTTCACCATTCTGATACATGTTTCTTAACTAAAATTTCACGTAAAGCACGACAGATAAAACGAAAATGACCGAAATCAGCTCCTTACGAAGATACTTCATGATTCTTGGTGCGAGAATTCAAACCACCCGCTGATGAAAATAAATTCTCTACTTGATTCACATCGCGCTCTAAGCGTTATCATGACAGTCTCTGCGATATAAAAATCTGGCAACCTCAATCTTGACGCTTTGGCTCAGCTGTAGCAAATTGCTAATAGTCTGAACAACACATGGTGAGAAATGAACATTGCTCGATTGAGAAGCTTGCTGAAACCGTTGTAGTGCGCGATTTGACTCACGTAAAGCTTTGAGTTTCTTGTCAGCGGGCAGTTCAAATTCCTCGTAACCAACGTGAAATAAAAACGTTAATATCTTTGTTAGGAGTTGATTTCGGTAATTTTCGTTGCGTGAATCGTGTTCTACGTAAAATTCTGGTCAAGAAACATGTATCAGATTGCTTAAATTTGTACCTTGTCTAGTGGTCCATTGAACGGTCCTCGATATAAGTAAAATATGTAAAAATACATCTGATTTAAAAAAAAATCAATGAATTTTTTAAAGCATGTACCGCTGTCCTGCTACCGAAGATTTCCCGCGAAAATTGGCAAGGGTGGGGGCTGAGCTCCCCTTTAATTTGTCTGTCCCTATCCCGTTCACCTAATCCCCGGCCGGCGTTCTTTGTTCGCAATCCCGTGCTGATTTCGTTCGGATTGTTTCATTGCACCGAGAAAGAATTGATAGCAAAGCGGGGGCTTCCGCGCTCCAACATTTGGTTTCATTTCCGACTCCAGTTTCAGCCTCGACAATAGCCCCTGCCTCATCCTTCATTATAAAAACCTACGACGGATCGGCGTTGCAATTTCTTATCCTCCCCTTTTAGAGGCATTCTCTCGTTTCTCAGACGAAAAAGCGTGACTTAACTCTATCCTTGTAAAATTTTCGCACGCGAATTTTATTTTCAACAAACTTCTGAAGAGTGGAAATTCGGAACCTTGTTGTTGAGGTAAATGTTGCATCGTAAAGCTAGGAATTCACGACTCCCTTGAAGTTATTTTGAGAGGAGATTCATAACTAATATCGATGGCCAATTTGCGAAACCACGTATCGCCGTCTACGATGCTGCAGACTTCTTGTCAGATTTTATTTCCTCTGGGAAAACTAGCCAACGTAATTCCTTGAAAACCTCCTCGATTTTTCTTCACCGTTGGTAAAAAATTCAGTATTAATTTTAAGCTATGAGGTTGGCTTGTTTCTGCTCGAAGAAATAAAATAAGAGCGAAAATGTTGAATCACTCCAATGGAGATTTGCGGTTTTGTAGTATAGCCGTCGATATTGTCCTCGACACCAAGGCTTGTCACGCACCAGTCAAAGGCTGAAACGTCACCCGGAGTAGGATACCCGCGTGGAGACCCTGTCCGTTGCCATGCGGAAGCTCAAAGTTGGCGGCAGTTTCCTCTTCCGGTGCAATTCAAAAGCACTCAAACTTTTGGTTGAGTCCCTGTGCGCTCGTACGCATATCTTTTCACCATTACCCATCGTCGGATTTACATAAAGTTTCTGAGTCAAGGTCGAATTGGGAAATGTGGGGCGTTTCGACAAAGAGGATCATAATCGTAGCCTTGTCAGACGGTCAAAGTGCGTAGATATCTCTCGACCAATCTAAGACCCAGTGTGAAATTTTCGTCTGTACTCGATCCGTTTGAATGAACGCGTTACATTTTGAACTGAAACAAACTGTTGTCACCTGTCGAAAACGCCTTCGGTTTTGTGCGATACTTCACCGCCCACACCGGAGTTAAAATAATTGTATCGAAAAGCATTGCGCATCTTGGTAGTAACTCAAAGGATCTTTCAGTACCTTATTAATCACTCATAAGGTGTTGCCTCGCATTTATTCGAAAAAGCCTTAATGAAGTCTGTTGACACAATCTGCATTTATTTCCTATCTTGGTAGATCCTGCTTGTCTCTTTACTTCTGAATGTTAACATTTTTCAATTCAACATAGATGGATTGTAATTTGAAAACGACTGCCAATTGCATGCCGAATATGGAAAAATTTAATTGACCAAAAGAAAGCGAACATAAATATTGGACGACATTATCAAACTATCAATGAAATGTTTTTTATCAGCTAGGAATCGTTTAATGAGAATATCATGAAACGATATTACATTTAAGTATCAACGACAACTACGAAAACATTCTTAACTAATGAGAAACATTTCATTGACCGTTTGAAAATGCCGCCCAATACTCATGCTCGCTTCCTTTGGTCAATGAAATTACATTTGCACAATTCGCAAGCAATTGGAAATCTTTTTCAAATTGTAATCTGAATCAATTATAATGTTGAATTGAAAAATATAAAAATTCAGAAGTAAATCAGAAGCAGGATCTGCTAAGATGCGAAATAAATGCAGATTATGCCAACAAACTTTAATAAGATTTTTTCTAAATAAATGCGAGACGATACTTCATGAGTGATCGATCAGGTATTGAAAGATCCTATGCTAGTTTCTATCAAGACCGTGGTGTACGCGCAATGCTTGTTGAAATATTCACACTGTCTGGTGTCGACGCACTGTTTCGAGCAATGCGTGAAGTATTCACGCAGCCTTGTAGGCGCTATGCGTCTCGCGCCGACTGCACTCTGTTTGGCGCAATGCGTGAAGTATTCACGCAGTCCTGTAGGCGCTATGCGTCTTGCGTCGACCGCACTGGCGCTGGCGCTAATACGCGTTTCACGCCGACCGCACTGTGTTATGCGCAATTATTTGAACCCGCGGGGTTGAGCATTTCTCAACTTGCTACTTTGGTTGTTTGAGCCCACGCACTATGGCCAAAGCCCCATTATAGGGAAAAATATAAAAAATTAAAACATTTGTTATTAGCTCGAGTTTTTGTGCACTCTGTGTGGATAATTGTCATGTGAAATGTGTTACATAAAATCCGACTAATTTCCTGCGAACATTCATTTTCCACTCATGACTCAAAATTGAAAATTTTGAATTACGCAGTGTATTCTGCATGAAATTTTGCTGAGGAAACATGTCTTTCGGACGTTCAATTCTTACCCTTTCTTGCGGCTCATCCTTTAATCGAGAAATAATTATACATTCTTTGGCACAAAATGAATTGAACTTGCCAAGTTAATGCCGGTAAAAAATAACTCACATTTAAAATCTAAATATGAGAATTCAGTATATTACTAATGCGACGCATCGATACATTGACGGCCCCAGTTTCAAGGTCGCTTGACGAAGTTGTGGAGATAATAAACAAGCAATAAATAGAGGCTCGAGTGAACTCGAGTTCCGACTGTTTACAACTTTTTCTTCGCCATTCCGGTCCCGAATTCAAAGGAGGAAGCGGCAGTTCAAGGCGGCCAAAGATGACTACTCAAAAAAATTAGTGAATTTACGATTCCTCATTTCCCCTTTTATCCCTCTCAATGTTGACCCAGAAATGGAAAGGACTTTTTTCTCCTGCGGGAAGGACACGAAGCGACGTTGCAAGATTTGTTAGCGTTTCCGAGAATCGGGAGAGGAAAAATCTGAGATTTGTCTTTAAATTTGGGTGTTCGAGGAGTGGGAGTCGCCCTTTTGAGTGGGACGCAAGGCGCAGAAGGCCAGACGACCCTTAGAAAAGAGCACGGAATTTAAAAAGTAAACTAGTAAATTTACAAAGGCCGTGACGGCCACGACCTCTATCAAGGTTGCCAGGTTGTGCAGGAAATTCGTATAGTTTAAATGGGGTCGGGTGGGGGAAAGTGTTGATTTATCAGATTTATCCGGCAACTACAACCTCTATCCACGCCCCGGCGAACTATTCACAAGTTCCCCCGGCGATAAATTAAAATTTCCATGGCTCATAGTCCACCGTATTTATTAGCTATAGTGTTTCCCGCCTTGAGAGTTTTCCCCTGTTTTGTCAGTGATGGGTGGCGGCGGTCGGCGGGGCGGGGGGCGGGGGGGTGCTCTTCTCGCATCGACGAGCATCGCAGGATAGATTGAAAAACGGGGGCTCTCGCCGTGAAATTTTCGCCCACCCTCCAGAACTAATTACAGTTCTCTTAAATATGAATTGCCCCGCCCAAAAGACGGTTTGTATCATGAGCGGAGGCTGAAATTAAAAAATGAAATTAAAACAGCTTCGCCTAAGTTTTCAACCTTGCAAATTTCGCCGATACTCGAAAACTAGTTTTATGAATCCCCATCAAAGTTAATGGTGGCTGTCTAATTTTTGTTCAGAATCTGACTGGTTTCTATACCAGATCAAGGTGGAAAAATTAATTGAAAAATAAAATCATTATTAATAGAAGAAAATACACCGGAAAAAAATGGATGCTGACTTGACCATTCTGAACGATAAACGTGTGCGAAAACTCACAAAACGCTGAGGTAACCGCCCCAGCACTTAGGTTTACGTCTTGACATTGCTACAGTAACTGCTGTGCGGCGGTTTACTCAGCGTTTTGTGAGCTGTCGCACAATTTTTTCCAGAATGTTAAGTCAGCCTCCTTTTTTTGTCGGTGTAAATTTTATGCTGAATGTTTCCTTGGATCTCCTAGAAAAATTTCAAAATCGTCTGTTGTCAGATCACGTTAAATACTCAACAAAACAAAACTAAAATTGATTAGAGTCATTTTCAATTGCTTTCGTCGCTCATGTTTCGCATGCGAGTTTAATTAATGAAAATCCCGAGTTAAATGAAAAAAAATTCAAGAATTTGTGTGCTAATCGTATTGTTTGGTTTTTTTAGTGCGGGTTGACACCCTACCTCCGAGACGAGTGATTCACGACATAACGTTTCGCTGATCATGATTGGCGATATAGTCTCACAAGGCGCCAACGGCTTTGATTCATTTGTTAGCAATAATTAAATACCAAAATAAAGCATGCCCATAATTGTCATTCATGTGCCGGTAATTGAAGAGTCTTGGTGTATGTTCAATGGTGTAGGTAGGTTTTAGTCACGACTCCATAATTGAGGCACTTGAAAAACTGAATGGGATTCTGACTTCACAAGACGAGTGCAGAGTGGATGTTTTCTCGTTCCCGAAGGAAGGGTATAGGAGGAATACCGTAATGAAAGGCCGGGGTAGGAAGAGGTGGTAGGAGGGGGGGGGGAGACTTTGCTCAACATGTTCAAGCAGGCGTGCAGGATTCCCTTGAGAATTTGTCTACGTTTGGATTATAGAATGAAGCCGAGTCTCATACGACGCTTTGAGATGAATCCGACGTTTATATGATCTGAGGTGAATTAACTAAATACTAGAGTTAGAATACTCAGACTAAAAAGTAGCGTATTTTCAAACGAAACTGTCGGATGGATGTACCTATTGAACTTTGCAGTTAAGAACTGCTATTTCTGGCTCCCCCGCAAAAGCACTCATCTGCATTGAAAAATATCTAATGTTACTTAAGAATTTCGTTGTTTGTAAAATGATCTGGATACAGTGCTTCACTGTTGTAAATCGTAACTGCGAAAAATGCTGCCGAAACTGCTGTTAAATTGCGAACAAAATTATCTGAAAAATTGAGAGGAAAATATTTACAAAGTTCAGCGAAAATTAGTGATTTACTAACGGAACTTTGGCAACGCCTAAAGGTTCATAAGGCGTTTTTCCTTAGCACGGCAGTATGGGGTTCCGGCTGTCAGCAGGTGGCAATCTTGGAACGAGTCATCAGTTTCCAAATTTTTGTTTACACCTTAGTTTCAACTCTTGAGAAGTTGCTCCTAAAAGGGCATAGCTATGTTGCATCCGGGATAGGCTAAGTAACAACATAAGGAAGGAGACACCGCTGCTTTAAATTGTGTTGCAATAAATTTTTCGATTAAAACAGCTCAAACTTTCTCTTGAAACGTCTCAATTTCCAACATTGGACGTATCTCTGCTAAACGGAACTATGTGCATTATGACGTGAGCCCTGTTATGCATACTTTCTCATGGGTCTCAGGGTTTATGTCTTAATGTACGAGTTCTCGTACATTAGTTTGTGTGTTAGTATGTGTCTCGTAGTTCCGTTTGGCATTACGTCCAATTCCTCCAGAGAGGCCCTCGGACTCACCTTTGAAGCTGGAAGAGTCCACTGCGACCCCCTCGGTCCAGGCTATCTTTTTGTACTCCTTTGACCCCCTTTGATAATGTGCCCCTACGGCTCCACCAATGGCAGGCGGTCATCAGAGGGGAAGGGGGCAGTCCGTCTGAACCCTCCCACGACCCAAAAATTTGCCCCTATGAAAGTCATTTTTCGTGAATTTTTGGGGGAAATTTTTAAACTTAAACCCCTCTGAAGATATATTTTTGACTAAGGACCACCCATGGAAATTTTTCGGCTATGCCAAGAGGCCACATCCACACTAAAATTGTCAAGTCCCACCCATACTGGAACTTTTTCTTCAGTATGGTGCGTTTCATGTATGATGACCATTCATAGAATGGCCTATATCAACGATGAAACTTCAAAACCGAGTGACTCGTTCGCGGTTGTTTAAAAATCTCCGCTTCTATTTTACCTTTTTATAGGTAAATGAATCAACAACATTCATTGAAGTTTTCACGGACTTGTCTTCAAACCGAGAAGAAAAATCATGGCAGTTTTTTCCTCTTTTAAAAAAAACCGTTTATTAGTTTTTCATTGACAAAATAAACGACAACAGGAAATCTGCAACGTCGCAAACCGAGATACGTGGTTTGTGACATTTACCGTCTACATGCATTTGTCGCTGATGAGATTACAGCTTTCGACCAGTTTCGTTGCTTATCATCAGCAGCTAATATAATGGAGGTGTTGCATATGTGAGGAATTTGCGATTTGACTGTTGATTCTTAGGTAAAAGTTCGCGAGAAACACGATGGTGCCTCTGTTTTTCTCTGAAATCATTTCCCAAGCTCAAAAAAAGCTCTCAAGTTGAGGCCAAAATGGAGGGGACATCCTACGCTATCCTGAGAGTCCACCTCTACATCAAGACAAACTCTCCTTGCAAAGATAGGGAGCAAATACATTGACAGGGTCGCCGTGTTTTCAGTTTTGAAGTCACCAAATAAAGAGGCAGCTCTCAGCCCTGTCAATGTATTTGCTCCCTATCTTTGCATGGAGCGTTTGTCTTGATGTAGAGGTGGACTCTCAGGATAGTGCGGGATATCCCCTCCATTTTGGCCTCAACTTGAGAGCTTTTTCTGAGCTTGGGAGTTGATTTCAGAGAAAACCAGTGGCACCATCGTGTTTCTCGCGAACTTTTACGTAAGAATTAATAGTAAAATCGCAAATTCCTCACACATGCAACATCTCCATTTCACGTTTGCCCCATGAAATGAGTTTCTATCGGAGTACGAGTAGAAGAACGAGAGGGTTACAGCGACTCAAAAACTCGGGACGGACTCGTGCCATTTCCCGGAAGCGTCCTTCATATCTCGATGCGAATATGATTCGAAGGGTGCTAATTTACGACGGCGAGCGATCTCGATCACGTCGTAAACGGAAAGTAGCGATAGTAAAATATCCGTCGAGGGAGGGCGAGGAGGGGGGGGGGCGGCGGAGTCGATTATGCGGCATCTGTTGGTTGTTAACTGGCTGGCGGCCTTATGCGCGGCACTCGAGTTTGATTTGCGTCGGAGCGAATGAAACGAAGAGCGGGGTTTAACGAGTCGTTAACGAGGCACTGGGCCGATTCCATGTTGATGAGCGAAGTTTCGCCCTCCTCGCCGCGGCGCCCATTAACCCCGCCCGCCGAAGAAACAGGCCGAAACAACGCGACAAACGACCCACTCATTGAGCATAAATCCACCCAACTTTCCCCGAAGCTCCTTCGGAATTCTTCCGGTCCGGGGCCTCCCTTAAGGAGGGTGCATGATTTTGGGTCTGCGTGGATTATTCGGACTCATTATTGAAATTTTGTGTTTATCGGGCGGAGATAAATATCATAGGTTAAATGATGTAGCAAGATCGGTCGGCTATGGCTTATCAAAGCTTTGTCGTGCCCACGTCTGCGGGCTGATTGTTCAAATTAATAGACAAAGCTATTGACAGACAAGACATAAGGAGTATAGAGTGATCCTATTGCTTGAAATGGGTGGTTCTAATAGACTAAGGGGTTAAATGATGGACTAACAATCAGGTCTCTCGTGGGTTGCAGTTAGTTAGTCTATTACCTACGTCCTTTGTCCATTGCAACCACCCGCTTCCACCGATAGGATCCCTCCATATCCTTTTGGTCTTCTATGTCTATTGCTTTGTCTATCAATTTCAACAATCAGCCTGCAGGTAAGTAAGTTCTACCCCTAATGGGGCCGATAAAGCCAATGAAACCTTAACAGGTAGAGTGCGAACATCGGAGGACTCAGTTCTCGACACTCCTTTGGCGTAAGAGCGTATCTCGATTTCCGCATGAACTTTAGCGTGCATTATTACGTAAATAATGTGCTACGTGCAAATGGATTGCAATACAATTATACTGCATTTTGCTATTTGGAACTTAAATATCTCAACTTAGAAATTACGTATGTTGTATACACCGCTGTAATTGCCGCTGTCACGAATTTTCAACGATTAAAGCGCACAACGTTTCGAACGCGCAATGCGTGAAGTATTCCGTCAGTCTTGTAGGCGCTAATATTGCCCGCATTTTTCTACGTGTTACCACGATTGAGTTTTTGCACGCTCAGTATTGATGACTGTCACTCTTTAAATTTAAACAACTTCCATGAAATTCTACTAATTTTCTTCTGTTCATTCTTACAAGTGGTGAACACTATGCCCACGCCTCTTGAGAAACTGCACTGATTTTTCAGCCGCCGGAAACTCGCAAACAACGGCAGCAGTCATTGTTAATACTCTAAATTCGGCAGATTCTTAGGTATGAACCTGCTTTTTGACCTATGCGTAGGTCAAAAAGCAGACGGCCGGCTGCTATAGAAATAATTGGAATGCGTTAAGCAGAAAGAAACCAAGCCATATCAGCTATTGCCACATTTAATCGGGCAATTTAATTTTTTATTTGAAAACGGTCTCGGGGAATTTTCCGCAAATTTCATTGAATTTTCTGCATAGCACGAAGTAAATTCCTTAATATTTCCAAAGAAATCCTTACAAACGTTTTCTTGTAAATAATGAAATGGTCCAGTTAAATTTGGCAATAGCTGATGTGGCTTGATTCCTTTCTGTTAAACGCGACCCTATTGCTCCGTTGCCACCCTCATCACGTCACACAGTGGATTGAGTCAATTAGAGAGGTCGGACATGAGATTTTTAACTAAAACTGCAAATTTTATGTTGAACTCGTCACATTTTAAGTTTTAAGGGGTGTGTCTAGAAGAAAATTTCACGTGGAAACCAATGGCACCGGTTTTAAAACCTCAAAGTTTTGTATAAACGGAGTTATAAGCTTTTAAAGTTTCCAAATTTTGTCCGACCTCTCCTATTGACTCAGTCCACTGTGCGTCAGGAGAAAAATACATGTATTTAATATCCCTGGGAAGTTCTAGAGACCAACCAATTTCTTTGCCAAAAAAAAGTTTTCGTTTCAACGATAATCGTTAAAGAAAGACCACTGTAATAGACTCATATGATTTTTCTCGAGAAGAAAACAAACAAAAAAAGCACAACAAGAAAAAAACTTGAAATCAATTGCACGCAAATTATTCCTTAGGATAGGAAATATTTAAAAAATTATAATTTTTTACCCCAGCTCACAAAAATGCCTCTCATGGTACCTTTTTCTCTGCAGACGGCTGCGTTTGTTGGTAATATCATCATCAGGTGTGTGCGTGATTTTTAAAACGCCAAAAATCCTCATGTAACAAAGCATCTGTAACAAGCATTTTCTGATATCGACACATAAAATGATCAAATCGTTCATTAGGGGACAGGTCCTACATAAGGAAGAAGCTGTGAAAAAATTCAGATATTCGACATAAAGATATACTCATAGATAACAGTAACCATAGCAAGGCCACGTGCGTAAGGGGGGTGCTGCCTCAGGCACGGGTTGAAACAGGGCAAAAAGTGCGTGCGTTTACATTCATTCTTCTCGATACGACTATTCGAACACGGGGGAACCAGTGTTGCCTACCGCGCTAATTGGAGGAGTTTTTTTCTCCGTAGCGCATTCTCAACAGCTGCGCACAGCTTTCTTTCACCACTGCTTCATCTCCTGCTACTCGAGAAGTTTTTGTGTCACTTTATGCGTGATAATTTTGTCTAATGTCTGAGGATGCGTCAAAGCTAGCTATTTTAGTGAAAAATGTTGAAGTTGAAGGAAAATTTCCTCGTCTACATTTCAGTTTGAAATTGCTGGCGGAAACGTTTCCCTGAGAAATTATCACACCATTCGCCGAACAACCTTCATACATTTGCTCAGCGTTATTTCTCCACTTTTTTATGATAAAATCTGAAGAATCTCATATTTTTGCCATTAACATTAGATTTTCTCAGAGATTGGTCAGGATTGGTTAGGTTAGAACCTAACCTAACTCGAGGTTATCGGCCGACCCTCTTTGTGCGGATCTTCCCGCATCTCCTCGCCGCTCATACCCCTCGTCCACCGGAGTGGACTTAGCCGCTGCGCTCGTTCCTCCCGTAAGAAACTCTGCGTATGGGGGATCCTAGTAGTGGATTCTGATAGTGGACTCTGACTTAGAAAAATTTCGCTCCCTGTTTCTAGTATAGGGCGGGCGGGTCGACCTTTCGATTAAAAGAGGGCCGAAAGGGAGTCCAGCACTGCACCGACATATCGGTAAGGGAGGTGTCCATCAGTTAGGTTAGGTTAGGTTATTTTAGGTTAGGTATATAGCCCGCCACCCCACCCCTCAGGGAAACAGACGGGACAGGCTGGGCCTTACCGCACCTGCGTGCTGGTAAGGGGGTCCCTTTAGGCCCTCTTCCCGTATGCGGATCCTAGTAGTGGATTCTGATAGTGGATTTGGACTTAGAAACATTTCGCTCCCTGTTTCTAGTATAGGACGGGCGGGTCGACCTTTCGATTAAAAGAGGGCCGAAAGGGACCCCTTACCAGCACGCAAGTGCGGTAAGGGCCCAGCCTGTCCCGTCTGCTGCCCTGAGGGGTGAGATGCGGGCTATATACCTAACCTAACCTAACCTAACCTAACTGATGGACACCTCCCTTACCGATATGTCGGTGCAGTGCTGGACTCCCTTTCGGCCCTCTTTTAATCGAAAGGTCGACCCGCCCGCCCTATACTAGAAACAGGGAGCGAAATTTTTCTAAGTCAGAGTCCACTATCAGAATCCACTACTAGGATCCGCATATGCATAGTTTATTACGGGAAGAAGGCCGAAAGGGACCCCCTGACCAGCACGCAGGTGCGGTAAGGGCCCAGCCTGTCCCGTCTGCGGCCCTATGAGGTGGGATGGCGGGTAACCTAACCTAACCTAACTCGAGGTTATAGGCCGTTCCTCCTTGTGCGGATCTTCCCGCATCTCCTCGCCGCTCATACCCCTCGTCCACCGGAGTGGACTTAGCCGCTGCGCTCGTTCCTCCCGTAAGAAACTCTGCATATGGGGGATCCTAGTAGTGGATTCTGAAAGTGGATTGGGACTTAGAAAAATTTCGATCCCTGTTTCTAGTATAGGGCGGGCGGGTCGACCTTTCACGGATTACAATGATGAATTGATTTGGTTCCACGGATAAATATAGCCTCAATAGTGAATTTAGAAATCTGCGGTAACGGGTCTTTTGTAATTGAAATTGAATCCTTTCGAGTACCAGATGGCAATGAAAAGCGAAATTGTTAAGAATTTTCTCGTTATCAGCTTTTCCAATTGAAATCCTAAAATTTTTGTTTGAGGTTATGTTCTATTCTGTCGTCCAAAGTATAAACGCCGTACCTCCATTCAACACTTTTTCAATTTTTCTCTAACAAAATGCTGTTTTACAGAAAACTTAACAAATATTAATCTTCCAATTTTCAATATAGCTCTGCCACACCATTAGGAATTAAAAATGAAAGAGCAGTGCGTGCTGGAAAAAAGGAAACAATTTTGAGTGGAGTTACGGCGTTTTTGCTGTGGACGGCGCACAGTGGATCGAGTCAATAGGAGAGGTCGGACAAAATTTGGAAACTTTAAACGCTTATAACTCCGTCTATACAAAACATCGAGGTTCTGAAAGTGGTTCCATTGGATTCTTCGTGAAATTTTCTTCCTTAAGCACCGCTTGAAATTTAAAACGTGACGAAATAAACATCAAAATTTGCAGTTTTAGTCGAAAATTTCAAGTCCGACCTCTCTTATTGACTCGATCCATCGTGCGGCAGTATTGTTTTGAACCAAACGATACATGGAACCACCGTCTAATAAGATCGATTTGTATAGATCGTTTTCGATAGTGGTTCGATGTATCGTTTGGTTCAAAACAACAGAACATAACCTCAAACAAAACTTTCAGGATTTCAGTCGGAAAAGCTGAAAATGAGAAGATTCCTAACTATTTCTCCTTGCGATGCCATATAGTACTCATAAGAATCAAAAATCTATCAGAAAAACCCCGTTTCCTCAGATTACTCGATTGGCTTTTGAGGCTATGTTTACATGTTGAACCAACCGATATCGATACAATCTCACCTATTTGATGTATCGAAAACGATCTATTAGCTTGCTTGTGCAAAAAACAAATATAATATTTTTATATTATCCTATCTTCCTATCTTATTAAGTATTTATAAGCCCAGCGCAGCATTCCAAGTTGGTTCACCTATTTCCACCCGTAGAGCGCCCTCCTTCCCGGCCACCATCCCTCCACCCTCCCTCACCGCGTCTTTGTTTGGGTTTCGACAATGAGAGCGTATTCTTCCCTCATATTTGTCGCCGGGGCCCGGTATCCGTTTCCGGGGCGCGAATCCGTATTTCCGATGTGAGGAATGCGACCCGCTTTGTTTCCGCATCATATCTACCTTCTCCATTGCCGCTTCATCGCGTCACGCACCGACTCCGTAACAGCCATTCGTTCGGCTAAGTTTCCATCCTCCCGGCGAGGACTTCCGCACTCGGGTTCGTGACCCTGTTTCCTTTTCGCCCCCCGGGGAGAGGGGGCGTCTTACTCTCACCTCTTTAAACCTCGATGAATCGTAGAGGAATACTGCCGTGCTAAAGAAAAACGCCGTAAGAACCTTCAGGCGTTGCCAACTTTCTCTCGATAAATCACGAATTTACTGGTAAATTTATGAATATTTACCTTTCGATTTTTCAGATAATTTTGTGCGCAATTTCACCTAAAGTTTCTGAAAATTTCAAGGGGAAATATTCATAACTTTCCTCAAAAATAAACATTTTATCGAATGAAATTTGGCAACTCTCGAATGTTCATACGGCGTTTTTCCTTAGCACGGCAGAATACTGCCGTGCTAGGGAAGAACGCCGTATGAACCTTCAGGCGTTGCCAAATTCCCTTCGATGTGATGTTTATTTTTGAGGAGAGTTATGAATATTTCCCCTTAAAATTTTCAGAAACTTAAGGTGAAATTGCGAACCAAAATATCTGAAAAATCGAAAGGTAAATATTCATAAATTTACCAGGAAATTCGTGTTTTATCAAAGGAAATTTGGCAACGCCTGAAGGTTTATACGGCGTTTTTCCTTAGTACAACAGTGTAGAGGAATAGCAAAGCATGTCCCGTTCGAGCCATTGTTATCCCCACGAGCCTCTTTTTGTTTTAAAGGCGGGCATGCATACCTACGCTACGAGGACTAAAGGCCCTGAAGCCCGTTTCGTATAAGAATGCCCTTTTTTAACATCAGTTAAGAAGCTTGGAGGATAAGGCGCTTAAGTGAAATTTTTGAAAATATTGAGATATCAATGGTTATTAATGAAACTAGTTTTCAATGCATATTCTGTGAAAAATTCGCTGCCAAATTCCAATTTTTAAGCAACAAAAAGTCAGTTTGAACTGTTTTTCCTCAGTCAGGCTCCATGAAATTTCGAAATTTCAAACGCGGATTTCTCGAAATAGCTAAAAGTGCACTTAAGCGCCTTGTTCTCCAAACTCCTCAGATGGTACATTGTGCTCTCCTGAAAACGTCAGGGTTGTTTTCATATCAATGGCATAAAATTCAGTGGACTAATAATAGTTGAAATTGATGGACGAAGCTATAGACAAAGAAGACAAAAAGCATATGGTGAGATCCTATTGGTGGAAGCGAGTGGTTGCAATGGACAACGGAGGTAGATAATAGACAAACTAACGGCAACACGAGGTACCTTCTCGTTAGTCCATCATTTTCTCCCTTAATCTATAAGAACCAACCAAATTATAACCAATAGGATCGCTCCATACTCATTATGTCCTCTTTGTCTATAGTTGTGTCTATCAATTTCAACAATCAGCCTACAGATCTGAACGACAATATTTATTTAATTCTACACTCTTAAAAATCTGTGTAATAAATTCACTTATCACTGTGAAAAATTTTTAAATTAATGTCTCATATTGATTGCTCTAGAGATTTAAATTTGGATATTTTTAAAATAATCCTCCTTTTAGTCAAAATGTCAAATCATTCGGCACAGAGTGCGATGCGATGCACTAAAACTGAAAGTTCTCCTTATAGGAAAACAATTGAAAAGTAAGGAATTTCTCCAAAGAAACTTCCCCGCAAGCGATAAATTTGCTTCAGTTTCAATATTAATAACTCAAGTTGGTAGCACTTTACAGGAGATTCTCATCTTGGCGCTCGCGGCTGTATTAGTGAGCATTCATCTCATATCTGAATCCCGGAATTTGAAGGCAATTACTTAAGGTGTTTTTAACATTCGCCATGCTCATGCAGACAGGAAATGTGGAATTTCTGAGGAGAAGAATCATCAATAAATAAGTATACGGAGGAAGTTCACATTTCCTAGGGTACCTAACGTTCTTATTTGAATAAAAATACCTCCGATATTTAGCCGGAGGGATATAGAATTTTATAAGCACTTGCGTTCTTTTATTCGGCATTTCCGGATTCTTGACTGTATTTCGTGGAAGTATTAAACCCATACCGAAGTCAGGAAAATCTATGAGCCGGCGCACAGTGGGTCGAGTCAATCAGAAAGGTTAGACTTGACATTTTTAACTGAAATTGCAAATTTTGATGTTTATTCCGTCACATTGCAACTTTTAAGGGGTGTTTCTCGAAGAAAATTTTACGAGGAAACCAATGGAACAACTTTTAGAACCTCAAAGTTTTGTATAGACGGAGCTTTAAGCTTTTAACATTTCCAACTTTTGTCCGACCTCTCCTATTAACTCGATCCATTGTGCGGCGGAGGTTGAGGAAGAGCCGATCCTCTGCGCCGCAATTCGTTTTCGACGTTCAACTTGAACTCGGATATTTCCTCTCAGAGCAAATTTTTCGTTATTCGCGGGAGTTGGCGAGCTTCAAATGCGAGCACGAGCCGCACATATCGTCCTTTTCCAGACGAAAAAGCGTAATTATATTTCAACGTCACCAAATTTTCTCTCGCTATTTGTATTTTTACTACAAAATCGTTTAGCACTTCTTACTGATTATTTAACTGATTTTTCTCCTGAATTCACTCAGAATCAGCAAAATTTGGACAAAAACTAAGCATTTGTATTTTTGTAAAAAAATAAATTGCTTGATTCAATTTTGCAACCTTGAAGTGGAGTTACGCTAACGAGCCGCACATATCGTCCTTTTCCAGACGAAAAAGCGTAATTATATTTCAACGTCACCAAATTTTCTCTCGCTACTTGTATTTTTACTACAAAATCGTTTAGCACTTCTTACTGATTATTTAACTGATTTTTCTCCTGAATTCACTCAGAATCAGCAAAATTTGGACAAAAACTAAGCATTTGTATTTTTGTAAAAAAATAAATTGCTTGATTCAATTTTGCAACCTTGAAGTGGAGTTACGCTAACGAGCCGCACATATCGTCCTTTTCCAGACGAAAAAGCGTAATTATATTTCAACGTCACCAAATTTTCTCTCGCTACTTGTATTTTTACTACAAAATCGTTTAGCACTTCTTACTGATTATTTAACTGATTTTTCTCCTGAATTCACTCAGAATCAGCAAAATTTGGACAAAAACTAAGCATTTGTATTTTTGTAAAAAAATAAATTGCTTGATGATTCAATTTTGCAACCTTGAAGTGGAGTTACGCTAACGAGCCGCACATATCGTCCTTTTCCAGACGAAAAAGCGTAATTATATTTCAACGTCACCAAACTTTCTCTCGCTACTTGTATTTTTACTACAAAATCGTTTAGCACTTCTTACTGATTATTTAACTGATTTTTCTCCTGAATTCACTCAGAATCAGCAAAATTTGGACAAAAACTAAGCATTTGTATTTTTGTAAAAAAATAAATTGCTTGATTCAATTTTGCAACCTTGAAGTGGAGTTACGCTAACGAGCCGCACATATCGTCCTTTTCCAGACGAAAAAGCGTAATTATATTTCAACGTCACCAAACTTTCTCTCGCTATTTGTATTTTTACTACAAAATCGTTTAGCACTTCTTACTGATTATTTAACTGATTTTTCTCCTGAATTCACTCAGAATCAGCAAAATTTGGACAAAAACTAAGCATTTGTATTTTTGTAAAAAAATAAATTGCTTGATTCAATTTTGCAACCTTGAAGTGGAGTTACGCTAACGAGCCGCACATATCGTCCTTTTCCAGACGAAAAAGCGTAATTATATTTCAACGTCACCAAACTTTCTCTCGCTATTTGTATTTTTACTACAAAATCGTTTAGCACTTCTTACTGATTATTTAACTGATTTTTCTCCTGAATTCACTCAGAATCAGCAAAATTTGGACAAAAACTAAGCATTTGTATTTTTGTAAAAAAATAAATTGCTTGATTCAATTTTGCAACCTTGAAGTGGAGTTACGCTACTTCGTCTGGGAATCGACTAAATGCAAAAATACGGACATTATTGCATCTCTCAAGCTTATGCTTCAGCAAGAAGAATCTGGAACAGTGCTGATAAATTTATATCTAAGCTCTAGAATTCATTGCAATTTGATTGGTTAGCATATTTTTGTAGAAATAATCGGGAAAACCACTTTGATGTGATTTATAATGAACAAAAGTTCGGATGAAATTGCGCGCATTAATTATCCTATCTTGAAAATTAATCCACCAAATATCTCCCCTTCTATTTCAGAAATGTTCAGGCCTTTGAAACTCAGGAAAAGCGATTGCATGCCCTTTAGACTCCATTTGCTTTAACTGAAAAATTGGTACTAAGTAAATGCATTCAATTTTAAGAAGTTTTAAACGGAATCAATTTGATGGTAATACACAAGTCGAAACACGTGTTGCAACGTGCGTGATTCTTTTGAATGTTTTCGAACTCGTCTTGACTTTAATTACAATGGACCACTAGACAAGGTACGAATTTAAACAATCTGATACATGTTTCTTAATAAAAATTTCACGTAGAACACGATTTACACAACGAAAATTACTGAAACCAACTCCTAACGAAGATATTATCGTTTTTATTTCACATAGGTTACGAGGAATTTGAACTGCCCGCTCACAAGAAACACAAAGCTCTACGTGAGTCAAATCCCGCACTACAATGGTTTCAGCAAGCTTCTCAACCGAGCAATGTCCATTTTCAGCCATGTGTTGTTCAAACTATAAGTAATTTGCTATTGCTGAGCCAAAGCGTCAAGATTGAGGTTGCCAGATTTGTGTATCGCAGAGACTGTCATGATAACGTTTAGCGCGCGATGTGAATCACGTAGAGCATTGAGTTTTCATGAGCGGATGGTTTGAATTCACGCATTAAGAATCATTAAATATCTTCGTAAGGAGTTGATTTCGGTAATTTTTGCTGTGCGCATCGCATTTTACGTGAAATTTTGGTTAAGAAACATGTATCAGAATGCTGCAATTCGTACCTTGTCTAGTGGTCCATTACTCAATTTCCCGTTAAAAAATGCCACTCGGAACCAATCAAAAATCAATCGAACAGGAGCCACATATCGTGGGATCAGTAGGACTCCTCACAGAAGGCAAGCGATACTTGTCATACATACTTTAGTGCGCCTTCATTTTTGTCTGATACTGTGCAATACCTCTGTGGCGGAATAGTTGCTCGGCGCGCCTTCAACGGTATCGCCCTGACTTGGTGGCGAAAGATGATGATAACCTCTGAAATTACACCCCAGCACATGCACAGTTAAACATTTTCTCACTGACGGTGAGGACACTCGGACTCCCTCTCTCTGACGGTGAGGTCTAACAAATTCCTACTTTAATTTTGCGACGTTTCAAGTTTTTACTGCTTATTTTATCGGGGTGAACCTAAAATAACGCTTCAAAACCTGCCGTGGGTTTTTCGTGCCATGACGAAAATTTGTATTTAAATGTTTTATTCAAGTCTATCTCTATGATTTCCTTAAAAAATAAAATGAAGTATGTGTATGAGCGAAAAACATTGGATCCATACTGCGATCGTATGCAGCATTCGTTTTCCAATCCCACAAGAAAAAACTATGCACAAGATAAGTCAAGAGGAGTTCTAAGACATAAGAATCTTGTGTTAATTGTTTCATTTTATTTAACTAATTTGTGCATAGTTTTTTTTAGCATAAATACGTCCAAGTATCTTTAATTGAGCTGGAGCTCTTGTCGAATAAATCGGACTATACTTTACAATAAGGAATTTGTATTTATGGCTCATTCAAGAAAGCACCTACTTGTATGCGTAAATAAATTGAAAAATGTTGTTTCTAAAATGAGCCAGAAATAATTGTTCCTTATTGCAAAATGTAGCCCAATCCTAATTCTATTTCAGTCAAGAGAATAGTTTGTTCAGGAAAAACACTAAAAGGTTGGTAAAGCTAATAAATTCCTCCTCGGTGTGAGAATCCAGATGCGAAAAAATTCCGTAAAAGCACTAACTAATGCGGCAAGCGTCTAAGAATTACTGCTCAAGGTTGCAAACGTGAAAATGAAAATGAAAATGAAATCGTGCGGAAAAGATGACTGGAGGAAAGGGCAATTAACGGAGTCGTTTGTGCGGAAAAGATACTCTGCCAGGAACAGGGCCGAGAGGGTGGCTACTAGGTCAGTGGAGCGGCTGCACGGAACAAAAGACTCATTTCATCCCATCACGCGCTGCGGAGGGGGTGAGTCAGCATATAAGTTGTGCGGGGTGTGTATAGTACTAGGGTAACCCAGAAGGAAGTCGGTTACGCAGACAGTAATGGTTATGACGATTTCGTAGCACAAGTTTTGAGTTGCTCCATCGAAGGACTTTAAGCGAATTTTCGCGATCGAATATCATTCACCGTTGAATGATATTCGACGATTGTGAATTTTTTTAAAACGATATCCAACTTCTTCGTTGGTCTCGCCGGAGACCGTTGAAATCCATCAATTTGAAATTTCGAATTATAAGGTCTGGATACACGATCGAATTCCGAACCAATTCTGATCAAAGTAGACCAATTGATGATTGATGGTCACCATGCAACAGTCCTCTTTGATCAAAATTGGACGGGCCGTCAAATTTTGATCAGAATGGAGTGCCACCATTCATCTTTTCCTGTCGCACGAAACATATCTGCCAAGTTTTCATTTTAAAATTAAGCAAAGTAATGATTTTAAGACTGGTGACTCCCGACACTTTGATGGTAATTGGTTCCGGAATTTGATCGTGTATCGAGACCTCACCTTGGGACTTAAATTCGATTTTTGAATTTATGCAATTGATGCCAGAAACTTCATCCTTCGCCAGAATTTTTGTTTCGTCATTTCTTTATGTTTTTGTGTTTTGTCAATTCAACTCTGGTGTTTCTGCAATTTGCTGTGTTTTAGTGTTCTGCGTTTTCGTATACTCTTCGTGATTGAGAAAGGTTTAAACCTTCCTCAATCACGGCATGTTGTTGTTGTTTTTTTTATACATTTATGACCAAGGAAAGAAATTTTGAAAGTAACGACTATAAGTACGGCCCTAAAACTACATACCTAGAGCAGTTTCCGTAGATTTTTAAATGTTTACCAAAATCCTCTCGCAGTGAAACGATTGAAGAGGAGCTGCAAATGTGAATTACCAAGCTCGCCCGGGCTTTTGCTTTGGCGTGGCCCGAACTGATCGAATGTTTCAATACACCGGGACCGGGTACCTCGGGGAGCTGCACTGTATAAAATACAGCAATCCAATCACATGATTCCATCATCTCATCATGCCGTGATCTGCTCATCATTTCATCAATTCTCGGGACCAGACCAATTTACTGATTGCTCGCGGCGCACAGTGGTCAACGCAATGCAGTCAACTCGAACAAAGTTGAGTTTCCTTCAGTTCGCAGTATAGGCAAAAACGCTTAAATGGGTCAGGTTAAGAATGTTATTGATGGTGAAATGGAGCTCTTGTATGTGTGGGAGATTTGCGATTTAAGTTTTACTCCTGCGTAAAATTTTGCGAGAAACACGATGTTGCCACTAGTTCTCTCTGAAACAAACACAAAAAATCAAAAAAGCTCTCAAAGTTGAGGCCGTAATGGAGGGATTTTTCATGCTATCCTGAAAGTCCACCTCTATATCAAGTCAAAATGAAGGAAAATACAACATAACAAAAAATACAAACAAACAACGGAAAAAAGGGTGCTGACTTAACATTCTGGATGTAAAAAAAAGTGCGACAACTCACAAAACGCTGAGTTAACCGCCACAGCGGTTACTATGGCAATGTCAAGATGTAAAGCTAACTGCACGCTGTGACGGTTAACTCAGAATTTTGTGAGTTGTCGCACACTTTTTAACATCCAGAATGTTAAGTCAGCATCATTTTTTTTTCCGATGAGCAATGGACCACTAGACAAGGTACGAATTTCAGCACTCTGATTTATGTTCCGTAACCAAAATTTCACGTAGAGCACGATGCGCGCAATGAAAATTATCGAAATCAACTCCTCACAACGATATTTAATGATTCTTGATGCGTGAATTCAAACCACCCGCTCATGAAAACTCAATGCTCTACGTGATTCACATCGCTCGCTAAACGTTATCATGACAGTCTCTGCGCGATGTAAAAATCTGGCAACCTCAATCTTGACGCTTTGGCTCAGCTATAGCAAATTGCCTATAGTTCGAACAACACATGGTGGGAAATGAATATTGCTCGATTAAGAAACTTGCTGAGACCGTTGTCGTGCGCGATTTGACTCACGTAGAGCTTTGAGTTTCTTGTGAGCAGGCAGTTCAAATTCCTCGTAACCAATGTGAAATGAAAAGGTTAATATCTTCGTTAGGAGTTGGTTTCTGTAATTTTCGTTGCGCGAATCGTGTTCTACGTGAAATTTTGGTTAAGAAACATGTATCGGAATGCTTAAATTCGCACCTTGTTCTAGAGATCCATTAGAACACAAACAACAACAAGCAACCACAGATAGGGAGCCAGTACAATATCAGGGTTGCCTCTTTCTTTGGAAACTCCAATAAATGAAAAGACGGCAACCCTGCTAATGTATTTGCGTCCTATCTGTGTATGGAGAGTTTGACTAGATATAGAGATGGACTCTCAGGATAGCGTAGGGTATCCCCTGCATAACTGCCTGAACTTTGAGAGCTATTTTTGAGCTTTGAAGTTCATATCAGAGAACACCAGTGCTACCATCAAGTCTTTTGCGAAATTTTGCAAAGGAATAAGTACTAAAATTGTACATCCCTGATTCATGCAAGAACTACATTCTCGAACTGCGTAGAGTCCACGTCAAGTAAGTGCACGCACTTTTAGACTGCGTCAGACGTCCATCTGACGTCATTTTCCCATGGTAAGTGAATGCAAGAGCCAAGGTAGCGGATCTCCTGTCGAAGTCCAAAAGGGCGTAAAGTTATTTGGACATAGTTTATCAGAAAAGAACCAACCCACATTAACTTGAAACTGAAAAAAAGAGGTTTTAAGTTTTATTCCTCCATAAGACTCAATTTAGATAATAAACTTCGACCCCTCTTTACACAAACTAATTTTCTTTTTCGACTTTTTGGCGGAAGAAAATATGCATCTAGAGGAACTCAAAAACATTCTTAACTCAATTTTTTTTGAAAATATGGACTGGCGCCTCTTTGATAAACTCGGTCCATTTGGCCTGGTTTCTATCCCAGTTTGTGACGCTGTAGACTTCCTATCGTAATATTCAGTCTCAGTGGGACACTTTTCAACGTTGCGTCTTTGAAAGTTTAGTGGATTTTCTTCTCTGCGTGAAAAATATTTAACAAAAATTCCAAGGAATGCCGTTCTTTTGTTTACCATTGAGACAGGAACGGAGATTTTGAAACACTGTCATCGATATACATGGTATTGGAAATTTTACGCCGACTTGTTTCGCAGGGCGCAAATATGAAAATGAAGCTAATTGCTTCATCGTAAGAAGCATGAAAACACGAATTATGAGGACAAGCAAGCAACTTAAATACTTGATTTCTCGTAAATGCAATTTTCTCCTTAAGTCTAATATGAAAGGCTACGAGGTTTGCACTGACGCATGTTATAACTTCATTTACTATGCTTGCTCAAAATTGTATTTCTGTAAATATTGGACGAGAAAATTTAGAGTTCAAACGAATTTTGTTTTTCAAAAAACTCCAACATACTATTTTATTTTTCCTGATAATTCATAAATCAGTAACCATTCTTGAGAATTTGCAACACTTGGTTTTTCCATCCATCAGAGCATTTCATTTTAGTTGAGACAGCTTGCCTCGATACGTTTCTAGTATTGCAAATCGTCGATGAAACCACCAAACCACGCTTTGCAAAATCTTTGCTCCCATTTTATTTTCTTAAAGGAGAACAAATCCATATCATTCCTTGAAGTTTTCATTGAATTTTCTTCGCACACAGTAGAAAAAATTACTGAAGTCTTAAATAATAAACTTTAAGTAGTTTCCAATTTAAAAAATAACAATTGGAAGGCTGCAACGAAGGTCTCAAACCAAGATACGTAGTCTGATTTGGTAATTTCACCGTCGATATGTGAGGCAAACTGGCGCGCCTTCAATTTTGCACATGCAGCCCGCACATCTACCGAACACGAATAGTCGCATCCTCGCGCCGTGGTGTGAAATAGGGCAGCGCAGTGCATGGACGACAGCATGCATGCACTGCTGAGTATAAAGCAAGCTTTTCATTTTGAACCTGCAACACGGATATTCATCGAGTATGCATAGTCGCTTCCTCGCACCGTGGTGTTAGATAGAACAGCGGAGTGCACTAACGTATACGAATTCAATAGTTTAATCACTGAAATAGAAAGACTGTTTTAGTGTACTTATTAGTGCTTACAGTTAGTTAAATATTACTGAGATAAATCTAGTCACATGTTGATCTATTTTAAAGTTTTCTTTACTTGTTAAAGTTGTAAGTTCTATATTTTGAACAATGTAAATGTTCATTATTTGTTACGGTTCGTTATTCGGAAGACCTACCAGCGGGCCGATTATTGAAATTTTGTGTATGTTGGGCGGACACGAACGACATAGCGACGGTGAAACTACCAAACCACGTATCTCGGTTTGCGACGTCGCAGACTTCCTATCATACTTTATTTTTTAAATGAAAAACTACTTAACGTCCAGTCTTGAAAATTTCTGTGATTTTTCCTCTTCGTGCGGAAAAAATTCTGTGAAAATTTCAAGGAATGATATTGATTTGGTCTACTTCAAAAAAATAAAATGTGAGCGTAGATTTTTAAACACCGCAAACGAGATACGTGGTTTGGTAGTTTCACCGTCGATAGGTTAAATGGCGGAGCGTGATTGGTCGGTTACGTCTTATGGTTGCGTTGTCGTGCCTTTGTCCGATGGAATAGACGACATACTGTCGGAAATTCAAGAGCCTTGCGTCTTCAGCTTGTCGTGAATTCCGTCTGACAGAGACTTAACAAAGCAGCGATAAGACATAGCTGACCAATCACGCTTCGCAATTTACCCTATGTCATTTTTGTTCGCCCGACACACACACAATTTCGATAGAGACTTTGTGTGCGGGGGGGGGGGGGGGGGGCGGGCCACAAGTGAAATTATGATAAAAAAATTAAGTTGGTAGCGGGTCCGCTGCCGATTAATGATGGGGCTCTGAGCTCCAAAACGCGTCTCAAAAAAAGTCCTAAAAATTTCACCGCAAGTGAGTCACGACAAAAAAACAATTAAATTTTTTTTATCAAAATTTGAATAATTTGCATGATTATTGTGGATATCGATAAGAGACAGTCCCTGGATGAACCCGCTCTACTTACATTAACTCACGAGGGGCTTTACAGGGCGCGAAGCGACCTCTGTGATTGAACCGCGTAAAGACCTGCACGGGGGCTTCTACACTGTAAGCTCCTAGTACCTATAATATTTTTGACAAAAACACACCTTTTTGACGAGCGCATCAGACTCAGACCCATTGTAATACTGGAAAGCACCAGGCCAGGAAGTTGCTCCAATCGCGTCAGAGAGCGCTCCGGCGAGCGGCGCGAAAGCTAAAAGCGGAATCCCGGAGGAGGGGAAAACCCGAGCACTCTTTTATCTCAGCCATGATGCCACGAACCGAGGGGGCGGGGGCAGAGGGGTGGCAGGAAAATATGAGTCAGTAACCGAAGGAAGATGAAAGAATAGTGCAAACATTTCGAGTTCTCGATAATCGCGAGGGGCGAGGGGGTACAGATGCAGGAGTGCAGTTAGTAGCTCGGTGGTCGGGCGCGGTGTGTGCCCCCCCCCATCCCCCCGCCATCCCCCGCCATACCCCCAAGCTTCGGCCTCGCGGGAAGAGTTTACGCTAATAATAATAATAATAATAATCCACTTTGATGCTCTTTAAAGAGAACCAACCCTCTTAATTAAAGCATCCTCTTTGGAGATGCTCGGAAATCAGCTTCAGACAGTGGTTGGAGTCCGGCATTCAGCGGTGCAAATTTGAAGTGCATGTGAGCAGCGTTGACGGTTCGGGAGAAAAATCCCACGATTTTTTTTTTTTTCAAAAACACGATGTCTAGATGGGAAAATCCGGAATCATCAGGCAATGGCATAAATTTTAGGGGAAAGTCAGGGGCTCGGTTCCAGAAACCGGGAATCTCCTCTTCTAATGTTTAGAAGTCCGTTTCTTCTTTTAACTTCTTTTGGCTTTTCTCAAGGTTATCTTTTCTCTACAGCCATTTGCCGTAAATTTATGAAAGTAATACTGAGTTTTCTCGCGTACGATAATAAATTGTGGTAAGGAAATTTCAACTACATATTGTTATCAAGGTTTATGTTATTGTGCCTGAGCTGCCATTATTGACCTCTTGAATGACGTATTCGGTTCTTGAAATGATCAGAATCATAAAGAATCGCTCATTGATCAGATAATACTAACACCAGGAACGATCTCGGAATTTAAAATTTGTATGTGCGCCGAAGAACCGGCTTAAGGATGAAAAATTTATATCTATGCCAAGGGCCGAATTTTGTTGATCCTTCCGCCGTACTTCAATATACTTAGGACGAGTCTCAACTGCACTTAAGTCCGGCTCAGCGCTTTTGATTGGCCGGCGGTGCGGTTTGTACTCATCGATGAATTTATGGGAAAGAACCAACAAAATTTGGCCCCTAGAACTCCCGAGAGTTACATCGTTTTCCCCCGAGAAAATCCTGGCAAAGTGAGAGCAAACTTCGATTCCTCATAAAGAGATAAGCTCCCGAAAATCAGGAAAAATCAGGGAATGAGTGTATTGAGCGTAATCAAAAATTCTAGACACCAAGTCTCAAACGAATAAGGTTTCTCTTTTTTTACCGATTTTCAAGTAGCCTACTGGGCTGATCCTACGCTATGGTGATTCATGAAGGTTTCTGACGTGGTTGAATTGACATGCGATATATCGCATTTATTGTGTCAAAAATCATGGCAGATTTTGAATTTTAAGCCCCAAAGAGGACGCCAGTCCTTGCTAATGAGCCTGAGTCATTCTCAACAAAAAAATTAGCAGAATTCAGAGATGTGAAAGCGGAATTCTGTTAGGAGAAAAACTTCCCATTTGATACAAAAATCGTTGACTATATTGAATGCGAGGGTTTTTTTCAAGCAAGATTCTGCTTTCATTTTTCTGAAGTTCGTTAAATTCTTGGTTTAAAATGATTCTTTAGTCTCATGCGCAGGGGCTATCATCCCTTCTTTGGCCAAAAATTTCCAATCTGTCCAGATTTTTGACGCAATCATTGCAATATATCGCTTGCCAGTTCGACTATGCTAGAAAAATCACAAGGCCACAGGTGACCATTCCCTGAGACCATCAAACTCAGGTCACCTGGCCGGGAATTAAACCTGGCACTTCTTGGTCACAGAATTTGGTCACACTTTCGCTGATGATGTGGCTTCTCAGCGGTCTGTTTTCAACCCGAAATCCTCGTTGCACCTCTTTCGTTAGTTCAAAAGTTCGCGAACCATTCCCAGCCTCTTTTTATGCCGAGAACTTTGTTGCAAGATGCGAATTTGGAGGAGGTCGCAAGAGTTGTTACCGCTCTCTCCACGAGTGGAACTCTGAATGCGACAACTTTAAAGCGGGGACAAAAATCCCATGTCCCTCTTGAATTTAGATTCATTCGCCTGGGCTTCCCGTCCGAACATTTTCGCAAGTAGTTTGCATATTTTATGTTTTTTCGCGACGAAAAAAAGTCCAAACTCCGAGGTGAGTGAGTTGACTTTCCCCTCAAAAAAAAGAAGAAGGAGAAAAAATAAAGACAAAACTTCTCAAATTTACCGTTGCACTTAGAACCAAAACAGAAAATATGTAAAATGCGTTTAGTTCTATTTGAAAATAGAATTCAAAAAGTTTCTTCTTTTTGCTGAGAATATATTGTACTGCACACTGTTGTATTAAGTGGAGACGCTGGACATCGATGGTGTCAGTCGGCAATCACATAACTCGCTTGCTGTGTCTGAAAATATCCGCCGCTATTTTTTTTTAACGGAGAACAAATTGACATCATTCCTTGAAGTTTTTGCAGAATTTTCTCCGCACAGAGGAGAAAAATCACGGCAGTTTCAAATAATTACCGTTGAATAGTTTTCCGTCTAAAAAATAAAGTATAACAGGAAGTCTGCGACGTCGCAAACCGAGTTATGTGATTGCCGACTTACACCGTCGATATGTAGTTTCCTTCGAATAAGGTTTCCTGACGCACGTAGTCTCAAAAAAAGAGAAATAATATTTTTACCTGAAAAACATATTCCTCAATTTGTTCATTCTGTATCTGGAGCGCTCAATAATATAATCATAAGTTCAATCTTGCCACACGTGCTTAGGAGGAACGCCGTAAGAGCCTCAGGCCGTTGCCAAATTTCCTATAGTAAAATGAAAAAATTTCTGGAAAGCTTATAAATGGTTTTTCTTCGGTTGTTAAGATAATTTTGTTCGGAATTTAATCTAAAGTATCTGAAAATGTTCGAAGATAAATAAGCATGACTTTCCTGGAAAATAAGTATTTTATCGAGGTAAATTTCGCAACATTTGAATGTTCACACGGCGTTTCCACCGCACGGCGAGAATCTGTTCCCTCCTGTATGCTGCCGTAATAAGGAAGAACGCCGTATGAACATTCGAGAGTTGCCAAATTTCCTTCGATAAAATGTTTATTTTCGAAGAAATTTATGGGTATTTTTCCTTGGAATTTTCAGGAACTGTAGTTGAAATTTCGAACAAAATTACCTAAAAAATTGAAGGGAAAACGTTTACAAATCTCCTCAATACTTCGTGATTTATTAAAGGAAAGTTGGCAACGTCTAAACACTCTTACGGTGTTTTTCCTTAGCACGGCAGTACGGGAAAGTTTCGAAACGGAAGACTTGCCACCGAGCCCTGCTCCTTGTTCTGATTTGGCTCCCCTCTGAAACCGTGAGTCCCAAGCCAAAATATGAAAGTGAGGGGCTTAAAAAATGAGCAAATTACCGGCAGGTTGGAAGGCCTCGTGGAAAACACCGCCCGCCTTCCCTCAACGGGAGTCACGCGTCATAAACCATTTAAATTGAGCCTCGGATTCTGCCGGGATTTTCTCTCCATTTTTTACAACGCCACCCTCCTCCCCCGCCGCCGCTCCGCCCGCGCTGGCTGCATTAAAATATTTTACGGGCGTAAAATTACGCAGAGGACACCTACGGCAGGGAGGGGGGGGGGGAGGTGGCCTGGAGCCAAAATTTCGGTCCGGGGATCCGCGGCTGATAATTAGGCTTTAAAACGCTCGCCGGTGTCGCCAAGTATGAGCGGGTCCCTTCCGTCTCCGATCGGGAAACCGAGGATTTCGAGTCCACATCTGCCGGTTGCGTGACTTACACAGTTTTACACTCTTCATCGATAATTTTCTCCTGACAAGCAGTCAAAGACTTTACGGCTGCAATAGACGAGTGCACGCTGACGAGATCGCTGTCGCTGTCACTCACGCCAAGCGGCGTTGCCAAATCCATAGCAGGAGGGATTTTTCTGGAGCGACCTGGTTTTTGGAAAATTTGATGATTCTTACGAAAGAGGCCTGTGACATGCAGAATATCATTTTATTTTAGGAGTTTTGGTAACTGGTGGGAGGGTTTGTGTTGCAGATACAATAATTGTCATAAACACTTTCGAGTCGCACAATTTTTTTCATAAAAAAATTCATAAAAATGTCTATGACAGGCATAAAATGGGAAAAAAAAATTAGTTATTTGTTAAGGTTCCAGAGCAGAAGAACATCCGATTTTATTTTAATGTGACTTTTTTTTAAAGAAAGAAAAAAGTTCTAAGCTATTTTTCGTTGTGGTTCATTTCTTTACAAGTAAATTACTTCCGTGGGAAACAGTACAACTATTGAAATTTGAGTTTATTTGAATAAACGTTTTGCTTCTTCTGTCAGAAATTTTTGGAGCCATTTGATTAACTGGTACTCAATATAACATGGATCATCTTAAAACGATTCATAACATGATCAGTCGCAAATTTTTGATGAGGTTTGGGAGAAAGAAATCTGTGACCCTCAGCCTAAAAATTTTAAAAATAAAATAAAAAAAAATAAAACAAAACATTTTCCCTCGTTGTATCAACATTATAAGTTAGTAAGTCAATTTTATCAGAGACATTCAGCTATAAAATTTCAATTTCATGACGCTATATTCGTGTTCCATTTCTGTCTAGTTTTGACTTTCCTGTTTGTGTGTTTTCCCTCTTTCTCCTACTATTTCTATTCTCTGATTTTTTATATTATTATTTTTTGTTGCTAGACGGCCGGGAAAACTTTACCTCCATTTTCCAGTCTCGATATTGGAGCAGAATCGTTTAATTCATGGTGGAGGCGGACTACTTGCTGAAATATCCATTTCATGAAACCAAGAATCTCAGTACGATATTAGTCTGATATCGCAGTTCAAGAGCCGTTTCAAGAAATGATCTAGATTCATGGAAGTTTTGCTTCACTTCGGGAAACTCAATAACAATAAATGATCAAATTTGCACGAGCTGTCAACACTGGGACCACCACCGCATCGAAAGCGTTTAATTAATGACAAATTTTATATCTGCCGAATGAAGTCCGACATTTGTCAGATGAGCGACTCGTATTACTGTGGTTAAATATACGAGGGTGTAATTGGCCTAGTCACGACGTGTTCATGAAGTTTTACAGAGTAAACTTACATCCAAGAGACCTGGAATACGCCACGATATGTGTGCACAATGCGGTGTAGCCAAACCTTTGTCGGATGAAACGAAACTTCCGGTTCACATTCGGTGACGTGTTAAGGTACGTCCACGTGGGTATTTCGTTAGTAAAATAGGGGAAATGTGCATCTCAATTCATAGTACTGCAACCGTTTCTAATATATTAAGATGCTAGCAAAAAGCACACTATTGCTTCACTATTGATATTTTCGTTGATTTGAATGGAATTTTTGCTTCTCCTATATCAGAAATTTGTGTGTGTAAAAATCATTTATTTATTTTTTCCCCTTTGAAAACCAAACATTTTTAGAAAAATAATTGTTACTTTTCTTCAGAGGCACCTAAATGAATGAACAGTCTTGGCAGAAATTTTGTACTACCCTGGTAAAAATTGGCTGTAGAATCTGTGTTCCAAAATACCATAGACCTACAGCCGGCTGTAAGATTTCCCCTAGCTTCTACAGCCGGCTACACAATTTCTTACAGTCTTTTATAGCCGATGGCGACTAAGCAACAACCAAGCGATAAAGTGTATGCTAAACGTTACTAATTACGGATGCTAGGACTTAGTGAGTTTTTGGACAACTGCTCTCTTTTTGGGCCGTAGTATATCTTAATTTATTCTGCGAGAAAAGCTCCGTACTTTTGATGGATGCCTGCCATTCCTAATATATTAGAGCGCCTTTAGTTTCGTATGATACTGTGCAATACCCCTGGTGTGATATAGTTGCTTCAAGCGCCGCGCCGTGGCACACTGCGGCGCGGCAGGCGGGCAGCCAGCGCGAAACGCGCATTGGCGCCTACAAACCTAACAGGGATACCTCACGCGTTGCGCAATGCGTGAAGTATCCCTGTTAGGTTTGTAGGCGCCAGTGCGTCGCCGCTCCGCTTTGTGTTAGGCTCTAATATTTAATCTGGCGGAGTCAGTGTTATTCAACTCATGATATTGAAATGTTTGCACATCCTGTATCGATTATTCTCATTTTAATTGATGAAAAAAAATATGTGTCAAAGGAAAATATAATATGTGTTTTGTAAATATTAAGGTGGTTCCGTATCAAACTTAATGATTTCCAAAGCCCACGAATCTCTACACAATATCTTATTGCCTTTTATAATCGATGGCAAAAAAGCAACAGCCAGGCGATAAAGTGTAAAACCCGGCGATAGGAACTATAGCCCGGCTCAATAATTTTTTATCGCTTCGTATAGCCCGGCCGTATGATTTTCTCCGCATTCTACAGCCAGCCATATGATTTTCTGTAGCCTTCTTTAGCCGGCTTTAAGAATTCCTTATTTTGAAACACAGCTCCTATCGCCAATTTTTACCAGGGTACCGAAAGAAATGCAGAAGTTTTTCTACTCCTCTGACAGTATACGTTTAAGTTATTAACGAAATCAAAAACGCAAAAACCCCGTGACTTAAATTTTCTTGTGAAATACCCAAAATGCTGTACCTCTCATAAACTTACACTAAAATAGTAAAAGAATTGAAAAATCACAATAAGCTGCGAGTTAGCACAACTATTTGCTGATGCACGCAACCCAAGTTAACATAATTCTTTGACCCTTCAACAGGTTCATTGCAGGAATATTCAGCTAACTTTTTTTTTGAGCTGCAGTTTTTGCTGGATATTATTAGAACTTCTTTAAACTTTTATTCGTTATAGGAACAGAAGTTGAGCATGGTTTATTCTCACACACAAGATCCGTAACTTTCGAATTTTTTATGTCCAATTCCTATTATCAAACTTTCCATTCGAAGTGTGAGTGCATTTTTCTTTAACCGATGAAATTCAATGTAACAAAATGTGCTACCAAATTCAAATTCATGCTACACTTTCAGTAGGTGCGATTTTTACTCCCTAATGCCTGCATTACAGTAGGGAATAAAATTTGCCTCAATGTAGCATGAAAAATTGAATAAGACGAATCGGGGTGTGCAGGATATGTAATCGAAATCGTATCCTCATCGCTTTGGGGTGAACCTCGACAAAATTCTGAATTCCGTTTCTTCCTTCAAGCACTTCATTTACAGGCGTTACACTGTAGGATTTTTATTGTGAATGCTGCACTGCCACGCTAAAGAGGAACACCGTATGGACATTCGAGCGTTGCCAAATTTCCTTCGATACAATGTTCATATTTTAGAAAAGTTATGCATATATTCTCTTGAAATTTTTAGGACTTTTCGGTAGAATTGCGAGCAAAAGTATCTGAAAAATTGGAAGAAAAATATTCATTAGTTTACCAGGAAATTCGTGTTTTATGAGAGGCAACTTGGCAACGCTTGAAGGTTCATACGGCATTCTTCCGCAGTAGGGCAGTGTAGAAAAAACAGCCAACACGCGTCATGCACAGATTCGACAGAGTTTGTGAATGACTTGAAACACATTGTTGGGCTCCGCGAAACGCACCAGGGATTCAGATTAATTAAAAAAAGCACTTGTTGTGATTTGTTTGTATTTTTTTCTATTATAATGAAGTCCATCAGGTTAACAATTAATAAACTTCTGCGTTAGAACGCTACAGTAACAGCCTCTATCTCAAATGTTGACACCAAGCGTGCAGGTGAGGGTGACGAAGAGCCAAACAAGGGTGAAACCGACGTTGAGTTGAAAAGAGAGGGTTTCATATAAATGAATGGGGTTCACGGACAAGATTACGTGAAAGTTTGGTATAAACTTGATAGCCATTTTACCCTTTTTATTAATAGGGTACCGTGGGAATGCTCCTCCTAAAGTCAAAATCACTGAAAAGTCACGGGAGTTTGATCATAAATTTGATTTTTCCATCGCTCCATTCCGTTCTTGCAAAAAAATAAAACAGTCTAAGAATTTTGCGTCGACTGTAACGAAATGAATTACTTTATGAAGTTTTGAGGTTTCGAATCCACATCTTTTTCAACTTACTTAATTCAGTTAAGTCACTTTAAATAGAACCAGCTTCGGATTTGTGTATATTACAATTCTTGCTCGTTCTGCGTGAATCCTGGAACAAAACGTTCAATATAATTTAGAAAATGCGATTTCTCGGAGACTGGGAGCAGCTAAAAAATGAGGTTTTTAGAATATGTATTTTATAACAGATCTTGATTTATTTTTTCAAAGAAAAATACTTTTTACACTACAAATCATGCAGAAGGCATTTTTGCATTCAGGAATTTTGTCCAATTTATGAGAAACTCATGTTATCAATCATAGACCTCTAAAAACCAAAAGGGCCATAGGTGAATATTCAATGAATGGATTAAAAATAAGTTATAAATCCATCTTAGTACTATTAAAAATATATAAAATAGCGGCTCTTTCAAATGAGCACCCTTTTAAACAATAGACACGGCGGCGCTCGATACAATTCATGTAGGTATAACGTTTTAATCAATGACTGGGTTCTTCAAGCGTATCGTCGAACATTTTCCCAAAGTCCTAATTCTCCTTCATGTCCAGACGGACATATTTATGAAAAATGAATATCTGCGCTTCCAGTTCTTGGAGGTTTCAAAAGTAGGTGTAATAATAATTGCGGTGCATACTTCACTTACCAATTTAATTCAGATCACTTAATTCTCTTATACGTCGGATATGTGCACACCACTCATTTAAATTGTGCTCTTCACATTTCAAAATCTAAAGTCATTTACTCAGAACAACCGGTAGCGAAAGGAAACTCAAAGTGGATACTACTTTAATTTCAATTTTAAAAAAATGCGTTGAGCCGCGTGGTCGGACTATTGCCAGAACTATTTTATTCACGTTTTTTTGGATCTCTCATAGGTTACTAACACGAGACAAAAAATACTTCGATAATCATAATAATCACCATCACACTTCTTGATATATGAGATAAGGGGAATAATCACCCGCTGGAATCAATCGCCTGAATTATCTCCTCCAATGTCTGTAACGACTCAGTTGACTTGAGCAGAGTATGTTACTCACTCAGCTCTTGAAACGGCAAATTATTACGGGTTTTGTCACCAATAAATGTTAAATTGAGGCACTGGATGCGATCATTCAATTTCCTTACAATGAATTAAATATTAGAGGAGACTCTGAAATACTGCAACCGAGAAGTGCCCTTTTCGCATTCAGTGCCTCAATTACGAGATTTACTAACGTATAATGTGACGAACTGTTTTTTCAAAATTTATATCGCATACTATTTGTATAACATATTTGTATTCTGGTGATTGGTCTATGGACGCCTAGGCGTTCCTTTATTCGAGCTTCCATAAAGTGTAAGTAATATTAACAATTTCCAAAATCAATTAAAAATGTAAGAGAAAATTACGGAAAGGAAACGACATTCTCAAGTTTTTCGTCATATTATCATGTGTACCTATTTAAATCTATGCCACAGAATCAACACTTCGTTAATGATATTTGGCGGAGCGAGTCTCTGTAAGCTGGAGATAAACCAGTGCGCCTTCATCTTTTGAACCGGCAACACAGACAACAGCAGAGCCTGAGGTTTCTGTCGAACGACGAGTTGCAAAAATAGCAACGTTTCTTGTTCGCGGAGGAGAACGGGAAGTAACGTTTTCAAATAACTTCATATTAGCAGAAAAGCATTCGAGTCAGTGACTTTCAAATTCATTTCCACTTTTAATTGTATGGATATTAAAGATTTTAGCAAATATTAAAAACATTGAAAATATTAGCAACTTCAGAAGCCCTTTTTATCTCAAACCATGCCGATGATTGTTGATACGAAGATTTAACTTTACAGATTTTGGTTCAATCGGCAAATGAGACTTTTGAATCGATAACTGCAGAAAAATGACTCCTCAATCGGAGATACCTATTGTGTAGGGTAATTTTGCGACAAAAACTACAGAATTTCTGGGTGCACTTATTTTTTCTTTTTATAAGAGCTAATGTGTTGCTCGGAGAAAAAAAACTCGATTTTATGATGAACACTAAAATTGAAGGCTTTAAGGATAAGGCGCATAAGTGCAGCTTTTGCTATTTCGAGAAATACGTGTTTGAAGTTTCAAAATTACATGGATTCTTATGGCGAAAAGAAAGTTCAAACTGACTTTTTAATGCTTACTAATTGGAATTTAGGAGCTTTTTCACAGAATATGCATTGAGACAACTTTAACTTGAAATCATTAATAACTCAATTTTTCAAAAACTGCACTTATGCGCCTTGTCTTCCAAGCCCCTCATTTCCAGTTCTTAGATGAAGTCCCTGGCCCTTGGAATCAAACTTAAGTTTAGGCAACCGAAATTTTTAATGAGGTTATTTTGTTACTTGAAGTTTACCAAGAACCTAATTTGTGTCGGTCTAAAGAAGCTTATGTGCTGTGTATGAACCGAAGATTGGGTCCGCATCATTGTCCATGCCCGTGTATATCCGTGTGAACAAAGAATGTTTTTTTTCGGCGTCCTTAACTTTCAACCAATTCCAGTATTCTGCTCATTTAAAGAGTAAATGATACTTTTATAAATACAGAATCATCTGAAAATCTGTGAAAAAAACGATTCCCTCCACCACCCATGTCTCTAAGTGCGGAGAGCTTGCATCCGTGCACTTCAACGATGCGACTGTTCGAAGGAAATCCCTCCAACATTGTAAAAAAATGGGGATAAAACAAAGTGGCTCTGGTAACCTGAATACTTGAGGCTTTGCACGGAGGGTTTTATCTTACACTTGAATCGGGTCAGCTCTAAGGAGAAAGGCTAAGGGGACACTTTCCTTCTATGCGGGGTCCGTGACTGAATCTTGTAGTCTGGCTCTCGCGGTGCCTCATCCCTCGTCCTCGGCCCGCCTGCGCGAAACCAGTGACGTGGCATGCTTTGCGATATATCGATTGATCTACCATTTAAATCTATGAGAAATGATCGATAAACTGGGTGTCGGTGTCGATAAACAGGTCCATATCGATGGTCGATCATTCATGCCTCGCCATTGCGCGAAATAAAAGCGAAGTCAAATGTCTGTTTCACATTAGTTACTCCTTCGTGACCGAATCATAGGGCGCATGAAGTCGAGTTACAGAGTTACGAGTTACGAGTTCACGAGTTACACGAGTTACACGAGTTGCACGAGTTACACGAGTTGCACGAGTTACACGAGTTGCACGAGTTACACGAGTTGCACGAGTTACACGAGTTGCACGAGTTACACGAGTTGCACGAGTTACACGAGTTGCACGAGTTACACGAGTTGCACGAGTTACACGAGTTGCACGAGTTACACGAGTTGCACGAGTTACACGAGTTGCACGAGTTACACGAGTTGCACGAGTTACACGAGGTACACGAGGTACACGAGTTACACGAGTACACGAGTTACACGAGCTACACGAGTTACACGAGTTACACTAGTTACACGAGCTACACGAATTACACGAGCCACACGAGTTACACGAGCTACACGAGTTACACGAGCTACACGAGTTACACGAGTTACACTAGCTACACGAGCTACACTAGCTACACGAGCTACACTAGCTACACGAGTTACACAGTTACACAGTTACACAAGTTACTTAGTTTCATTCGCAAAAAAGTTTGGGCCTAGCAGGTTTATGCCTTTTGCCTTCACATTTTTTCCTCCTTATCCAGGTGCCTTTTTAATATTTGCTCCCCGATCGATCTGTGATTGGTCGATTGGTACAATCTGCACCCTTGCATTTTTTGGTGATGTAGCATTGCATCCATGATATTTGACTCCATGCTCACCCTTTCACCCTTATAATGCTCGGCTGCTCATCAAGTCCAAGACCTTGGACTCCGTGCTCACTTTAATGAGGAATAGTTTTTTTTTTGAAAAAGCAAACTGAGCACAGCGTCCAAACTTGTGGGATGCAGATATTCTTTGACATTAGACGAGCAGAGAGTCCAAAAATTCACCAAAACAATCTTGGGGAAGTAAAGACGAAATCAATATGCCTTGTATGAAATTGTGCGTTGGTTAGGTTAGGTTAGATTAGATAAGAAAAGTATGCAATTTTCTATTATGATGAAGAAAGGATGGACTTTAAAACCAAGGGATGTCTACTAGCTATTGGACTTCATGCTCAAGCAAAGAAGTGTACAAGTTAGAAATGAACATGGAGTCCAATATCTTGGACGAGATGAGCAGGCAATCATACTAAGGGTGAGCATGGAATCTATTATCTTGGACACGATGCTACATAATCTTGGTCTTCACTACTAAAATGTGAGCAGTCTTTGTTCTTTCAAGGTTCCCTAATCAACTACACAAAGTGTTTCACACACTCTTTAGAGACAAGAATGAAGCGACAATTTCAAGATGCAACGGAGCGACGCGTTATTGATCGTCTATATTTTAATATGCTTTGACGCGTTCCGATTTTCTTTTTAATCCTCATACTCAGACGTTCGACTCCATGCAGTCTATTGCCATCGAATTCCCCTCTTCCACGTCTCCTGTTATTCAAATTCCCCTTTCATTGAGCTGAAATCCATACGTATCTCATTTCTCTCAGCTACCTGTCTTTCAATTCAATTCCAATCCTCCTGAATATCCACTACACACAGAGAAATAATTTAAACACTGTTCAAAATTTTGGAGTGAAATTCTGTGCCGGAGTCTATGTAGTGCCCAAAAACCCCAAATGATATGAATGCAGAGTGGAGTCTATTCTTCACGCGGAGTATCTTTCACTATAGCGGAGCGAAATCGACTCTTTTTGCGGAGTGTCATTTACTTCCATGGTGTTAAAGTATTTCTCAGTCATATTCTGAACGGTGAAGTGAAGAATATGTCCCATTAAGGGCCTTTTTGGCCCCAATTTTGGTCAAAAATAGAAAGGGCTTAGAATAATGTCATGTATGCCCTTATGAACTCTTACCATCCACGCTGTGAGAATGTGTCTTCATTCGAGGGATTTTGAAGGCTTTTGCCTGATCGACCGGCGCAAAGTGGTGAAGTTTTGCTCTTTCCTCGAAAAATTGCTCATTTTGAGTCGCAAAAGTTTATGCCAAAAAATCCATTCAGTAATTTAGCCAGCATGGAAAAACAGCGACATCTACGAGTGTCGCAAACACGGTTTGATTGCGTTCAGATCGATCGCGAGAAAGAATATATTTCGCGGCAGATTTGGGTCGACAGGTCTCATCTACTCTGAAGAGTTCCTTTTCTGCCGCGCTAAAGAAAAACGTCGTAAGACCGTTCGAATGTTGCCAAATTTGCTCTAAAACATATTTAAATTTGAAGAAAGTCATTAAAATTTTTTATTGAAAGTTTCATGCGCTTCCGATAAAATTGCGATCAAATTCCCTCATTATTAAGAAGAAGAGTATTCATAAATTCTACCTATATTTCGTGATTTTTCAAAAGAATTTTGGCAACGTCTGACGGCTCTTAGGGCGTTTTTCCTTAGCACGGCAGTCTTCCACAGTCACTTCACTTTGGTCACATGCAAGACTCAGGCTGGGGAGGGGGGCGGTAAACGGAAGGAGGGATGGGAAGATGAGACGAGACAGCTATTTTAAGAAAAGTGCACACACCCCCTCCACCCTCCGTTTTCCTCTCCACCTCAGCCCCCCCCCCCCCCCCCCGGCCGACGGAAGAAAGTTGTGACGAAGCTCCAAGACGCTCAACGTGAAGTCGTTGGCTGGCAGGGACACGAGTTTCGTTTTGTTTATTTGTATTCCTCCCATCCCCCTTAATTTATTGTCTTCTTCTTCTCGTCTTCCCGCAGTCGCGATGTCTTTTATTGCGCGACTACGCTTGCAATTATGAACTGCATATGTAATGTCTCCCACTTCTCGCTCGCTTGCCAAATCGGGTTCAATTGAAGTCCTAAGTGCCGCAAACGTGCTCGTACCAATATTTTGCTCACGATATCGCATGCATGCAGTGGCGTGCTTTGCGATGTATCGATTGATCTGCAATAGATATGTTGCATGTGTGAGGAATTTGCGATTTGACAATTGTTGCTTATGTAAAAGTTCGCATGAAATACGATGGTGCCACTGGTTTTCTCTGAAATCAACTCCCAAGCTCAAAAAAAAGCTCTCAAGTTGAGGCCAAAATGGAGGGGATATTCCGCCCTATCCTGAGAGTCCACCTCTACATCAAGAAGAAATCTTAATGCAAAGATAGGGAGCAAATACAGGGTTGCCGTGTTTTCAGTTTTGGAGTCCCCAAATAAAGTGGCAGCCCTGTCAATGTATTTGCTCCCTATCTATGCATAGAGAGTTTGTTTTGATGTAGAGGTGGACTCTCAGGATAGCGTGAGATATCCCCTCCATTTTGGCCTCAACTTGAGAGCTTTTTTTGAGCTTGGGAGATGATTTCAGAGAAAACCAGTGGCGCCATCGTGTTTCTCGAAAACTTTTACAGAAGAATCAACAGTCAAATCGCAAATTCCTCACACAAGCAACATCTCCATTGAATCAAAACTGTCTGAAAGTTTTGAGAAAAAATATACATTAATTTTCTCAAGAATGCACGTTTTAATGGGGAAATTTGTCATCCTCCAAATTTTCTGACGGCGTTCTTCTTTAGTAAGATAGTTTACCGCTCTTACCGCGGACGAGATAGGCCCCGTAGTGAAATGCATTCCGGATGCGACTCCAAAATTTTTAACAGTGTGATACTCGGCTGAAATATTTGCTCCTCTGCGTGACTCGATTTTCACTGGAGCCCCCAAAAGCGTGGATTTATATATAAAACGGGGCTCACGTGAAAATCGAAATACACCCTTACGTCGAATGACGTCACTGACGGAGGCTCGTCAAATTTTCATTCATGTTTCCCGAGACGTATAATTAAAACGCTGAAACTCGACGCTGCGAAATCACGGTTGTGGATTCCCGACGCACGATGGTTCGAGTCAATTGGGGAAGTCGGACAAAATTTGGAAACTTTAAAAGCTTGTGTAACACCGTTTATACAAAATTTTGAGGTTCTAGAAGTGGTTCTATTGGTTTCCTTATGAAATGGACCACTGGACATGGCACGAATTCCAGCATTCTGATACATGCTTCTTAACCAAAATTTCACTTAGAACACAATGCGCACAACGAAAACTACCGAAATCAACTCCTTACGAAGATATTCAATAATTCTTGGTGCGTGAATTCAAACCACCCGCTCATGAAAACTCAATGCTCTACGTGATTCACGCTAAACGTTTATCATGACAGTCTCTGCGATATAAAAATCTGGCAACCTCAACCTTGACGCTTTGGCTCAGCTATAGCAAATTGCTTAGAGTTTGAACAACACATGGTGGGAAATGAACATTGCTCGATCGAGAAGCTTGCTGAAACCGTTGTAGTGCGCTATTTGACTCACGTAGAGGTTTGAGTTTCTTGTGAGCGGGCAGTTCAAATTCCTTGTAACCAATGTGAAATGAAAACGTCAATATCTTCGTTAGGAGTTGGTTTCAGTCATTTTCGTTGCATGAATCGTGTTTTGCGTGAAATTTTCGTAAAGAAACATGTATAAAAATTTTTTAATTCGTAGCTTATCTACTGGTCCATTTTCCTCTATAAGTAACACTTTAAATTTCAAATGTGGCCAAGTAAACATCAAAATTTGCAGTTTCCCTAAAAAATTTCACATCCGACCTCTCTGATTGACTCGATCCACTGTGCGACGGTCCGCTGATCGGTCTCGGAATATTTCGGGCGTTTCCGTCGTTTGACAACCCCGAAAAGCGGGCTGCCGTGTCACGGCCACCAAGTGGTTTGGAGGGGGAGGGGGAGGAGCGCCTCCTTCCGCCACCCTCGCAACACCGGGGAAACTTTGTTGCAATACTTTTTTAATTCATCGCGAAAAAGTAATTCGAGTTGATAAACTTTAACAATTAATGGGACTAATGAATTTTCCTTGGAAGAGCAGCGCAGGGTGCAAGCTCTACGGCGCCGATGCCAAGTCGCGATTTTATTCATACCGATGTTTTGGGATTCATCGCGACCGCTCCTACATTTTTGATTTATCGTCTCCTCCCGGCTGAAGTATCGCGAGCGCCATGCGACGTTTCAAAATTTCCGCCCCCATTTATTTTTTTACGGAGGAATAGACCATATTCGATAACGGTTCGATGTATCGTTTGGTTCAAAACAATAGAACATAACCTCAAACCAAACTGTAAGGATTTAAGTTGGAAAAGCTGAAAATGAGAAATTTCCTGACAATTTCACTTTCCATTGGCATTTGGTACTCAAAAGAATAAAAAATCCGTTACAAAAAACCCGTTCTCTCAGATTTCTGAATTTACTTTTGAGGCTTTGTTTATGTTTTGAACCAATCGATATCGATGCAATCTCACCCGTTTGATGTATTGAATACGATCTATTGTTGGTTGAATCTGTTTGAAAATTAAATGAATTTTATTGAAATTTTCGGACAGCTTCGTTTAACGATTTCTCTGTAAAAAATAAAATGACAGCGAAAATTTTGAAACGACGCATGACGCTTGTCATACTTTGACCGGCAGGTGACAGTATAGTTTCTGAGGAATGGGTTGTGTCCTCATTATTTATCATTATCACTTGTTAGATGTGTTACGCTCCTTCGGTGAAATTGCCCTAGTCCACGAACTGGCCGATGTTGTTGCCCAGTCCGTGAATTTGCCGATCTAAAATCTGAAAAATTACGCCAGCGGAATCGTCAATTTTCGTACGAACTTCCCTCGATATTTTTGTAACTTAAAAGTATCAAAAAATTAACGGACGGAAAAAATTAGACCAAAAGTCCTGTAACCTAAAGACCAATACAATTTACAAAAATGTATAGGTTCCTCGAATCAAGTTTACAATTAATTTTTTAAAGATATTATATCCTACGAGTTCTCAATAAAAATTCATGAGTTGTTTTTCCAAACCCGGTATCCAAGTAATGGATGATTTCTATTCCAGTGCTACATCTGAAGAGGTAATGAGAGCAAAAACGCCTTCAGTTATTGAATATGCAACACGCACATCCGTAGAACACGAATAATTGCATCCAGACGCTACAGTTAACCTATTCTAGTCTTAGCAAAGCGGAAATACATCCAGTTATTGGATACGTAATTTAAACATACTTGAAATACTTGTATTCCAACAGATTCGATCATTTAATCATATCTCCTTCAATAATAATTGTTCAATCTAGAAACCAAGGGTATTTTCGTGTTCAGTTCACTCAGTAGTTTTTGCTTTTAACATGACATGCATCTACTTTCAGACAACTACAAGCTCTCCGATTTCCATTTGCCTTAGTTACAGTATACTAGACTGAAAGCTGTCTTTGATTAAAAATGACTTAAATTGACTCGAAAATAACTCTAATCGACTCGAAATTGCTTCAGGGGTCTCTAAGTCGGAATCTCATTCCATTCAATCCACAAGTCGACTGACTCGGTTTGTCTTCAATACGGGGACAGAATAATATTATTTTTAACTGTGTAGTTTTTCTGGAGCCAACGCCGAGGATTCACCTTAATCCAGCGGATGTAAAACATTTTGAAAAACTGTGCTAACGGCCATTCATCTGCTGCAACGGCCGAGCTAAGCGCCAAAAGAGGCGGGAGAGAGAGTGAGAGAGACCAAAAGAGGCGGAAGAAAGAGAGAGAGAGAGAGACGCTGAAAAGTGTTGAGTGTGGGAGGGGAGAGGGCCCGTAAATATTAGTAGAATCAGATTCTCAAAGAAAGTTGACAAAATGTTAGATTTATTCGGAGCTGAGCGGGACCAGGAGGGAGAGAGGGGAGGGGGTGTGTTATTTTAGTTGGCGATATAAATACGATGAGCTCAAAATAGAGCTACCGAGACCGACTTATCAACCAAGCCTTCGTTTTGATTACTCACGATCGTCTGCGGGAATAAAAAATATCGTAGAAGCAGGAATTAATCATGAAAAGACTATTTTATTTACTTCCATTCTAACCAGCACGCGGATGGATACGTAAACAATTAGAGCTTGTAGAAAAACCCTGAACGAATACATTTTAATCGCCAAGAGAGTGAAATGGACAATTGCCTACCATGAAAATTATCTCATTTTCAGATTGTTCCATTGAAATTTTATCGATGTTGCCCTACTTCTTCGTTTCACCGGCGCTAAATCAAATTAACAATTCAGTGCTCCCATATCCCGGAGCTACTACCGAATTTCGGAACTTGTGAGATTTTCCTGAATTTTTCCCGGAACTTTTGAAATTACCGAAACGTTCCGGATCTTTTGCATTTTCCGGAAATTTTCCGGAACTTTTGGAAACATTTAAAAAAATCCCGGAACTTTTCACGGTCATGGAGAGGGAGAGATTGGAACAGAAAAGTTCCGAATCCTAGAATTTTTGACGGACATGGAATGGAAGCACTGTAATATTTAACATCCCAAGGAAATATAATAACATGTCATCCTCAGCCGAACGGTAAAGAAGAAGAAGGCATGAAGATACAAGGAAGATAAATAGAGCATAATAATAAATCTCATGGAAATTTAACCTGCTATTAGTTTAGTGCGTACCCGGCTATAATTAGGGGGTAATTCCTCAATACTGCTGTAAGAGACACAAATACCGTTAGTCTATTCTGGATTTTACAATATCTGGACCACATTAAGCAGGAACAAACCAAATCACAACAGACATTGCTAAATTCTATTGGATGATTTATTTTTTGATAAAGAACAGCAGAATAGATTATTTTAGAAATATTAGGGGATTTATTCGATGTCGTGAAGCGATATTATCTGACTTTTCAATGGAATACGCACAAGTGTTTCTCTGCAAACAAATTCATTTTTCGACAAAATGCAGGAATGCGGCTGAAGTGATCTGGTTCCTTCCTCCTAAAAACCATCCAGTTTTTCCCCGAAAAATCTAGAAAACCTATACCCTTACTTAACCCGACTTTATTATCGGGTGTAACTTTTCCTAAACTTTGCAAGCTGGCATGCTGTGAAAGGTTAACCTTTAGAATCTAATGAGTTTGTACCTGATAATCGCATGAAGGGAAATATCTGTAGGCTGCATTTTGACATGTGACACCTCGCTCACCTCTCCCCATCAATATTTGGGAGAAATCAACACCAGATATTCGATTTTTAATTTTTGTGATGAACCATTGTAAGTGCTCTTGATTCCTCCCTTGAAAAAAGTTTTAGGACTTACGAAAAAAGCTGCTAATAGTAGAATATCTCGGACATTTTACCTCACGCTGAGCGGCTCGAATCAGTAGCCTGATTTTGAGCGACTACTCCCGGGTGTTAAAAATAATATTCGTGCATTGTCTCTGGAGATTTTGATTAATTATTACGTGAAAAAAGTCCGCAACAGAAAACTGTCATCTGCAGGTGGTTAGTATATCAACCGCAGTACGACCTCTCTGCCTTATTTGATAACAATCTCAATCTGTTCTGTAAATAATTCTTCGGATTTTTAAATATGTTTGATCGATAGGGGACTGGGTTAAGGGGTCGTTTAAGCGTTACTTAAGGCTCTAGAGAGATCCGGCTGAAAATTATGAAGTGTCACACAGGGTAAGGGTGTTTAAAAGGTGTCAGAGTTGATATTATAATTAAAGGATGATTCATTTATATAGTCAAACACAGGAGTAAATTTTATACATATGTTATGGATTCCATACTTAAGGAAAAATTACTGAATGAACCAAGCGTGAGAATATCCTTGGTTTCTAAAACGGACAATTATTAGACTACTATACTAGGCTACTACAATGGCCTCCTTTTGCCAAAATTAGATTTCACTCAGTGCCAAATAATACGCATTTGATGCTGTTAAATGTACAGTGTTCACTGTTCTGTCCGTTAATCCCATTGGCAATGATCTTCATGACGCGGTAAAATTAACAAGAATCTGAAAAAGGTCACTCGATAAACCCAGCAGTTGTAAATTAACGACATCGCATGTGGCGAGGGGTCAGGTCACCCACCCTCTACATTTTGCAACTTTCGGGGGACGGGGGGAGCTAAGTATTCTGTGAGGTGATGACAGTTACTATCTCTTCCGGCTGAATGCAGTAACCAGACTGAAAATGTGATTATGAGGCAAGAATTAGGGAATTTTCTGAGTCTGAAATTGAGGGGCTTGGAGGACAAGGCACATTAGGTTTTTTGAAAGAATTAAGGTATTAACGGTTTCAAGTAAAACTAGTTGTAATGCATATTCTGTGCAAAATTCGCTCCAAAATTTCAATTTTTAAGCATCACAAAATTAGTTTGAACTTTCTTTCCGCCATTATAGGATCCATATAATTTTGAAAATTCAAACACGTATTTCTCGAAATAGCAAAAACTGCTCGTATATGCGCCTTGTCCTGCAAGCCCCTCAATTCTGCCAAATTTCTCTTGTAAGGCAGACTATATCTTTTCCGCCCAAAGTACATTGGTGGTAATTTTTCCGATTATCGTTGCCGCACAAAATCCTTTTCACGCAAATCAGATCTCAAATATCTGCGGCAACATCGGCAGGGCATGCAGTTAGTTTCTCACAATCAGTGGAACGGCTGCTCGCAGGCAATGTAGCATGATTTTAATTCAGTTATCCGTGTCAATTTTGACGAATATGGCGTAAACAGTTATTTTAGTAAATTTGTAATCGCACATGTTTCAAGTGTTATGATTTAATCGAAATATTTGGTGTACATTTTTAAAGCGTATCTTAAATCGATATCATTTCCGAAAATTTTAAGGTAATTGAAAGCAACTGGGGTAAAAATATGCTACTTCATAAGAGAGTGAAATACCGTTATTTTCGACTTCAAAAAAAAAGGAATCATTTGGCGACGCTCCGTTGATAAAATTTTCTAAGTATGCTAATTTTTTCAATCTTTGTTCACTCATTTTTCTTAAATATGCCTCATATTTTCTCGACGTTGCCACATACTTCAGATAATTATTTGTGCGAAAATGACTTTGTGCGGCAACGATAATCGGAAAAATTACCACAAATGCACTTTGTGCGGAAGAGATAGTCAGCCTCTTCTAATAATTCCAGGGCACTATATTCAAACTTAAATCTGAAGTACCTGATAATTTAAGGATGCACCACTTTCCACTTCCTAATATTTTATCGAGATGAAATTTTGCACCGGATGAATGTGATTACGACGTTCTTTCCAAGAACGGCGGAGTAGGACCCTACAGAGACATACCTCATAGATCGAGATGAGAGGCTGATGACTCCGAGGTGAAGAGTTCCGTCGTGTTTAGGAAAAATGTCGCATGCGCTTTCGGGCGTTGCCAAATGCTTTGATGCATCATATATTTTTCGCCAAACTTCCGAATATTTTACGTCCAATCTCTCAGATAATTTCACTCACAATCAGATTAAAATTCCTTGAGAATTTCAAGGGAAAAAGATGCATAACTATCCTCAAAAATAAATTTTCCATCGTGGAAAATTTGGCAACATCAAGTGGTCTGACGGTGTTTTTCTTCGGCGCACAGTGTAACGAGCTGATAAAAGAAGTCAGACATGAAGTTTTTGGCTGAAATTTTAAATTTTGATGTTTATTTCGTCAAATAAATTCAATTGCAATGGGTGTTTTTAAGACGAAATTTTACAAAAAAAAAAACCAATAGAACCACTTTTAAACTTTTCTGTCTCATATTTTTGCAAATATACGCTTTCAAAGTTTCTAGATTTTGCCCGGCATCTCTTATTGACTCAATCCAGTGTGCGTCGGTGAAATTGCCCCAGTCCGCGAACCGACCGATGCTAAAATTTCAAATTTTGATGTATGTTCCGTCACAAATTCAATTTTAAGGGGTGTTTCTAAAAGACAATTTCACGAGAAACCCAACGAAACGACTCTTAAACTTTTTTGTCTCATATTTTCGCAAATATAAGCTTTCAAAATTTCCAAATGTTTTCCGACACCTCCTATTGACTCGATCCACTGTGCGGCTCAACAGAGTAGGACACGACACGGACACGACGTCGGCGGCAATATATTGTTTTAATAATATTGTTCCTCGGGTCGGGATGGAGAGTGATTCCGGGCTCGGCGAAGAGGCTGCCCTGGTATTCCAGACGATCCCGCTTTTTCTTGTCTTGTTATAATATTCGAAACGGGAGCACAAAAATAAACCCCTGACCGCTGCCATTCTCCCGGTCGGTGGCCGAGGGCCAACCGCGAGACGCCGGCCGGGCCCCGGCCGCGGGTCGCAAATCCGATGATATGATCGGAATAATGGACCTATTGAAGTCGAAAGGAACTATATCCAATAAGACATGAGTCACAAAAGGCAAGTATTCTAATAGATGTCAGGGCTCATATCAGAGTGGATGTAGTTCCTTTTGATTGAGATGCGTTTTTCTGCAGGCCGCTGTTCTGCATAGAATCAAAGCGTGTGCTCCTAATCGGAATGAGAATTATAAACTCACTCAAATCTTTGAACTAGATTCTGTTTTATCTTGTAAAATTGATAATTGGACTAAATTTTGCAATAAGGAACGACAATAACTGGCTCACTGGTACTTATTCAAACACTTTAAACACTAATGTGCGTAAGGAAGCAATTGGTGTATACGTTGTTTCTTAACTGAGCCAGAATTGCAGTTCCGAATATTGCAAAATGCAGTCCAATTAGCTCCAAGCAAGGTCGCCTCTTCTCGGACAAAGTGACGTGTCCTTAGTTGTTAAATTGACCGAAGGAATTAAATATTTTACAAGAACACAAGAATGCAAGTGCTGTAAAGAGTTTTGCTCATTTTTGTGAGTGATTAGAAGAAAAATTAGTGAATTTTTCAGTCAGGAACGTTCAACAGTATTTTGGTAAAAATACAGTTTGAGAGTAGAAAATGTGATCTGCTGAAATGTAGTTTCGTTCACATCGTCTTGTGAAAGTCGATTTTATTGCTTCTTCTAGAAGTACTCGATGAGCTAAGTTCACGATATCTTTTAAAATATTCCTTGGTATGAAAGTCCGGAACATTTAGAAGACATTAAATTTGAGAAAATTTAGGACGTTTGAAGACGACATTCTTGCTTCAACACACGCGCTTCAATAGATCAGATCATTTTGTATAATTTCTCTAATAACTGTTCAAGAAAGAAAACAATGTTGTCTAACCTAGCCGAAGACAGTAGAGAAGTAATCTGGCCTCGTTTTTCAGTTTTCTGCGGAATCTTATATGATAGAAGCAACACCTCACTAACAGCAAAGAGTGGAGCATTGCGAAGTTCACGTCTCGCGCCATCGCGCCTTCAGTTTTGCCGATACAACACGGGCATCCATCAAGTACGAATAGTTATATCTCTGCGCCGTCATCAACGCACGTCCATTCCCTTCCCGTGCTCTGTTTTCATGTTGGCTCTCTTAGTCTTATTTGCAGTCTTATTTGTGCAGGAGGAAGTAGACTTTTTTCAAGTTCAATATATTTCGTCTCGACTAGGAATTTTTAAGAGGAGAAAATCTACAAAAAAGTCCGCTCCGAATAAGTTAAAACTGCTATAAAAGATCCGTCATTTGGACTCTCGCATTTACCTTCGATTGGACATACTTCTACCAAACAGAACTATGTGCATTATGACATGAGCCCTGTTATGCATATATTCTCATGGGTCTCAGGGATCATGGCTTGATGCACATAATTCCGTTCGGCAGAAATACGTCCATTTATGATTTTATGACCTATGGCTATTGAAAATAGCTCCATTCGGTGATCCCGAAGTGATAGAACTAGAGGCAGAGGGAGGTAACTAGGCAGTTAAGAATTATATAGTGTTGTAAAATTTTTACAGGGCTTGTTGAGCTCAGAAAAAAGGTCAACAATATTATAGATAAATCAACACATTTTTATTAATAATACCTTTTTAAGGATAAATTATGACTGGAAGAATCATACTTAAGCAGGACTTCCTTTTTCATATATATTAGGTTAAGATGAAGAGAAAAAGTGGTCGCCACGGAGACCATTTATTTCAACAGGGCCCTTCTGAGGAAAAGCTGTTCAAGAAGCAACTATGAATACGATCCTCCAGTGTCTATGGATCCACCTATTGAATAGCAGCAATAAATTCTGAAAGGAGGAAGTAGCATCTGGAAAACTGCTTGACCGCTAGGTGGTGCTGTTGAGCGCGGACGCATAAAAGCATGGAAGCGTGAGCCAGAGGCCTCCTTCGGCGTTGCTCTGCGTTGAATATTCATGAGCGGACACAGCCTCCGGCCTGGAGCCTGAAGCTAAAAGCCGGAAGCCTCGTTAGTAGCCGCATTCCTTGATTACAAATCCCCTTATTATCGACCCAGGCGCTTACTCGGATCTCCTCTTCAATGCTCACCTCCGTTTGTTAGACTCCGAGTTCATCCATCCAAAGGTCACGGCAAACAAGAGTACCTCTGTAGGGAGAAGACGGCAATGAAGATGCATGTGTGAGGAATTTGCGATTTGACTGTTGATTCTTGTGTAAAAGTTCGCGAGAAACACGATGGTGCCACTGGTTTTCTTTGAAATCAACTCCCAAGCTCAAAAAAAACTCTCAAGTTGTGGCCAAAATGGAGGGGATATCCCACCCTACCCTGAGAGTCCACCTCTACGTCAAGACAAACTCTTCACGCAAAGATAGAGAGCAAATACATTCGCAGGGTTGCCGTGTTTTCAGTTGTGGAGTCCCCAACTAAAGTGGCAGCCCTGTCAATGTATTTGCTCTCTATCTTTTGCATGGAGAGTTCGTCTTGATGTAGAGGTGGGCTCTCAGGATAGCGTGGGATATCCCCTCCATTTTGGCCTCAACTTGAGAGCTTTTTTTGAGCTTGGGAGATGATTTCAGAGAAAACCAGTGGCACCATCGTGTTTCTCGTGAACTTTTACATAAGGATCAACAGTCATATCGTAAATTCCTCACACATGCAACATCTCCATTTTTTTAATATATGTATAATAGGTACGCTCTCTCTTATTCCTTCCTTTTCAAATGCTTTTTATATATTCCAATGTTATAATTTTAAAAATCGTGGATTTTATGACATGCTTCAAACTTCCAGATGAATGCTCGTTCAGGAGTTAAAAATTGTAAAAAATTCTATTGAATGATGCAAATTTTTACATAAAATTCTTTTTAACAGGAGCAATGAATTATTTTGTCCAAAATGAGGCGAAGAAGTCTCTACTTCATGCCAGCTTTTTCTCCTTCTCTTCATTCGGCCCTGTGGCAACCCCCGCAACTCATGCCACCCCCCCCCCTCATCCGATTCCGTCGCTGCACTCACACGTAAAAGCAGTTTTAAGTCCAGCCACATTCACTGCGGCGGCCGCCGTAAGGAAAATATCTGAATATTTAAATTCAATTAAAATGTAGAACGGCACCCTTGCTCTACCGGCATCCCCGCTTCAAATTCCAATTTATGTTCGAATGCCCGGAATAATTTTTTCCACCACCACCCCTTCGCCCCACCCCCAGCTTTTGATACAGATAACGTTGAACGTGCGGCCGGCATCACGTCACGTCGCCAGGCGATGGAAGGAGCTCCTAGGGGCAAGGAATGGGGGAGGGGGTACAACTTTTGAGCCGCTTGTCTCCTTACAATCCCCCGCTCATTTTTGTCTTCGAGTTTTACAAAAAAGTTCCATGTTTCACGCCGAGATGAAAACTTCGCTCGCTCATGTACTCTCTGTCGTAATAGCGAAGAGAGCAGTAAAGGCATGCTGGGATGAACCTTGAGACTCTTAAAAGCATGTGCTAACCGTGGCTCATACAGGAATGCACATACTGCTGTCTTCACTATCACGGCAGCTCTGTCCCGTAGTGAAGTGAGAATGAAAAAGTTCGGTCGCATGTCTCCGAAGGCGCGACCGCTGCGCTAGTGACGGATCTTGGTCTCGCGGAGTTGTTTTGGGTTTGAGGAAAACAATCCTCCCAAAGGGGGTTGGTGGGGGAGGGGGGGGAGTAATTTTAATCGTGATTCGTTCTGAGTAGATGAGCTTTCTGCCGACACGTTGAAAACTGAGTTTTTGATATGTGCTCATTAATGAGAGTTTCCGTGCTTAATATCGGCGTTTCCGGGACGAAGGACCGTAACCCTAATCCACGGTTGCAAAATCGACCTAAAAAATTCAATTTGAACAAGAATATACTACCGTGCTAAGGGAAAACGCTGTATAAATATTCGATAGTTGCCAAATTTCCTCCGATAAAATGTGTATTTTTAAGGAGATTTATGAATAATATTTTTCCTCGAGATCTTCAGGGTTTTTAGGTGAAATTGCAAACAAAATTATCTGAAAAATTGGAAGAAATCTAATCATAGGTTTTCTCGAAAATTTGTGTTTAATCGAACACGTAATGTCTGAAGGTTCATACGACGTTTTTCCTTAGCACGGCAGTATAGCTTTGCAATTTATGGGGAAATTTTTTTCTTATTTTGGCATGAGGTGGGAAGGAAAAGCGGTGAAATCTCCGTTTAAAAATGCCCAAGATTCTCTTGGTAAGAATATAATTTTAGTGGGGAAATTTGGCAACATTGAAACGTGGTTACGCTCTTTTGTGAGGGAAACGACGATATGTGCCCCAGTTTTTTTTACGAGAAAAGGTTAAAATCCTTGAAATTACGCAGTTATGAACTTTCAAAATTCCCTTGCTTGAGGTTACGAACAAAAATTAAATGAACGCATTAATAGTGCATTATTAAATTGATCAAAATGCCTTTTTGAGCTTTTTATGAGACCTCTTTATCTCTTGTTGCGAGTAGAAAATGCATGCGCTGAAATTCTCGATGTTTTGACGTTACAGCTAAATTTTATTCCCCTAATACATGGCGGAAAATGTGGGAATGTAGTACCTTCATTCTGCAAATTATTTAATTATCATGAAAGGTGAACTGAAAAAAACCATCATCGCTCTCATGTTTACGAATATTCTAAATACTTCTCCGGTCGAAAGCTACAACATCCCTCATTATACTCAAAGTAATGGTACAAGAATGCTCAAGGATTATCTACCTCAACCCGTGAATTTCCCGGAAATCGGATAGCGTTAGAGGCGTGGCGCGAATTGCGATATATCGATTGTTAGGTCATTTAAACCTTTGGAAAAGGATCGATAAACAGGGTGTTCGCGGCGAACACCTTAATAAACGATTCTTCACCATAGGTTTAAATGGCATGACAATCGATAAATCGCAATTCACGCCACGCCACTAGATAGCGTCCTCAAATTCCCGGGCGGAGCTGTGCATTTTTACGGCTCATTGTTGGCTCTAAAATTAATTAATTTCATTTACATGGAGATTTTCACCGCTCTCTAACGATACGCTGGCGTCGAGGAGTTAGGTAATGTAACCGCTCATCAATTTCAAGGTGGAGGATCGGGCTCATCTCTCTTGAGCAAGGTTGCCTATACTGAAAAAAATTATGGTAACAGCTACTATGGGTCTAGTTGATTTCTTACACGGTGCAACTATTCAGTGAAAACAACCAGAATTATGGTAGTATTCACCATAACTCTGGTAGGTATACCTGTCATAATATGGTAACTATGCTACCATAGAGTCTGGTGTTTATTATCATACTCGGATCACTGGGTCAGAGTATGGTAAAATCTACCATATTTTTTTACAAATATAGTATACCATATTTTTCTATAATGAAAAAAAAACACTAAGAAGTGGCTCGAACTGTATGTAACAAGGTGGAGAAATGGTGCTGGGTCCACACCATTTCGTGGGGAAACAAAGCCAAGAAATTACAAAAATTAAAATTAGAGTCAAAATTAAATTTTTTGAACGCTAATGCGCACCAGTACGAAACTGAGGGGGGAGAGTGTTCAGCTCAGGCAGTTTGCATTGGAATATTAAGTTGGAGTCACGCCAAGAGATCTATACCGGTTTGGGCCTTATTAGACCTCATCAGCAGATCACACTCGGCAGTGAACTCAACTTAACATGCCGCAAAATCCAATGGTGTGGACCCAGCACCATTTCTTCACCTTTTTTTTCTATAAATGTTAATATTTATCGTGAATTTCTTTTGAGTTTATGTATCAAAGTAGAAGAGACCATACACCAAGAGGAAAAATAGAATAAAAGTTCCGTTTTATATGGAGAAAGGAACACTAACCAAGCCCTCGGCTGATTCTGGAGTTTCTTAGTTTTTCCATTTTTTTTTGTGCTAAATTCAACGCAGATTGTACCAAAATCAACTCAAAATTTGGGTTAGTTTGTGTTTTTCTTACTTTATTAACCAAAAGTATGTAACTTACGCGATGACGCTTGCTAATAACCTAGCAAAATGAACTACGGAAAAACAACCTCTGTAGGTAATTTACCTTATTTTATCTACACATTTCTGTAACACAATTTAACTGCTGCGGGTCTCAGTTTTAATTGGAGGCCAAGACTGAGGTTATTTTATTTGAAATTCGGATTCAGCTACCAAAAGACTTTTTCAGCACATTAAAGTCATAAAAAGTATAATTTTCTCCGTGTAGTGTGCTTCATCCTGCCTGGTGGATGCTACAATACACGACATGGTGAATCATCTGTTTGGCAATCTGATAATACCCGTAGAAACCCGTAGACGTAGAAACTTGGCGTTCATTTTTTATGCAAAGTTTCAGGGTAAAAACACCGGACCGCAGATTCGTGTTCCACGGGTCAAAATAGACTTGGCCTGTATCAAGTTTTTTCGTAAAAATGCCCATACTTGGAGCCACGCCTTGGCTGACTTTAAATTTTGGGGAGAATCATTATGATTTCTAAATATTCAACGATTCAAAACTCAAAGAAAATGTCCTTCCATAGTTTGTAAGCGTTGAATTTATTCCTGACCTCAAAAATAATGACATCTCATATTAAACGGGGATTTCACGGGGCCTGAGATATATCAGGGTGGATAACGTGGACTCTCTGAAATCGCTTTTGAAATAATATCATGGCCATATTTTTGAGATCACGGGTGAATTGAACGCTAAAACTTATGGGAGATAGGCGGTTATAATCAGTTTTGGTCCTTAAATGTTGCCAAAGCTCAGAAAAAAGACAATTTACCTGAAAACCCTGGTAAAAATTGGTAGTAGAATCTGTGTTCTAAAATACCATAGACCTACAGCCGGCTGTAAGATTTCCAATAGCTTCTATAGCCGGCAACACAATTTCTCATAGCCTTTTATAGCCGATGGCGACTAAGCAACAGCCTGGCGATAAAGTGTATGCTAAACGTTACTAATTACGGATGCTAGGACTTAGTGAGTTTTTGGACTACCGCTCTCTTTTTGGGCTGTTTTATTTTTATTTATTTTGCGAGGGAAGCTCCGTACTTTTGAAGGATGCCTGCCATTCCTTCAATTTTGTATGATACTGTGCAATACCTCTGGTGTGAAATAGTTGCTTCAAGCGCCGTGTTACGCTGCGGCGCGGCGGGCGGGCAGCCAGCCCGAAACGCGCATTGGCGCCTACAAACCTAACAGGGATACTTCACGCATTGCGCAATGCGTGAAGTATCCCAGTTAGGTTTGTAGGCGCCAGTGCGCCGCCGCTCCACTTCGTATTAGGCTCTAATATTTAATCTCGTGGAGTCAGCGTTTTTCAACTCATGACTTTGAAATGTTTGCACAGCCAAAAGCAACAGCCAGTTGATAAAGTGTAAAGCCCGGCGATAGGAAATATAGCCCGGCTGTATACTTTTTTATCGCTTCGTGTAGCCCGGCTGTATGATTTTTTCCACTTTCTACAGCCAGTTATATGATTTTCTATCGCCTTATTCAGTCGGCTATAAGAACTCCTATGGTATTTTGAAACGCAGCTCCTATCGCCAATTTTTACCAGGGAATTTGTAGGGAAGTCGTAAGTTTTGACTGCAGAAACTTTTGAAAAAAAGAGAAAAAAAATTAATAAGTATTGGAATTAAATATTCTTCTGAGACAGGTCATCCTTTTGCAGTCTGGTGAATTAACCTTGAGACACTTTGTAATTCGTACTATTTACTTATTTGTAAAAATGTGACAAATTCCTACATTAAAATTTGTTAAACCTGCAAAAAAGTTTCTTTCACATTCTTAAGTTTCTATAGAGGGGTAAACCCATGCAAAGATCAAACCCATCACCCTGTCCAGAGGTGCATTCTGGAGGTCTGACAACATGGAGCTAAGGAACAAAAATCATTTTACATTTTAGTTGTTTAGTCTCTAATTTCTCGGTCGTAAACTCATGAAAGGAGATTTCTGCTCCAGCAGAGTACAAAAAGCCGAGACGCTGCTTCACTGTCGTACCCAGGAAAAACATCGTATGAGCACTTGAGTGTTGCAAAATGTACCTTTAAATAGAGAAATAATAGACGAAAAGACATTAATATTTTTCATCGAAATTTTCAGATACACTACATTACATTGCGAAGAAAATTCTCTGAAAAATTGGACGGAAATCATTCTCTAGCTTTTCCGGAAATTCATGTTTTATTAGAGGAGATCTGGCAACCCACGAGAGTTCACACGACGTTTTTCCTTAGCCCGGCGGTACGCAGCGTGCACAATCTCTATCGAGGACACCGCACAATGAGCTACACAACCCCCTTTCGGCAGTAGCGTGGCGTGAATTGCGATATATCGATTGTTACGCCATTTAAACCCATGGTAAAGAATCGATTATTAAGGTGTTCGCTGCGAACACCCAGTTTATCGATCCTTTTTCATAGGTTTAAATGGCACAACAATCGATACATCGCAAAGCACGCCGCGCTACTGCCTTTCGGTGGGGGAAGCAACTCTGCCGTACTAAGGAAGAACGCCGTATAAGCCTCCAGACGCTGCCATATTTCCCTCAATAAAAACCCAATTTACTAGGGTAATCGTTGATATTTTTCTTCAATTTTTTCAGACACTTTTGTTCGCAATTTCAGCAAAAACGTCTGAAAATTTCAAGGAAGAATACGTATAATTTACTTCAAAAATACGTGTTTTATCCGGGGCAATTTGGCAACTCTTGAATGTTCATACGGCGTTCTTCCTTAGCTGGGCAGAATTGGCGGCGGTGAGAGCTGAGGGGTTGCTGAAAAGTTCCTCGGAGCGAAAAACGCTTTGAAAATTTGTTAAAAATCTATTAGGACGGCCGCGAAGCAGGCCCACTCTTCCTCGACGTTAATAGCTCATTCGTCAAGAGAGGAGGTCGAGAGGGCGGTAGGTAAAGGAAGCGTAATAATTGTTCTTTATCGGAAATGTAATTACTGTCTCCTTTTTCGACTTCCCCTCGGAGCGGGGTTTTTTTGCCCCTTGTTTCTCTTGCTACGCTGGCTCCCGGCTACACTCAAAAGCCGATGACAAAACGACGCAACTTTATCATCATTTAGACCGCGTTAAGCAGAAAAGAACCAACATCGTCCGTTGCCAAATTTCATCGAATGATTTATTTTTTCACCGGAGAAAATTCAGCCTATTTTATATTTTTTAATTGGATTGCATTTTGCAAAAAGGAACCAGAAGTATTGCAATGATGCTAAGATTGTGCGACTTCATCCTATGCAGTAAAATTTCTGAAATCATGAAAAAATTTGAAATTAACATGGTAAATTTTGTCTTAATTTTCAGCTTTTAGCGAGTAAAATAGAAATTGTTAATGGAGAATCAGGTTTTTTTTCCAAGACAAAAAGTTCTTAGCAATCTTAGCAACACTGCAATGCTCCTGGCTCCTTTTTGCAAAATGCAATCCAATTAGACTAATTTATATAATTTTTAGTCTCGTGGTAATCTTAAGCTATTTTTATCTATTTTTTCCATGTAACTTTTACAACAATATACCCTCTAACTTTTGAAAATAGTTTCTAAGTTGACGCTTTGTTAGCCTTTGTGCAGATTTACAATAATAGGAATTATTTTTATCATTAGAACGCTGTTGCGCTAAGGAAGAACGCCGTATGAACACTCGAGAGTTGCCAAATTTCTCTTGATAAATTATGTATTTTTGACAACATTCATGCCTTTTTTTCCTAGAAATTTTCAGTTATTTGAGATTGAACTGCGTACAAAAGTGTCTGAAAATTGGGGAAAATAATATTTGCATTTCGCGATTTGCCCAGTAAATTCGGTTTTATCGAAGGAAACTTGGCAACGTCAGAAGGCTTATACGGCGTTTTTCCCTAGCACAGCAGAATAACAGTGTAGATCCTTTCAAAAATTTTGGGGCGGTTCTCTTCGTGACGTAAAGCAAATCCCCTGAAAAGTTCGCAATAATCAGGGATTGCAGGGGTTGCAACATGGTATTGCTCCTGCGGGGCGATTATTGAAATTGATGGACAAATCGATAGACAAAGAAGATATAGGGAGTATGGGGCGATCTTATTGGTTGACATGGTTGGTTCTTATAGACTAAGGAAGAAAATGATGGACTAACTGTCGGGTCTTTAGTGGGTTGCCGTTAGTTAGTCCATTACCTACCTCCTATGTCCATTGCCACCACCTGTTTCCACCAATAGGATCCCTCCAAATCGCTTTTATCGTCTTTGCCTATAGCTTTGTCTATCAATTTCAATAATCGGCCCGCTGGTTCCTTTTTGCAAAATCCAATCTAATTGTTCTTTTGAAAAAAAAAAAAAAAAAAAATTATTTGATAAATGGATTGCATTTTGCAAAAAGGAACCAGGAGCTTTGCAATGTTGCTAAGATTGTGCAACTTCACCTATTGAGGTATAACGATTTATATACTGAAAAAATATGAAATTTACATGGTAATTTTTGTCCTAAATTTACAGTCTTTCTTAGCGAGTAAAATGGAAATTGATCAGAGATAATCAGGTGTTCCTTCCAAGACAAAAAGAGCTGCACAATCTTAGCAATATTGTAATGCTCCTGGTTCCTCTTTGCAAAATGCAATCCATTTAATCCTCGAAAAGCATGGATGAAAGGGCTCATCTCAAACGTGAGTTACGCTGTTACGTCCGCGGGGCGCGGAAGTGTCTGCTCTCGGCGTTTTTTGAGAGCCTTGCATCGGCCGGATGAGGTTGGCAGTCCTGATTAGAAAGGTGCGCCGCAAAAAAAGGGCTCGGGTTGGTGATTGATGAGCGGGCAAACGCTGCACTTTCGTGTTTGACCTCTTTACGGAATGACTGAGCACGAAACGCGGGAAAACACGAGAATAATAGGATTTCGTTTTTTACATTTCGGAAATTTGTCCCATCGAGGTGGGAAGCTATTGTTGAGTGTTAATGAGTGAGAGAGAATGGAGCATTCTCGGTCGAGGCAAAAATATTTAGGCAATGTCGGGTTAACATTCACGAAAACTATTCATATCGCGGCTCCATATCGTGGCATATCGTGCTAATATCGATCAATTTATTATGATGGTGGGTATTTTGTAAGCATTAATTGAACGTTTTGCCAGTGTGGCCATCAAAGGTATTGCTGCAGCTGACATTATGGTATTTTCCAGAGACACGATTCGCTCTCCCACGAGCTCTCATGAAACTCATTTTGAAATGTTTTTTCACATTTTTAATTCAAATCACGACTAAAAATCATGCTTTGACAGTTTAATCAGCATCATTTTGAGAATAATCCATTCAAAGTGTGCAAACATTTCAAAATCATGAGTCAAAAACGCTGACTTCGCGGGTCCAAATATTAGAACCTATCACTGAGCGGAGCGGCGTGCTGCCACCGCGAAACGCGCACTGGCGCCTACAAATCTAACAGGGATACTTCACGCATTGCGCAATGCGTGAAGTATCCCTGTTAGGTCTGAAGGCGCCGATGCGAGTTTTGCGCTGACCGGTCCGCCGCCGCACCGCAGTGTGCCATTGCACCTCAATCTATTCCACAACAGTGGGGTTGCACTGTGTCGTACAAAATCGAAGGCGTTTCAGCATATTTATAACGACAGGCATCCTTTAAGAGTGCGGAGCTTTCTTTTCAAAATAAATCGAAATACTACGGCACAAAAAGAGAGCGGTAGTTCAAAAACTCACTAAGTCCCAGGATTTGTATTTAATAACGTTTAGCATAATTTTTGAATTTCATTTGAGAAAAAAGTGTATTGATTTAAGCAGAAACATTCTTGAGTATAGATTTTATTTTGAATCCAGGATAAAATAGCTGAATGAAAGCGGATAACTGCTGAAGTTGCTGTTTAGATGGATCTCAATATTTTTTGCCGGTCCTTTGGGTTGATCTCACACAAAAAAGTAACACAAAGTAACACCAAACACGGACATTTTTACCTGTATTTTATTGAAACTAGGGTGGCAAAATTTCATGAAAAATAAAATCTTGAAATTTCAAGTAAAATATTACATGAAATTTCAGAAATTTATGAAAGATGTTTAAAAATACCGGTTCCTTTTCATGTTTCACAAAACGTAAAAATTATGACTTTCTTATATTTTCGTGTGTTTGAGTGCGGGTTGCATACTCTAGCCCCTGAGGAATTTGAAATATTTCACAGCTTCGTGAAAAATATGAAGTATTTCACAGCCTCGTGAAAAATATGAAATATTTCCCTGAAATTTCGAATCTTTCATTTCTTTCTTACGTTTCATGCCACACTGGAAAAAAAAACACATTGGATCGAGAGTCCAGACTCTTGAAAACATTAACAAGAAAAAATACTCTTGATTCAATCAGATTTTTGCTTGAATCAAAAGGAAATCCGCTCAAATTAAGAGGCTTGGATCTTGATTTAAGCAAACATCTGATTGAATCAAGAGTATTTTTTCTTGTCGATGTTTTTAAGAGTCTATAGACTCTAGATCTAATGTGTTTTTTTTCCAGTGCACCCTGAATTTGAAACAAAATACCTGTTGAACCTAACCTCATTTTCCTGAACCGCCGGCCCGGCAACACTGGAGGGCGAGAATTTGCGGGAAAGGGGTAAACAGATACTCTTCCTAAAATTCTAATTTTATGGTGCTTTTGTCTTGGCCGTGGCCGTATCTTGTTGCCTGCTCCACTACTCCGGCTCATCCACTCCATCCGGCGGAACCCCCTACCCCCTCCGCCCTCTCACCCCCTCTCACCCCCCATCCCTGAGGGACGGTAGCGAAATGGGACCCGGAAACTTGCGACCTCTGTCCGGTCGCGGCTCCTCTCCCACCGCCGCACGGCGGATCGAGTCAATGGGAGAGATCGGACAAAATTTGGAAACTTTAACCGCTTATAACTCCGTCTACACAAAACATTGAGGTTCTGAAAGTGGTTCCACTGGTTTCTCCGTAAAATTTTCCTACTTGAGCACCCCTTGAAATTTAAAATGTGACGAAATAAACATCAAAATTTGCAGTTTTAGTCGAAAATTTCACGTCCGACCTCTCTTATTGACTCGATCCACTGTGCGCCGGGTCTCCGTTCCGGCGTGATGACAGTTTACAGATGAATCGGTTGTTTCCAAAAGGGAACGAGTCGATTTTTGGTTGAGCCTTGGGTTGCCCAAAAGGACATGCTAACGAAGACTCATCATGGAATATACTTTTTCCCTTTTGAAAATAACTGATTCAGATACCAAGTGACCGAGTCGCCGCCCACGGTGGCTAAATTGATTCTTAAACTTAGTGGATCAGAACTCGAACAGTTCAGTGAGCTTTTCAAGTAGCTCAATAGCCTTTAGTACGCTGATTATTGAAAGTGATAGACAAAATTATAGACAAAAAAGACAAATGGAAAATGGAGCGATCTTATTGGTTGAAACGCGTTATTCTTACAGACTAGGGGAAAATGCTGGATTAACTAAACTGCCGTGCTAAGCAAGAACGCTGTAAATCCATAAATTTTTCCTCGTTTTTTTGGAACTTAACACTTTAAAAAATAAAAAACTGTTTTACTCATGCACCTTAAATTTTCAGGTTAAGTCCTTGATAATATTTGCAAAAGAATTCTTCAAAAACATTGTCCCAGGGTCTACAAGTTTTTCTGCTTTGAAACATTGTTTCCAAAAAATGTAAAATGGCGTTTACGGCGTTTTTGCGTTGCACGACAGTAAAGGCCTCTTGTGGGTTGCCGTTTGTTAGAGAGATTTTTGGAGGGGATATGCCCCCCCCCCTATTTAGGGGTTCATTTTTGGGCCAAGGAAGGGCTAATTTTAGATTATCATGAGTCTGCTCAAAATAAACTTTTTAGTACTTTCCAATGGTGATGCAATAGAATCGCAATTCGGGAACCCCTACTTTCAGGATCATGACTCCCCTATTTACCCCCCAAGGGTAATGGGGAGGGGGGGTTCGGGAATATGATATTCGGATTCCTTGTGGTCGATTCCCTATACCATCCCGCAATCCCGGACTTCGTGCGACCTAAAACAATCGAGAAAAAAGCCTGATATGGGTCGATTTACAGTGTGCGCACGATTAGTGGACTCCCCGCTAATTTGAAAATTCGCGCGTCAATTCGTATATTTTGCCGCGCGCGCCACTGAAATTGGCGGGAACCAATGAGAGTGGAGCTTCCGACTTGTTTACATTTGCATGATTTTGATAAGCAAGATGTCATTGTCAACAAACGTGGCTCTGCATCTTTTCGCGAGTGTTGAGTGTAATCTGTCCTACAAATATTTAGAGTTAATTTATTATGTTAGTGCGAGGTAGTTTCATTTGCCCATCGTAACCACATAACTCCAAACAATAATCAATTCGGTGTTCCCTCGTTCAATCTCAATATGTTCAAGTCGATGCCTCCAGCCATGCCCTCCAAGTATCTGTAAGTTCTCGTCAATAGTTTAAGTATTTTGTCCTCCTCGCAATTTCACCAGCACTGTACTGTTCGAAATTATCGAGGCAATCCAATTCCAGGAAGATTCAAACCTTCCATTTTGGTTTGTTTACACATTTATTGCTTATGTATTACCAGGGAATCACTTGTCATGGTGTGGTCCACCTACTCCAAAATTGTGTTTTTAATGTCAACATCTCACAAGTTTATCTATACTCTGAGTCCCCTTCGAAAGGGTTTTCACAGCTGAGAGATCTAATACTTTTTGCCCAGAGATAAGACTACAGAAGGTCTCTGTCGTAACTCAGAGTCTAATCTATTGAGTAGTAGTGTCTCATAGGGGCGGCCAAAGTTTGATTTTCCTACGATGATCATCGATCATGCCTCAAGAATGGTTGATTTCATGCCTTGGGTGTAGCGATTCATGCATGGACGTATTTCTATCAAACGGAACTATGTGCATTATGACGTGAGCCATGTCATGCGTGTATTCTAATGGGTCTCAGGGCTCATGTCATAACGCACATAGTTCCGTTTGATAGAAATACGTCCACATATCCTTGAAGGATTGGTAGTAGGGTTGAATTCACTTCCCCTGAAGCTTTGTAGTCTTTGCAGTCATCGTTAGAGAAGAAAAACAGTAGACCTGATTTGACGACACACCGGCAGAAAAGACTGAATGCATTAAGATTGCCATGAACATTCACATCACACGTAAAAATTTATTAGTCTTTGACCATCTTCAAGTCATGTCTATTTTTTCCCTCTACTCACTGTACTGCAGGAAAAAGTTAATCTTCACAGGTACCTAAAACCTATCAGTACATATCTATGTGTCGCAGACTAAATCGCTGTTTCCGGCTAACCGTCATTTGCCCATGCTAATAACGAACATTGCTTTTTGCCCTAGCAGATTGTAATTTGTCCAGGTAGCTTGCTGATTGCCTAAGCAGATTTCTGTCTGCCTTGGTAGTCACAGTTTATTATGGGTTGCTCCACATTTGCCCATAATTGCTCCATAATGACTACTTGCCTGCAACATAACTGTTTCAGACCAGCCGTACCCAGCTTTTTCTCGGTTGCTTTAGAGGTCGCCCAAAGTCAGGGACCCCAGGGCAGGTTAGGGATTTACCCCAAAGAATCCGTCTCGGTGGATGTAAAATGGTCTCGGATCCATCCTCCCCAGCCCCACTCGGGGGGTTAAGGGGGGGGGGGGGTGTTCATGATCCTGAAAGTCGGGGAGCCCGACCAAATTGCGATTCAATTGCATCAGAATTGAAAAGTAAAACATATAGGATTGCTCCATTTTCTCTTTTTCTTCTTTGTCTATCGCTTTGTCTATCAGTTTCCATAATCAACCCGCATTTCTACCGCAGGAAAATTTGCCGCTCCTCTGGCGTAAGGGCGTACCTCGATTTCCGCATAAGTCCCAGAAAGCATGGATTTAAACGTAAAACTGGGCTTACCTGGAAATTGACGAATGGAAAAAATTGCCGAAAATGCCATTGGAACGCCATACCGTTTTAATTTCTGTGGCACAAAAACGACGAATTGGGAAAGACGCACTGCTGAAAATTTTGGAAAGAAACGATGTGACTGAGTCTATACATATAGAGAGATTTGAATGCCGAGCTGTATCTATTCTCCTTATAGAGCGGAATCAACCCTTTTCACGAGGTGTCATACGTTTTTTTTAGTGCTAATTTCACATAACATTTATATCACTCGGGTTTTCGGGCGCTGCAAAGACTCCGGCACCGAATTTCGCGCCTAGATTTTTAACAGCGCGGCAACACGAGATCGTCATCATTAGCGTCTATGCTGCTGTGTTAAGGAAAAACACCATATGAACCCTCAGGCGTTGCCAAATTTACTTTAATAATACAGGACTTCCTTGGTAAACCTATGAATATTTTCCTACCAATTTTTCAGATGATTTTGTTCGCAAGTTTACCCAAAATTCCTGAGAATTACAGGGATGAATGTTCATAAATTTCCTCAAAAGTGAACATTTTATCGAAGGAAATTTGGCATCCCTCGAATGTTCATACGACATTTTTCCTTAGCACGGCAGTGCGAGCCGACGCTGGGTTGACAGCGGCGGTGGCCAGCACCAACGCCTTTCATCCCGCTCATACATTATTTCGCACGGCTCCCGTGTCCCCAACTATGGAGGAGAGCCACAAGGCAGTCTGGGGTGAGCCTCGAGACCCATAAGAACATGCGCTAACCGTGGCTCATACAGAAATGCACTTACGGCTCTCTTCCGTAACACGACAGCGTGCACGCGCACCACTTCAGCCACCGGGTAGGTGTCGAGTACGGAGTAATACACGGGCGCTTTGAAGTTATCCCCGCGGTGGAGGGGGCGGCGTTACCCCTTTCGCACGTCGTGACCAACGTGCAACGTGCGGTCGCCTCCCAAGGATTAGCTATGCAAATTGATTCTTGGACCCTTTCGAGCCTTGACCTCGCCTGCGCGCCCTCTCGCGGCAGCGGCCAGATGTCAAACAACCCTGGTTCCGTTGAGCTTTAACGCGGATTTGAGTGAAAGTCTTGTTAGCCAAAACGACCGTAAGTGCGAAGTGAGGTTTTGAGATTTCGACCCTATTAACCAGAATACCCTAAAGGGGCAGTTTAAGTATTACGTAACGCAATTAGGGGGAGGGGGTTTTGAAACAGCGTAACGGTGCGTTACGATGGGGAGGGGGTCAGGCCCAGGGTTACGTGACAAATCGAAGCCGAGGGGGAATAAACATTGGAAAAAACACGTGCAGGAAATTGAAGAGCCCGTCCTTCCCGAATGATTTTTTTAAAAGTGGGGGGGGGGGGGGGGCAGGCCAGCGCTACTTAATTCAAAAGGAAGGTTGTTGGGCTGCGTTATGAGTGCGTTAGAAGAGGGAAGGGGCGTAAAAATCGGGGAAAAACGCGTTACATAATACTTGTGCGGCCCCTTAAGTAAGAATATGGAGCAGTGGAGGTTAGGTGTTGTAAAGCGCGAGGGAAAGCTATTAAGTGACCTGCATACATGTAAAATTTTTGATATAAAATATACCTTATATGTGCCTATTTCTTTCTTTTTTAAATGAAAATATTACTTTATTTCAAAAACATTTACATTTTTAAAATGTGGCAAATATTTGTAAACCCTTTTCCAAGCAATGGCATCAATATTAATATCAATAAGCCGTAGTTGTGTTGAAAGAAACTATACAAAAATGAATTAAAGAGGAAAAAAAACCGAGACGCACGCAATCTTCGGTTTTAACCCATTTGTACGTCGGCCTTTTAGAGTCCAACTTTGAGCGTTTGGTTGCACGTACACCACGCTGCAGCCCAGTAAAATCACAAAATATACATGAAACAATTAAAAAGCTTTGGAAATCATTGAATTTGACACAGAATCACCCTAATGTTTACAAAACGCACATTATACTTTCCTATAATACATATTTTTCCCATCAATTTGAGAATAATCCATGCGAAGTGTGCACAATATTCAAAATCACGAGTCAAAAAACGCTGACTCCGCGAGTTCAGATATTAAAACCTATCACAGAGCGGAGCGGCGTGCTGCCTCCGCGAAACGCGCACTGGCGCCTACAAACCTATCAGGGATACTTCACGCATTGCGCAATGCGTGAAGTATCCTTGTTAGGTTTGTAGGCGCCAGTGCGCAATGCGTGAAGTATCCCTGTTAGGTTTGTAGGCGCCAATGCAAGTTTTGCGCTGGCCGGCCCGCCCGCCGTCGCCGCGCCGCGCCGCAGTGTGTCACTGCGCCTCAATCAACTATTTCACAACAGTGGTGTTGCACAGTGTAATACAAAATCGAAGGCGTTCCAGCATATTAATAATGACAGGCATCGTTTAAGAGTGTGGAGCTTTCTTCGCAAAATAAATCGAGATACTACGGCACAAAAAGAGGGCGGTAGTTCAAAAACTCACTAAGTCCTGGCATTTGTATTTAATAACGTTAAGCATAAGTTTTGAATTTCATTTGAAGAAAGAGTGATTTGATTTAAGCAGAAACATTCTTGAGTATAGATTTTATTTTGAATCAAGAATAAAATAGCTGAATGAAAGCGGATATCGTCACCTTCCAGGCAAAGTATCACAAGCGCCATGCGACGTTTAAAAATTTCCGCCGTCATTTTATTTTTTTACTGAGAAATTGTTGGTTGAATCTGTTCGGAAATTTCACTAAATTTTATCGGCAGCACAAAGAAAATTCAGTGAAATTTTCGGACAGCTTCGTTGAACAATTTCTCTGTAAAAAAATAAAATGGCGGCGGAAATTTTTAAACGTCGCATGGCGCTTGTGATACTTTGCCTGGAAGGTGACGATATCTGCTAAAGTTGCTGTTTCGATGGATTTCAATATTTTTTGCTGGTCGACAAGAATCAAGCATCAAAACAGGATTCTGTGACCAGCGCGAATGACCTGTTCCCTTGTTATATACTCAGTATCAGAACAAAATATTATTATTTTTCGAATTTTTTTTTTTTATTATTATTATTATTTTTCATGTTCACCGCTGTCACCAGCTTTGCTGGGTTGCTTTAAGCCCTCACACAGGGGCAAACAATGCTCCTAGGAATGAGGGCTGTTTGTGGTTTGGGTGGCCGGGTGGTGATTATTTCACTCCCCCTTGGAGGATGGCTCGTCACGGACTAGGATACCTGTTTTAGGAACCGAGGCAGGGTAGGTGTCTGGAGGACGCCTGCCTAAAGGTTTCTTTCCTGAGGTGGTAGGGGGTAGTTATTATTATTATTATTATTATTATTACCGCTTGAGTATATGAAACAGATACATTTTCCACTTACAATGGAAGTGACGATTGAATTAAAGACAAGAATTATCGGAACTATAAAAAAACAAAGATCAGCAAAAGTTGAGATGAAAAACAAGTTGAAGGTCACTTAATTCAACTCTGGTTGAAAATGTGCGATACCGGAATCTGCCTTTTGGCATTCATCGGCAAAAATGAATGTGTCCATTACAGCTTTTTTATTGACTAGGACGGTTTTGATTTAAGAGCACTTTTTAATCCAACTGTCTTTTGAATCTTGTAGACAAGCTTGGAAACTTGCGATTGTAAGAGTCTTTCCGATTTGTTTCTCTAGTCGACTATTTTTCGCAGTGCATATAGCTATGAGAAAAATATGAAAATTTGGGGAATCCGATAGGGGACATCGCAAAATGTTCACCCTCTCCCGACGAATAGCGAACTCCCGATTGACGTACAAAAGGGATAATTAAATCGCGGAAATCCGTCGTCCGCAGCGGTGGAAGAAGTCGGAGGCGTGTCGCTCCCCGAGAGTAGACGGGCAACATAAACCGAGTCGAAGTCGGTTCCCTCGCCACCGGATGGGCTTTTCAATTTGCTAAGCGGGGAAAACCGCGAAGCAAGGGTGGGGGCGGGGCCGGGAACGGCGTTCTCCGGCGCGGGTGAAAAGGGAATCATCGATCAGGGCGGAGCAAAGACAAAAAAAATAACTGCTCCGATCAAAGTTACAATTGTCTTATTGCGTCATCAATCTGGGGACCTTTCATAAGAAGCGGGCGGACGTCGGATACGTCGGCCAGCGGAGCCACGTATCTGACGTATCAATTAATCAAGTCATGCGTTGCTGGCCCCCGCCCGCGGGGCGCGGGCCCCCGACCAAACAAGATTGATCTTCGCGCCGCGTCAGAAGGAAGTCGGGAGTTGTGTCACAAGAAAACAGATTATCATCCCCCATTAACCTCCAGTTTCCACTTTTTCCGCCCCTCTCCCCCCGGGTCGGCTCCTCTCCGCTAATCATGTCCCTCCTGCGAGCCCCTTCCAGCGTTCCGGCGGTTTCCCTTGATAAACCACCTTGAACTATTTTTGTTTCGAGCCACTCAACTATTAAGCTGGAAAAGCGTGTGTTCACCGATTTTTTAAACATTTTCTCCTAGTTTTTTGACGGATGAACCACCCTGAACTATTTTTCTATACAGTGATTGAATTGTTAAGCTGGAAAAACGTGTGATCACCGATTTTTTAAACATTTTCTCGTAGTTTTTTGACGGTTGAACCACCTTGAACTATTTTTCTTTACAGTGATTGAATAGTTGGGCTGAAAAAAGGTGTGATCAACAATTTTTCAAATATTTTCTCGTAGTTTTTTGACGGCTGAACCACCTTGAACTATTTTTCTTTACAGCGATTCAACTGTTAAGCTGGAAAAAGGTGTGATCTACAATTTTTCAACTATATCCTCGTAGTTTTTTGACGGTTGAACCACCTTGAACTATTTTTGTTTATTCAACCGTTAAGCTGAAAAAATGTGTGATAACCGAATTTTGTCTATTTTCTCGTGGTTTTATGACAGTTCCAGGGAGTCTACCATCAAAAAAACCTGAGAAAACCGGTAAAATCCAGGGAATTGAATTTTGAGGGAAACCTCATAGAATTTTCCGTTGACTATGGAATAATTTTTTTCTCAAACAGAATGTGTACAGCTATATTTGAACATTAATAAATCCAATATTTTTCTAAAAATAGGATTTTGTGGTAGTAAAATTAGACAAGTAACTTATAAGGCCGAGAGAGACGCACAGGTGGGTCAAGACTCCTTGAATGAGGCGGGGGGAGTAAGGGGGGTCCGAGGGCCACCCCTAAAATTTTTTGAATTTTTGAGGCATCTAATACGTAGTTTGAGTCAACCAAATGTAAGCGTCTTTCCTTCTCCCTTCTTATGTCCCTCTTCCTTCCTACCCTCTTTTTTTTGGGCGAACGGAGGGGGGGGGGGACGCACGCCCCTACGCCCATCTGGATCCGCTATGGCCGATAGGGGACTTTGGCGGCTGGGTGTCGCAGAGCGGCAAAGCGCGCTGAGAAAAGCGGCTTTACTGTATGTATACAATTAAATGTCTTTAGTCACTTATGCAACCGTACAAGCTCTTTGTCTAGGAAGTGACGTCATGTATCGGACGGGGTAAAAAAAGGATTTTCCTCGCCCCTAACACGGGAGCAAATTTTGAAATTCCCGCGGCGCGCTATCAGAGCCGAGCGAGGGCGCGGAGAAAAAGAGACGGGGAAATCTAAATTCTCGCAGGAATAGCGTAAGTGGCGGGAGATAATATGAACGTATTTCTGCCAAACGGAACTACGTGCATTAAGTCATGAGCCCGAGACTCCTAAGAATGCATGCACAACAGGGCTCACGCCATAATGCACATAGTTCCGTTTGGCAGAAATACGTCCATATAGCGCGGCAATATAAATCTCCGACGAGGGTGGATATTAAAGCGAATAAAAGTTGGGGCGGATTCGCTCCTCGCGGATTCCGCCAACTTTGCATCCCGCGATCGAAAAATCCTGAATGAAAGTTTAAATTATTATTCATGAATCGCGGGATCGGCGGCGGGGCTTGAGGTACGGACGGGGGGGGGGGGAGAGATGTGCTGCCGTTCTAAGGAGAAACGCCGTATGAACCTTCAGGCGTTGCCACATTTCCCTTGGTAAATAACGAATTTTCGGGAAAATTTTTAGATATTTTTCCTTCAATTTTTCAGATAATTTTGTCGGCGATTTTACCTAAAGTCTCTGAAAATTTCAAGGAAAAATATCCATAGCTTCCTTCAAAAATAACGATTTTCTGAGACGAAATTTGGCAACTCTTGGATGTTTATACGGCGTTTTTCCTTAGTGTGGTAGCGTGCTAGTGTAGCGTTATAAATATCGGATTTTTCGCATCCCCGCTCGACTTCCTCAGCGTGGCGTGCTTTGCGATATATCGATTGACCGCCGTTTAAACCCGCGAAAAAGAATCGATATCAGGGTATTCGCGACGAACACCTTAATAATCGATTCTTTACCATAACTTCAAATGGGGAGGTATCGATGATCGATTATTCTCGCCTCGCGACTGTCGGCTTTGAGTTTGAGTTATTCCTTCTTCCCCGGTGCAGCCGCTGATTTGAATTCCCTCTCTTTGAGCGGTGTGAAGGAACGCAGCGAGAATCATAACGAACCCGAGACATGCGGATTGCAGTTTCGTCGCAGCACATCCTATCCTGCATTTTAAGTTGAACCCTCTCGACCCTTTAACTCCGTGCTTTCCGCGGTTGACGTAAAAATTTGACTCAAGTCCCTTAGGCATTGGAGCGACGGCCTACGTCAGGTTCAGCGAGGACGCTCCGTGGAAAGTGCAGTACTCTGCCGTGTGGAGGTAGGACGCTGTATGAGCCTCCAGATCTTGCCTCATCATTTCCTTTTGACAAAATAATAATTTTCAACAAGACACATGCTACCGATGAAATTCTGACTAACCTGCATCATTTAAGATAATGGATTCATTGAGATGACAAAGTGACACACTGACCAATTTCCACCCGCATATCGAGCGATGTCATGCCCCTCTGGTTCCACTCTACTCTACTACTAACGTGCTAACCGATTTGCATCATTTAAGATAACGAATTTATTGGGATGTCATTGACCCTTGAACACGACCATAGGGCTTTGACGCAATGATAAACTGACCAATTTCCACCCACATATCGAGCAACATCATTCCCCTCTAGTGTTCGAATCGTATACCTAAAAATTAAAGGGCCGCCCACCTTGGCCATCACACACCTGTTGCGAAATAATTGCTTAAATCGCCGCCTTGGCACGCTGCTCCGCGGCGGGCTAGGGCGACTAGCGCGACACGCGCATTGGCGCCTACAAACCTAACAGGGATACTTCACGCATTGCGCAATGCGTGAAGTATCCCTGTTAGGTTTGTAGGCGCCAATGCGCGTGTCGCGCTGACAGCACACTGCTCCGCTCTGTGTTAGGCTGTAATATTTAAAATATTTTGAAATGTTTGCACACTCCACACGAATTATTTTCATTTAATTGATGAAAAAAAATATGTATTAAAGGAAAATATAATATGTGCTTTGTAAATGTGAAGGTGGCTCTGTGTCAAATATAATGATTTCCAAAGCACTTTAATATTTTCTTTTATTTATGGTGCTTTTACTGTGCTGCAGCGTTGAGTTCGTGCAACCAAACGCGAAATGTGATATGATGTAAGGTGAGCATTTCTACGATCCAGGATTTGGTGGCGTTGGTTCTCAGCGCCTAGATGCAACTTTACGTGCTCGAAGGATGTCCGCATTGCATACGACAAAAATTGAAGGTGCCTCTAATTTTTTCCCAGGCACGGTGGCTCATAGTGATACACGCGGCCGACGCCTTTTGAACTGCGCTTGAATTACTGGGTTTCTGCGTCATTTTTCTCCGTTTTTGGTGTGTGCATTGTATTCTACGCGTTATTTACCTTCGGAAAAATTTATCCGTAAGTCAAAATTCGTTCATAGTTTAGTGACCCATTCGCTTATTCTACCTCCGGGGATTCTATAGCACGATCCAGGGTTAAACGGCCAGACTGCAGGAGCCAAAACATCCCCAAATCTCCTCTTCAAATTGAGTTTTCGATTTTGTTTAGATCATTTATGAACTAAGGGCATAATAGTACAGGGGAATACAAATTTTCATGAGATTTGGTATACAACCGTTGCCAAAAGTCAGGAAAAACAATTTATTTTCCGAAATTTCGGGAAGGGGCGGTGTAGTTCCGCCTGGGGCTTCTTTTGGAAAAAAACTTTATACAACAAGAAAATATTATTTTGACCCATAGAACTCGCTCCTGCAGTCCGGCCGTTTAACTCTGGATCACCCTGTATAATAACAAAAACGGCTCATCTGCGTTACATTTTCCGGACGCACGTGACAACATGACGTGCGCTCGAAGCCCAATCTCAATCGGACTCGAAATAGTCAGGTGCATCAGATCGACGGGAAGTTTTCGCCCACTTGAATTCGGACGTATCCAAATCAAAACGAACCATCTCCGTTGCGACCTGGGTCTTGAGACCCATAAGAATACAAGCACAACAAGGCCCATGTCAAAGTGGAGATGCTGCTTTTTGATTGGAGTACGCCCGTTTCATTCCGGTCAAACTTCGGCGCAACTTTAAATCGGGCTTACGGTCACTGGAGGGGAGGGGGAGGGTGGGGGAGGACTGGGCGGGAATGCCCTGTGTATAGTTTGCATCGGCGTATCGCTCAAAGGGGTGAGGGGAGGGGGGCTCAGGTCAGCCAGGAATTTTCCTGCCAGAGTATTTATTCTGATGGACGAGAACGGAATTAGTTCATGCCCGCCTTGTTGCCATCCCACGCAACGAGGGCGTTTGAAGTAGATTTTGAATGAGTCGAATACCATTTTTCACTCATACTCAATCACATTCAACTTTTTTAAGAGAGTGCTGTATACATATGGTTGATCTAGGGTTAATCTCACTCTACGATAGAACGTCATAATAATAACGCGTAAAGCGCAACGGATAGCACCTGCGGTGTGAAGCGTTTCGGGGTAGAGTATGTACTCGGACACAACTCGACTCGCGTTCGGGGACAACTCGAAAAATTAACCTACGAACAAGGTCGATGTAACCAAAATTTTCGTCGATCACCCAAGTCCTGTCGTTTAATTTGACCTGGAGTCCCTTTATACCGAGAGTTAAGACAGTGTGAATCCATTTTGATTGGTTCCCGGATTTTAGGTCTCCGCAGTGTCACAAACGGGAATAAAGATCGCATTTTTACCAATTGCAAAGGTCATAATCTGGAATGGACCGCGGCTTTATGGGTTCTGCAAGGAACAAACGGAATGAGGGAAGGGACGGAGAAAGTAATCGAAGATTACGAAAAACTTTCAATTTGTGTAATCTTTATTCCCGTTCGTGACTCCATGAGACGAGTTGTCTTAACTTGAAAAATAACCATAAACACGGACATTTTTAACTATGTAGGAAAAAGTGGGCAATGTGTTCGGATGGGACTTTTGGCGGCGGTGTCTCCCTGTCTCGGGCAATGTATAAGAGACGGACATGTGGCACCCCCGTTGGAATTAGTTTAAGGGTAGTGCAAAACGACAGGGCGTAGATGGGGCCGGGCAGGGGGTGGCGAGGGGCAAAGCGATAAACAAGCGTGGCTCAAGAAACAGGGTCGGGGAGGGGCCGGTGGCCGGAGGATAGGCGGGGGAGGGGGGGAGAAGCTCACACCTGAACGGAATAAAAAGCTCTAACTTCGCGGACAATACATCTTGCGGTCCGGGTCCAGCGCCCGGTTTCCGTTCCGCTCCGAAATCAGGAATTTCTTTGGCCACACCGGGTCCCCCCCCCCTCCATCCGTGTGCGTGAGAGGAGGGTTGGTGGTGGCGTGAGGCGTGCGCTCGCCGTTGGATCTTCGGAGTTCGGATCCTTTTGCAGCGGTCGACTGACTTCCTTTTTTAAGTTAATGACCATACTTGGTTCCTGCCTTGTTCATTCGTCATTTTTTTTCATGAGTTCTAATCTGCCGTGCTAAGGAAAAACGCCGTATGAACCTTCAGGCCTTGCCTGATATCCTGTGATAAAACACGAATTTCCTGGTAAACATACGAATATTTGTCTTTAAGTTTTTCGTACAGTTTTATTCGCAATTTCACGTAAAGTTTCTGAAAATTTCAAGGACAAAGATTCATAATTTGCGTCAAAAATAAACATTTTATTGGAGGAAATTTGGCAACTCTCGAATGTTCATCTGCTGTTCTTCCTTTTAGCACGGCAGTATTGTTTATCATCTAATTTTGGATGCTTTCTTAGACAATGTATTTTGGAGAACCCACACTAACGGTTTTTACGACCTTCGAATACAATTTAACGTTTGAGCTTTTGAAAATTGATCCGTGCAAGGGGTTCAGAATTTTACTTTTTAGATACTTAAAATTGAAGCTCAAATACAATTAGCTGAAATATATTAATGAGTCTCCATAAAAAATATTTTGTAAAATGAAATGTGGCAACTTCTGACGAGTCGCATAAAGTTCTTTATAGTGTGTCTAGCTTAACATCAACAGACTTAAAGGTAAAAGCTACATTAATGAAAACACTAGATACAACTATTCGTGCGTAATGGATGTCCATATTGCATACATGAAAAATTGAAGGCTTTTCGAATTTTTTTGACCTTTCAATCCATACATTTCACACTGTGCGCTTAACTTAAGTTTCTTCTTAGCATGGATTTGTTGACATCTTTTGTTCATGTGGAAAATTTTGTTACCAACTTGTAACTGAGTACCGACAGCCAAACGACGCCGTATAAGTTTTGAGGAGGTGAATAAAAATAAATAAAAAATAAATAAAAAAATATTTTACTTAAAGTTACGGTCTGTAGGGTGTTCCAAGAAAAAAGGCGAGTGCCTTCAATTTTTCGGGTATGCAACACGGGCATCCACCAAGTACGAATAGTTGTATCCAGGCGTTATCATCAACGTGGAATCGCATCTCCGAATCGGGGAGCGAAGTTACGTTGGGAAATTTTAAAACACAGCAATCGGTAGATTTATATTCAAATAGTTGCTTTCGACTTGTGTCGTTTTGACTTATTGATGACGCATAGCACTTTGGGGTATTCTGAAGGAGGTGGCAACGTAATTTATCCCGCTACAAGGGGCCGCGGAACTCCAAAACCCGGATGATGGTCATTCATCTTCACCGGACCTCTTCAGCCCTCTTTTTGCATCTCGCACCCCCTTTTTGACCGCGGCTTCCGCAGTCCCCTCGGCCGGACTTCGGCCTATTTCTTCAGGTGAAACGTTTAATAGGGTATTATTACGGAAGATTAATGCGTAATATGACGGCTCACAGCTTTCGCCGAAAACTCGAGTTTAACAAAGCAAATTGATGTAAAGCAAAGTCATTTAATTAATGGCCTACTGAATAAGTCCCCTCTGTGATTTTGGATACCTCAACGAGGTTCTTCCAGCACCTTTCGCGTTAAAATACTGAGTTTATTGCTTACTTTTTACACCTAATTATACTTTTAACAACCTTGTAATTTCTTCCTGCAGCCGACAGTTTTACCACCATTAAACATTTTCCTTTGATATATAACATATTGTGATTCTTACTGCTCAGTGCACTTGTGACATTTTTGCGAGAAAATCTACTTAACGAAACTAGAGTGCAAGCGAAAATCGCATAGAACATAAAAACTTATCTACAGAAGAGCTAAAAACACCCAAGAGCTCTGTATCTTTAATGAAATGTTCTGTAGCTTCAATCATTCTATGTATATTACACAAGCATCTGCACATGGTTTGTTCCATCCTCTCTAAAAACTTTCTCCTATTTTACATGATCACAGAAAAAATTAAAGTTACACGTAAAATGTTGTATATTGTTCTTCACTTAGCATTAGAGATCTAAGTTTAGATGAAAAAAGAAAGAAACACATGCATGTGTGATGGTTGAGGACAAAATTACACCAAAAACATTAGGCTGTTAAATTACAATACTGTTTGTTTAAAAAAAAGGCGACGATCTCAAAACGTGTGTCTCAACAGCCCCTGGCGCTAATTTTACGTCTTGAGGATGCTAAGTTAACTGCAAGGGTAGTTGAGCCAACGCTAAGAAGTCGTCACACATTTGTTTAACAATCGCGGGATTTCAATTCATCATCATAATTATTTCCAGTGAATGTTCCGCCCGAACCACTATACATGTGTTTTCTCTCTTTTTCATCAAAATGTAGATCTCTGATGCATAGTTATAGTTAAGAGGCTTTTTACATGTATCACCAATTTTTCTCAGTGTAGAGGATACTAGAAACGAGTCACTGATGAGAGAAGTCAAGTGAGACACACATGCTAAAACCAAGCAGTGATCAGCGAAAATGTCTGTTAATATTGCAACACGGGAGGAGGTCTGACGATGATTCTCTTTTAAAGGAGAAAGAGTGGATGAATTAGTTGAGCCCCAATGTTTATTAGCTAACAAATGAGAATCTCCTCCCTTTCTCTGCTATGTTGTCTAACTGCATTGAGAAATGAGTCCTAGTCTTGAGGGTGGGACTTAACGGGAAACCCCTCAAAAGAATCTAAACATGGCAAAGTCAACTCATCTGTTTGAAACCGGCCTCGTCTGGTAAAACGTCACAATTTTGACTTTATTCAGTCTTCATGTGATTTAGTTTAGTAGCATGCATAAAAAATTATTTAAACGAAGGAAACACGAAAAAAATATTAAATACTTGTTTACTAATGCCTGTATTGTCTTTAGATAAAAATATATTGGACTCATATATATGGAACCAAATTAATTTTATCTCCACATTGTCAAAAAATAATCATAACTACATACACACACATCATAAACTACACCCATTAAAACTTTCGTCAAATAGCATGGACCTCCGCATTTTGCCCCACCTTATACCAAGTTTTTGTCGCCGACGATCAGCAATCGCCCGCACTCTGGAAGCCTCTAGTGAACAAATAGAAAAAACATACAATTCGGAAGTAAAGGAACATACAAGATCAGAATCTAACACAGAGCGGAGCGGCGTGCTGTCAGCGCGACACGCGCATTGGCGCCTACAAACCTAACAGGAATACTTCACGCATTGCGCAATGCGTGAAGTATCCCTGTTAGGTTTGTAGGCGCCAATGCGCGTGTCGCGCTGGTCACCCTCGCCCGCCGCGGAGCAGCGTGCTGCGGCGGCGCTTCAAGCAACTATTTCGCAACAGAGGTGTTGTACAGTATCATAAGAAATTGAAGGCGCTCCAACTTATTAAGAATCCGCATTTTGCCCCACCTTATACCAAGTTTTTGTCGCCGGCGATTAGCAATCGCCCTGACTCTGGAAGCCTTTAGTGAACAAATAGAAAAACATACGATTCGGAAGTAAAGGAACATACAAGATCAGAGAGTTGATTATTTTGCAATAAGAGATATTATATAGAAATTTTCCCCCGTAAAGAAATGTTTAGTAGCAGGCGCATGGAATCCGTGGTCTCAGTCGGGGTCAGACCCGACGAGCAACTAAACTAACTCCGTGACAAAGCGTAGAGTATCACTAAAAATGAAGGCGCTCCGAGCGCAGAATTTTGAAGGCCAGTACCTATCAAACCTTCATCATGCCACGCTTTATCGAAACAACATCCTGAATCGCTTGCAAATGGCCGAGATTCCTAATTGCCTGCGACACTCACATCGTCGGTCCGGGGTCTCTCTTTGTCTCTTGCTAAATTCTATTTACACAAAATCTTGATGTTCAGTGCACTGGAAAAAAAGTCGCCTAGATCTTGAGTCCGGACTCTAAATAACATTAACAAGAAAAAATACTGTTGATTTAATTTCAATCCGCTTTTTCCTGGGACCGAAGCGCCGACCATCTCGATTTAGGCGGATTTCCTTTTGATTAAAGCAAGAAGTCCGATTGAACCAAGAGTATTTTTTCTTATCGATGTTTTTAAGAGTCTGGACTCTAAAGCCACACGGAGAAAAAAACTTCGTGCGTGGGACCCGAAGTTTAGGTCATATGGATCTCTGAGGTTTTCGGATTGAGCATCTGAACTCTTTAGATATAGCTGTCGAGGTTTGGAGCACACATCTGAAACTTCAGTTCTTACATCTAGAGTACTTTGGTTTTCACATCCGAAAAACTTCGGTTCTCACATCTGAAGTATCTTCAGGTGTAAGAACTGAACTTTCAGATGTGTGATCCGAACCTCGACAGGTAGATCTAAAGTGTTCAGATGCTCAATCTGAAAACTTCAGAGATCCATATGACCTAAACTTCGGGTCCCACGCACGAGGTTTTTTTCTCCGTGCAAGTGACTTATTTTTCAAGTGTGGCGTAAATTCGCCTAATTTTGTCTGATAATAGAAGAAAAATTCGAACGATGTGGCAACAATGGGCGGAGAAATGGAGCATCCACCGCTCGATTGGACAACGCGAGTGAGGCTGGGGCTCCACTCGGAGTCGCGAGTCGAGTACGTCGGTGGGTCCATGGCTTGGCCGCGGCGTCCACCGTTGTTGGGTTTCATTACCGCCCGACGCACAGTGGATCGAGTCAATCAGAGAGGTTGGACATAAAATTTTTGACTAAAACTGCAAATTTTGATGTTTATTCTGTCACATTTTACATTTCCAGAGGTGCTTTGAGTAGAAAATTTTACGAGGAAACCAATGAGCCCACTTTTAGAACCTCAAACTTTTATATAAAACGGAGTTATAAGTGTTTAAAGTTTCCAAATTGTTTCCAACTTCTTCCATTGACTCTACACTGAAAGAAAACTCCGGCCGTGGGAGCCGCAATTACGGGCTATATAGACATACCGTCCGTTCCGGGCTCAAAGGCCGAAAATTCCGGCTGCTGGAGCCGTGGCTTCGGCCTCTGAACCCGGAGCAATCGAAGCTATGCCTCCAGCAGCCGGAATTTTCGGCCTTTGAGCCCGGAACGGACGGTATGTCTATACAGCCCGTAATTGCGGCTCCCACGGCCGGAGTTTTTTTTTCAGTGTATCCACTGTGCGACGCAACACACAACAGAGCTGAGGCAACCGGAAAAATGCTGATTGTTTGTATTGCAAATGAATGCACTCGCCCTCCATAGTCCCTTGGGCTTTTCCCGTTTTTTTTTTCTTTTTTCTTTTTTACGCTCGACCAGCGCACAGTGTACCGTCGCCGGGAATCCGGATCCCCAAAGTCACAAATCGTCGTAATTATGCATGGTTACTTCGCTGCCGCACTGAGGAGAAACGCTGTATGAACCAGTGGATGTTGCTAAATCTCCCCTGATAAAGTATACATTTCTTAGAAAAGTTAGAGGCCGTCTCTAAATTACGTAACGCTTGGGGGGGGGGATGCCGAGGATACCTTTCCGCCATTTTGTTCTTACATGTGAAAGATAGGAGCCTACGTTACAAAGGCGTTATAAAGGGGAGGGTGTCCAAAATACCAAAAAAAATGCGTTATGTAAATTTGGGACGGCCCCATCTGAATATACCTTGAAATTTGGACATAATTTGAATAGAATTGCCAATAAATTTCTCTTAAGAATTGGAAGAAAAATTTTCCCAAGTTTTCCTAAGGATTTTCGCACTATCAAAGAAAATTTTGCAACGGTTGAAGGTTCATACGCGGCGCATTTGTTGGCACGGCAGTTTGGGTTACTTCGAGACAGTGTGGTCAGATCAACCAAAAAGACTTGATTGATCGATAATATTTTCAATTAAAGTGAAAAAACCCTTAGGTTACTCTCAGACATTCGGGGATGAGAAAAGTGGTTGATGAACTATTGTACTCTTATTTCTCTCGATGTCTCACAGAGGTTGCGACTTACGAATGATCAGCGCATTGGACTACCACCAACGCGAGGAAGGTTTCATCCCAGCGGTTTGAACCTGATTTTCAGCGAGGTTGTAAATCCTCAGCCCAAAAATTTGGTCAATGTAGTGTCCAAGTCATATGAAGTTATACATTTCTAGATCGCGACAATAGATCATCTAACGTCACTATCATAACTTTCGTCCAGGCATGACTTCTGCAACTCGGAGAACGAACGCAATGCGACATTGATAAAAACGTTTGGATACAACTATTCGCACTTTATGGAAGTGTGTATTGCATACTCAAAAAATTGAAGGCGTCCGAGTTTTTATTTTCCTTTAAATGCACTTTATACTGTTTGGCATGTTTTTACGTAGTTTTGAGACGGCCATGATGATATCATGCACTACTTTCCATACTAAACACAATATATCGGTTACTTTTTCTTAGTTTAAGTTACTCCATGTGGAGTCTAGTTCTGATTGGTTTTCATTTTCAGGCTTCAGGGATGTCATAAACAGTCAGAAGATTACACTTTCGTCGTTCGCAGAAATTATAGGCGGAAATGGACCCGGAAAGTAGGAGCGCAACAGGGAACAGTCTGAATGGGAGAGACAGGAATCCGGAAATTAGTTGACCGGAGATTATGAAAAACGTTACAAACAGCGTAATTTTCCTGCCGATTTGTGACATCCAGGACTCGAGGCTAACTCTCTCTACAGGAGAATTCTATGCGGATCGTCCGACCGGTGGAAATTAGCCGTTTTCCAATCCAAAGAAAGTAACTACATTTCAACGTTGCAACATTTCTTCACATGTAACTATATTTCAACGTTGTCACATTTCTTCACATATTTAATTTTTATTAGAAAACTGTTTAACGTTTCGGCCGAATATTTTTATCGATTTTCCGCTAATTAAAAGCAAAAATTAGTAAAATTCGAGCAAACATTCTGTATTTGTTTTGTTGCGTAGCATTGAAACGTTGACTCAAATGTAGAATGGAATAACATTCTTTCAATTGTCCACAGAAAGTCGTTGTCGAGAAATCTGTATCATCCTCCCGGAGGTAACTAGCATGATAAGAACGTAACTACGAGTACATATAACCGTCGCAAAAATCCTTACGAATTTGTTTTTTATTTGAAAATGACTCAGCGTTTTTGAAAAAAATTGTCAAAATTGCGTAGTGCCTGATTTCCTTGCAAGAATTGGAGACTTTTGAGTCGATTTTGCAACCTCGCAATGGAGTTACGTCTCTTCGTCTGGGGAATGACGAGTTCATCCGATTAGCATAATGGTATCGGTGTCAACGTTAGGAGCACTAACGAGGCACCTGAGGGGCCGTTCATGAGTTACGTTACATGGGAATTCGGAATTTTAGATCCGCCAGTCCCTCGCACCCTGCACTCGTCCTGCAGGTCTGAATATCTACCCTGCTCTCTCCCTCCTCAAAAGTACAAGTAAATCAATGAATATAAATCATAAAAAGTGCACGGCGATTCCCATAAAAAAACCCCTCCAAAAATTGAATTCTTATGACGAGGCAATTCAAATTTCCTGTAACCAATGTAAAATAAAAACGTTAATATCATGGCTGGACCACGTCAAGCAGAAAGGGACCAAGCCACATCAGCGATTGCCAGTTTACTTTGGCACTTTATTTTTTTACATAAAAACGGTTGTGCGGATTTTTGTGCAAATTTCGGTGAATTTTCTGCATAGCAAGAAGCAAACTCCTTAAAATTTCCAAAGAAATCTGCACAAACGTTCTGTTGTACAAAATTAAATTCCCTAGTTGAATGTGGCAACAGCTGATGTAGTTTGGTTCCTACCTGCTAAACGCGGTCCAGTTAGGAGTTAATTTCAGTAATTTTAAATGCAAGAATCGTGTTCTATGTGAAATTCCGGTTAGGGAACAAGTATCAGAATGCTTAAATTTGTACATTGTCTAGTGGTCTATTTTTTATAGTTATAGAAATGTATCGGCTTGGACGCTGTCTGTCCTGGTTCTAACTTGTCAAATTTTGGTAGATAAAAGCATTTCAAACCGTCCTAAAAAAAAAAAAAAAAAAAAAAAAATGATTATTGCCTCGAAGCAGTCATGTAAAGGTATGAGACGCTTTTTTGGTCGCCCAGCGATCCTTTACTTCACCTTGTATCAAGCTCATTTTCCCGAGGATGCAACATAATTATGGCTCCGAAACTGATCGGCCCGAAATGCAGGAGGCATGCATCAACAATTTGATCCTGAAATTAAACAAAATCCTCCGCAGGGAATTCCTCTCCCGACTATTATGACCGCATTTATGCTCAAAAGGTATTATGTGCAAGGAATTTGCGTGGGACATAGTCCCTTTTAGCGTAAATACGTTTGCATCATGGTGCTCGATCGCTTGTCGGGATGGAACCTGATCCCATGTGCGGCTGCGAATGTGGGCGTTGAATTCATGTTTGCCGGACAGTGCTTAAAAATTAGCACAAAACCATGTATAAAATCCACATTTAATCGAGAACGTGGCAACGTGGCGTTGAATTCATTCCCTAATGCGATTCAGACTGCTGCTGGCGCTTGGATGCTGCGAAATACATGATCCGTTATTGGGCGGCTTTGTAGCGGCCTCTCTGCCTCGCCCACCGCCGCTCAAAACATTTCAGCGGGCCGCTATCTAATTATTCAATTGAAAAAAGGAGGGAAAAAACTTGAAACAATTGAAGCAGAATGGGATAATATTTATTATTATTACTTGGCTGCGGACACTCGGACAGTGTGTAACGGACATCCTGCTCAGATGACGTACCTAGAGGGAGGAACAGAATCAGAGCCAGGAGCCTATTACTGCCGTGCTAAGGCGAAACGCAGTATGAACCTTTAGGCGTTCACGAAAAAAATGAAATGCTGGTTTAGCATCTAAATTGTCAAAAAAAAAGCCCGTCAAGTTTCAAATGCTGATTTTACAATACAAAAGTGCTAACACAACATTTGAATTTGTTCGCTTTACAGTGGGCGTAATCAAGTTAGCATTTCTCCAAACGTAAAATCAGCATTTGAAACTTGTCGGACATGTTTTTAACAATATAAAAAATGCTAAATCGACTTTTAATTTTTTTCCGTGTTGCCAAGTTTCCTTTGACAAAACACAACACCGAAAAAAGTGAACTTGATATGACATTCTGAATGTAAGAAAGTGTGCGAGAACTTACGCATAAAAAGCTGAATTACCTGCCACGATAGTTAGTTTTACATCTTGGTATTGCCAAAGTAACTGCTGCAGCGGGTAATGTAGCATATTATAAGTTCTCGCACACATTTTTTACATGAGAATGTTAAATCAACTTCACCTCTTTTTTTCAGCGAAATTTCCTGATAGAGTTATGAATATTTTCCTTCTCTTTTTCAGTTAATTTTATTCGCAAAATCATCTAAGGGTCAAGGGACGCGTTGCAAGGAACGCGGACACAAGGGATGGAAAATGCGTCGCAAATGAATGCGAACACCAAGGATGCAGAAGCGTCGCCAATGAATGTAGACACAGAGAAGGGTGAGGCGAGGAAAGCCGACACCGCTCTCTACGAGCTTATGTTGAAATTGATAGACAATGATATAGACAAAGAAGACAAAAGGAATATGGAGAGATCCTTCCGGTGGAAGCGGCTGGTTGTAATGGACAAAGGTGTAATGTGATAGACTAACGAACGACAACCCACTAGGGACCCTATAGTTAGTCCATCATTTTCCTATAGTTAGTTTAGTATCTCACTTTCTCGCTTAGTCTACAGGAGCCACCGATTTCAACCATAAGGATTGTTCCACACTCTCTATGTCTTCTTTGCCTATTGCTTTGTCTATCGATTTAAACAATCAGCCCGCAGGATGAGACGAAAAGTATATTTTTAATCAAAAACACTAGGCACATAGCATACAAGTACATAACTGGCAGTACTGGCACATGAATAATTGAAAGCAGGAGTGAGAAATCAAGTTCGCCTTCAACTCCATGGATACAATTTAAGCGGCTCAGAAGTTGAAATAGTTGTATCACGAATTTTGGTCAGGCGCAAAAGGAGAATGACTTCAATTGTAATCTTCGTGGATTTAATAACCATCACAGCAAAACGTTTAGTATCTTTCACTCTTTTCTCTCCGCAGGAAACAATTTTCAATTGTGATCTAACAAGTATCTTCTTTAGTTTTAGTCACACTGTTTAAAATCGAGGAGTAAAATTCGGTGCCAGAGTCTATATAGCGCTCAAAACTTCCAAGTGATATGAATGCGAAGTCAATTTAGCACCACAAATGCGTATGACACTCCGCAAAAAGAGTCGATTCCGCTCCGTAATAGCGTAAGTCATTCCGCAAGGAAAATAGAATCGGCTCCGCATTCATATCACTCGGGTAATCGGACGCTGTATAGACTTCGGCACAAAATTTCACTCCAAAATCTTTTACGGTGTACAAATTTCATGCCTCACTTTTCTCGATAGCAATTGTTCTATTGTGCACCGCTGCGCCGGTTATGCTTAATCGCCAAATTTTGCTGAAAAATGAGAAATTTCCTCCTTTTTAACCCTTATAAAACAACCAAATTTATTCGCTCAACGTGGTAACCTTGCGGTCATGCCTACATACCTTCACGCTCGTTGCAAAGGCCACACATGGTGGAAGCACTTGATGGAAGGGGGAAAGGTTGGCGAGGTTGAAGGGGAATGAGGATGGCATTTGCAGATTGCCGCAGCTATTTACTCATCGGTTTGCCATTTCACGTTGATGCCGCTTTCTCGTATAAAGGAAGAGTCGTTAAATGGCATTAAAATAATTTCAAGAAAAACAAATGTAACAAAATAGATAGAAGTGGCAGTATCATTGACGTTTCCAAGTTAAACGCGAATTTTTGGGAATATATTATTGGGGTCAAAATAACACTGTTGTTTCGTGAGGTTTTTCAAAAAAATTCCCCTTTCAAAAATACAAACCTCCCTCCCGTAACCCTCTAAAATAAGATTTTGTTCTTTTGAGATCAAGAATATGCTCGGCGAGTAAAAGAACATGATAGTGCCAATTTTCATGCAATTTTATTCTTAATTCCCGTCACGATCAGGAAGGGACAGTTGTTTGGCCCAAACTTCGAGTAATTTAAATTATATCCCTGGCTGGTTTTGGCGCTTGCCAAATGTGAAATTGCTTCAACTGGAGGTCTTGTTGAGTCAGCCAGAAATGTGGTTGAATCCACCGTGTCTCTGGTTGGTACGACACGTCTGGTCGACGCCAAAACGGACGTATTAATGCTAAAATGAACTATGTGTGTAAGGTTTGAGTGTAAAATAGTTGCTTTTAGCATAAATACGTCCAAATCGGCCAGGGATAACGTTGAAATTATCTTAAATTTTTCCCGCGCATTTTTATTTCCTTCCATTCCTTTTAATTTTCACATCTTTTGAGGCACTTGATTTTGCATTTATCAGTGAATGCACTTAGCAGATAGAAAAAGACTTCCATTATCTTCTACTGAATCGCGCACAAAATGAACATTGAAAGTTTTCATGCTCTTCATAGCTTCAAGTTTAAGCGAGCCTCCGTGCATTGAAGAGTATGCATGTTTCGCATCATTGAGCTAGTTTGTGGTTTTATAGATTAAGCTGCGAAGAGAGTGCTTCCCCACTGAATAGAACTATACACTCCGATTAATATTCAATTTTAAGAGTTGAAACTCTTTTTGTCTCGACCCTTCAGTAATCTGACAACGCTGACTAGCGGGATGTTTGCGGACGACAAACGAACAAAAAATATCACAAATATCGTCATAGTTAAGTTCATTTCGGTTGTCATAGACGGATGCGAATGTGCATAGATGTGTGCACTGGTTGACGCGAGCTCCATTAGCCATGTAGTTGTACAGCGAACAAATAATTGTACGAAATCGGACCGAGGTCACCTCCACGCAAGCACTGTTCTGACTCTGCAACCTTCCGTAACTAAACTTACTTATTCATGTATAACTGTTTGTTTTACCGCAACTATTTGCAACCAGAGCGAGAAAACTAAATTTGTCTAACTAAAGTTCTTGTCATTGAAAGTGTTAACCTTGAGACATTACTTGCGTTGCTACTTATGTTCACTGAAAAAGAAAAGAGTTAGACGATGTCGACCCACCTACCCCAAATGGGTATTGGCACCAACTCATTGGTACTTCTAAATTCCTTGGTGTTGATACAAACTTCGTGCAAGAGTGCCAAAAGTCATTTTCTATATTTTATTTTTTTAGAAAGTATAGTAGATATAGCAAATCTGTAAAAAGGATTTTGTTAGCCATATTTGTATAATTTGCCAATTTGCCATTTAAAATTTTGTCTTCAGGTTATTATCGAGCCCACCTCATCTCGCCTCGGAGTGAGTTCGATTTTTAAGGGTATGGTTTCGTTTCCGTAGCGTAGCTGTAATGCACTTCATACGCACTTATTATCAGTTTTAATGTTGTTAATGTTTGAAAAAGCATACCTTTACTTTCCTATGACGAACGCAGAGACACCAGAGCATCAGAAACATTAGAAAGTTATAACTTCATGATTAAAGATCACATGGAAACACCCTGGCTTGATTGCAAGAGAGATTCCAGTGAATTTTCCAGTCATGATGCCTTAAGTAATAATCTCTCCAATTACCTATTTTATCAGAAAATGTGTCGTGCAAAGAGGCATACACATTGGCGATCCGAATTCAGAGATCCACAAGACCTGAACTTCGGGTCTTCCGCACAAAGTTTTTTTCCCTGCAATAGTTTTCCTGTGTGGTACAATAATAAGTTACTACAGAATACCCACAGCTCGGTCGAAATAATTGAACCCTCTTTTTCAAAGTTGCTACTTATACCTCGACCGTTTTCCCGGAGGCTCATAACTTCTTAAGCTCTGCATGTCCATCGATATACAAATAGGGTAGTTTTTGCTATTTAACGAAAGTTCGAAAAATCACGGAATCCTGGACGTAATTCAATGCGGTTCAAGTATACGCTTACGAGAGCTTATTTCCCTCAAGTGGCTATCTGATGTGGTAGAAAACGAAAACGAAGTTAATCGGGTCCCGCCGTCACCGAGCCGGGTCCGGCGAAGACGCGGCCGCAGACGGCGAACTCCGGTCAACAGGAAAGTCGCTTCCTCCTAAAGTTGAATCGTCAGCGTTCTGGGGAGCAATGAAAGCTCGTTAGAGCATGGCCATGGTCACCCGATTGTGCTGAAATCAGCGATTTCCCCCTGAAAATGGACACAGGGGCTCCCATTCACACTGCCCTGATGGCAAAGAGAGCAGCACTGCCGTGTTTAGGAAAGAACGCCGTATGAACATTCGAGAGTTACCTAGTTTCCTCCAAGGAAATGCTTATTTTTTAGGAAAGTTACATACATTTTTCCTTGAAATTTTCATATATTTTAGATCATACTAAGTAAACAACTGATTGAAAATTTTGGAGAAAATTATTCACAACTTTCCCGGTAAATTCGGTTTTTATCGAAGGAAAGTTGGTAACGCCTGAGGGTTCATGCGGCGTTCTTCCTTTGCAAGGCAAAGTAAGTTTCAAATTTTCGAAATCAAGTTTCCTTCAAAATTCGTCTAATCTCTTTTAGATGGAATCACTGAAATTGCTAAAACGGCAAAATGCATCTTAATTTTATGAAAACGAGATATGAGAAAGCCGCAAGTGCGCAAAAAATGACGTAGTTTCAGGCAAAACAACAGTAAGTGGCATTATTCCTCCAGAGAGCCAATTAAAACAGTGCTTTCATGTGCAATGCCACCCTCTTCTACCAATTTGTAACTTGAAAATGTGTTTGTTGTGCGTCCAAAACGCAACCACAAAAGCATGCACAGGACAGCACTAACGGCTGTTTTGCCTAACACTAAACTAACATGAAAACGAATACTACCCTTTTTATTTAATTGAAATAAAATCGGTCGAGTTTCAATCATTCAAACGCTTTATAAGAGTCTTTCGGATGGTTGGTGGGAATTGGACAGGAAACGGAGGCTTCTTTCGATAAAAGTTTCCGCTCAGACGCTTTTGAGCCCATTTTCTCGAAACTTCACATTTGCACTTACTGCTCTCTTCGCTATCACGGCAGCGCAGTGATGCTCAAAAGATGTCACTATCTCTGAAAACAATTGAAACGCTGGGTGCGGAGAGAAAGAGCATTATTTCTTGTTTGCGGTGTCTCAGGATTTCCGTAAACGTAAATGCATAGCAATCCGTTAAAACTTTTACTGAATTTTCTTCATTACTTTACAATTCTGGAAACTAAGAATTTTAGAAAATCCACCCAATAGTTTCCCCTCTAATAATACATTAGCAGAGGAGATACTGAAACATCCCAACAAAGAAATGCCTTTTCTGCACCCAACACCTCAATTGGCAGAGGCTCTCAGAGTTAAATACCTAGACTATACCTGCTCATTTTTATCGGTCAAAATAAGTTTTTTTAATATGATTTTTTTTCCAAAAGTGTCTCCGGTTGTAGGAACGACCCTCCAAATTTTTGGGAGAATCGTCAGTTTTTCCTGGAATTTTTCGTCTGTAATGGACTGAAACTCATGAAAAATGGCTAAAATCTGTAATTTTTATCGCAAAATACATCCGTGGCTTTACAAATGGACTTTATTTTGCAAGTGGAGGACCTAAAATTCCTGGCTCATCTGTAAAAACTTGCATGTGCATACGATAACAAATTGAACATACGTAGTTTCTAAACCGAGCCTGAGATCGTGAATCCCAATCGCAAAATGGAGTCCAAATATCCAAGTATCAAGTTAAAGGGGGATTAACGGGGTCTTAAAGGGGTCTTGAATATTCGAGGTAAAAAAACTGGTGTTTTTGGCCATTCAAACGTGAATCTCTTGCGAACTAATATACAGCGAAAGAAAAAGTCTTCAAACCAGTTTCCAAAGATTAAGGCCAAGATTAAGATTTCCAAGGCTCGATGCAACGATACCCTAAAATCAGGACGTTCATTTGCCAAAAAATCGCGGATTTTTCATCCTGCAAAATTCAAGACTCTCAGAGGGACCCTTATCGATCTTGACATTTTTTTTTTTCAGCGATACAAATTTTAGAGGTTAGGTATTTATAATGAGTTTTTGTCCTTAAATGTTGCCGAACTTTCCAAAAAACGATAATTTTCCGAAAAATTGAGGGGCTGTGGTTATTACTGCGGTTTTTTTCGAGTAAGAACGGGAAACAAACTTTATAAAAGCGAAAAGTCTCATTTTGACCTTGTTCACCGAAAAAAAGGATGCTGATTTAACATTCTGCATGTAAAAAAGTGTGCGACAACTTAAAAAAACGTTGAATTAACAATTATAGCAGTTACTGTAACAATATCAAGATGTAAAATCAACTGCTGTGGTGGTTAATTCAGTATTTTGTGAGTTTTCGCACGTATTTTTACATCCAGAATGTTAAATCAGCATCCTTTTTTAGGTGTAGAAAACGCAGCTGTAACCTGGCCTGTTGACTCAGAGACACCCCGTATAAAGATTTCAAATCCTCCAGCAAAATTTGGCAACCTCGGGCGGGTTTTCTGGGGCGGGCAGGGGGAGGTGAAAAGGGGGAGGGGAGATTGCTCCGGCTCGGTCACAGAAACATATCTGAAGGAGGCTATGCCCCGATTTCTTTTTTCTTCGCCGAGAAAAATGACTATTTCTCTGCCATTGGGTCCGTATCTCTTAGTTCTCCAGTTCTTTGGCCCATTAATCTAGCTGAAGATGCAACTCGGGGCATTTTGCCAATTTCTACAACTTACCCCGATCCCCCACGGGCCCTCCCCCTCCATCCCTCGGCGGTTTCCCATCTGGATGTGGATGAGCCCGAGTTTGGGCCACTCTCCGTTCCGAACCCTTGTCGCGATGTTAATGGACCGCTAAACAGGGTGAGAATAAAAGCACAAGGGGCGCTCGTAAAGTAAGTATATGTATCTTTTCCTCTCCGAAACTAATAAAGATAAATGAAGGTGGTAAAAGACGCCCAACTATCAGCTTTCCATGAAGTTCTCGTTTATTAAATTGGAACGCATACCGGTTCCTGAGTGGGCCATTATTTCCGCTCACCTGTCATCACCACGTGTCAAAAATATTCGGGTGCTATAGATCAAATTGTTATAGCAGCTTATAATTGTACATGACAAAAATACAAGAAAATAGCCTGAATAATTTTACTAAAAATACAAGAAAAACGTATGATCAAGGCTAAAAAACAACAAAACATAAGGCCTGGGACGTTACGGGGTGATTTTAACCCCCTCTTCGCCCAAGAAATCAAATATATAAAAAATTGTAAAAGTCGAAATAAGTGGACCCCCGTTTTTTAATCAAATTTTTTCGAGTAACATTAACGTGTGTAAACTTTTAAAAACTACAGTTGTAACAGTTGTTTTGAAGCATATAAAGCAGTAAAACAAATTACCGAAATTAATAACAGTTTTTAACAGTCTTTTTTTATTCAATACCTCTCATACATTTTTTTTAAAAATAATCAAATAGAGTTTCCTAAAACGCAAATTTGGACAAGGGTTTTTAATTTTTTCCCTTTTTTTCCTGCAAAATTCGTTGCTAATAGGGCTGTAAGTTTGACTATCACTAAATACCTAACGCTTTTATTACTCTCTCGGGAAATTTTTTGTCCATAACTAAAACAAATACGAAGAACATAATTTTCTGCCCCGAGGAGAAAGTCGTGTGAAAAGCTAACTTCGAGGCACGGAGATGGGTTTGAATGGGTCCCTGTTAGAGGTTTAAGTGGTGCCAAGTAGCGGCTCAGGAGGCCACGGAAATGAATGAGGAAGGACAATGGCATTTATATTAAAGGGACGCAACCAAGGAAACTTGGACGCGCCCTCATTAATCACCATTTATTATAAAGTAAATTCCAACTTCTGCCCGATTATTTGTTGCCTGGCAGGTGTGGGTCGCTTAGGGAAGAGGGGGAGGTGACAATGTACCACACAACGATTCACGTAATTGCCAAGTTGTACAAAAAACATCCCAAATTCGTATCGATGATTAGCAAAATTCTTTAGGAATGAGAAACAGGAAAAGTCTCTTATGTACACCCCTCCTCATTAAGACGCGTTGTTCAAGGAAACAAAATGGGAGCAGTCAATGAAAGCTCACTACGATAAATGGATCAATTTCCATCGGATTTTTTTGAGACAATTGTTTCTATATCTGTCGCAAAAAACGCCGTGCGCTGTATATAGAATGGTGCCAAATCTCTGCCGATAGAATAGTTATTATTCAGGGAAATAATGAATATTTCCCCCTGAAATATTGAATATTCTAGATCAAATCCACTTAAAAATAGCCAAAAGTTTCCTGGCAAGTTTGTGATTTATTGAAGGAATAGTAATGTCTGACGCCTCATACGTCGTCATTCCTTAGAACGACAAAGAAGACGGTCACAAATAATCATCGCTCATTCAACATAAGGGGCATATCTCGATTTTCAAGTGAGCCCCCGAAAGCATGAATTTAAGCGTAGAACAAGGTTCACGTGAAATTGAGATCCGCCCTACGTCAATTATGTGATTTTCGAATAGATAACTATTTGCGCTCCTCGGTACGTCATACTGCCTACGTGGCTAATTGAAGGCGAACTTGAAGAAGGCGGTCTCCGTCAATAGGTTTAAACAATCTCTTGCTCTATTGAATTTTATCGAGCAGATGATACAAATGTATGAAAGGAAGGTGTAATTTCCACGCTCATTGTTGGCAGCATTTACACAAGAGAATTATATCTGCTGTGGCGTATTTAAATCATTAATGCGTTACGTTTTGAGGCAATATCTGAACCAAGGGAATAATTCAAGATGAGGATTCTTCTTTCCACTGAGTTTGGTACAGAGGAATATACGCTCCGTATACCGTGGAGGCTTTAACCTCCCTCACTCTTTCCCCCGGGTTGCCGTACCTAAGAGAGCCGTAAGTGAACTTCTGTATGAGCCATGGTTAACACATGCTCTTAAGTGTCTGGAGGTTTATTCCAGACTCTACTTACGGCTCTTTTCCGTGACAGAGCAGCGGGGACATGCCAGCCGCTGCGCTCTACAGGGAATCCCAATTTGGGTGCTTAGGTGCTAATCTCGTCGTGAAGTCCATTCCAAATTCCTGCCCCGGCTGGTTGTAGTTTGTTTTACAGTTGGGCCTGACACACATTCGGAAAAACTGAGGGTGGCGAAGCCTTGCAGCAACCTTGTTCTTACAATTATTTACGGCTTTGTCAGAGCAGTGCGCGTAACTAAGGCTTAACAAGTTCCCGGAGGACACGACGGGCGACAGACGTGCGGGCGGGTGCGTTCGTGTGTGTGAGCCGAGCTGTCGTCGTGAGGAAAAATGCCTTATGAACCTTCAGACGTTGCCATCTTTCCTTCAATAAAATCCTAATTTCCTGGGATAAAATGTGAGTTTTTTTCCTTTAATTTTTTCAGACAATTTTGCTCGCAATTTTGTTGAAAATAACTAAAAATTCCAAGAAGAAATACGCATTATCGTTCTCAAAAATACATGTTTTATAAGGGGCAATTTGGCAACTCTCGGATGTACATACGGCGTTCTTCCTTGCTGCCGTCTTACAGAAATATGCCGTATGAGCCTTCAGGCGTAGTCATATTTCCTTCAACAAGAAAAAAAATTGCTGCAAAAATTCTGAATATTTTGTTACCAATTTTTCAGACCAATTTGTTTGAAATTTAATCTAAAAAATATGAGAATATCAAGGGGAAAAATTTATAACTTTTTTCAAAGAAATATTTTATCGGAAAAAAATTTGCAACTTTTAAATGCTCATACGGCGTTATTCTTTAGCACACCAGTAATTGTGAGCTGGCTACAGTGGTCTCACAAGGGATATCGCACGGAAGTTCCGGACGCAGCGCATGCTGCGTTGACGCACAGAGAGGATACAGGAGTCAGATAATACAGAAAAACCCTATCCCTCGGGTCCCAGGGTCAAATGGACGTATTAAAAAAATTGAGTACCATGTATGTAGGGTTTGCGTGATACATAGTTTCTTCTTCTTGCGCTGACCACAGAGACAGCATATTTTCGAGACCTCGCACTATCCATTCTTGGGTGAAAAGGTCTCGATACACGATTGAATTCCAGAACCAATTCCTATCCAAGTGACGGGAGTCACCAGTTCTGAAATCGTTACTTCACTTTATTTTCAAATGAACTTGCCAGAAATGTCCCGTGCGGCAAGAAAAGATATATGGTGGCGCTCAATTTTGATCAAAATTGGTCGGCCCGTCCAATTTCGATCAAACAGAACTGTTTGAAACATCAAATTGTCTACTTTTATCGGAATCGGTTCGGAATTTGATCGTGTATCAAGACCTTAAATGTTACACTAAGAGGTAAATGCTCCCATTCGCCGTATGATGACCAATGACTGAACAGTTAAACGATTTGTCCGGCAATCCTAACTTAATTTGCAAAAAGTCGCGTAGCAAAGTGCTCACCCCGACATTCATGAGTCACTATTAGGTAAATTTTATATAATATTTTGCTCAACAAGCTGCTAGTGAACCATCATTGGGCGAAAAATAGCAATCTCAATAGGCAATCTTCAAATTTAATTTTTGCATCACTCGATTGAATCGCTTAGATTTTTGGTGCATAATTAAAGAATTCTGAGTTCATAGTTGCTTTGGATTATTATTATTTTTTTTTCGGTAAGATCTACCAAACCGATTGATTGATCAAATTTCCGATTAAATCCACTGAACCGTGTGTAATTCTGGGACAACTCTGGATGAAGAAAGCGTCCTGCTGAAATTAATGTCCTCTATCCCCTCTCGATATCACCCAGTAGTTGTTGCTTGTAGGTGGCAAGCAGATTGGACTATCACCAATGCTATCCAAAGGTCCTGTCTGTTTGTGCCTGATTTTTAACGACGTTGCAAATTCTCAACCCTAAGATCTGGTAAATTTAACCCAAAGAAAATGTAGATAACCAAAACATACACCGAAAAAAAGTATGCCGATGCAAAATTCTGGATGTAAAAAAGTGTGTGCCAACTCACAAAACACTGAACTAACCGCCACAGCAGTTATGTAGTTTTACATCTTGACATTGCTACAGTAACTGCTGCAGCGATTAATTCATAGCGTTTTGTGAGGTATTGCACACTTTCTCACGTCCCCACTTTCTCAAGTATGACCCTTTTTTTCGGGGTAACAATCACACGATTAGATTATTGTGTGTTTCCCTTTAGAATATTAACACAAAATATTGGTTACTTTTTCTTACTGTGTGCGGGATCTCTGAAATATGTCGTCTCTGTTTCCCACGCACCAGTTTCAGTTCTATTTCCAGGTCTTTGTGAATTCAGTGAGCGCAACCCTAACTGACCACCACCTCCTGAATTTCCTCCAGCGTTAACATTTACGATGGAGCCGTTACGCGATGTATCACATCCGAGCTCCATCGAGATGCACAAAAGGGCCGGAAGAACTGATTCCAGTGGAAACTTCCCTATTTTTCCCTGGTCCGAGATCAAAGGAATAAACAATTTCGCTGCATAATATGCTACCCTGTGACAGGCAACAGCTCGTATTTAATCACGTGTGTATTTTATACCCTTTTGCTCGACCGTGACCAAGCATATGAATTTGACGATGTTAAAACTGAACAAGTGCATTTTCCAATGAGCTCTGAGCCCAAGCGGAACGCTTTAATTCTAGGGTTCATCAAACAATACTCTTGCTCGGTTTTGTGTCTGGAAACATGCTCGAATAGAAACGTGGAAACTCGCGTTATGTCCAGCGTGTTTGCTGCCTTCGGTTTTTTGATAAACTGCATTTAAATTTGGACACATGCGGATGTGATCTACGGGGCCAACGATACAACGAAGTAAATGCGCTCATTTTCGGTTTTCAAACTCTTTGATGCAATTAACATATATTAATTGAAAAACATTATTAATCTGGAGATCGATTTCATAGCAATATTCTATTTTGGCCCTGGATAAAATGTTAGTGGTTACCAGACCTCTGCTCTTTCACCCAGATAGAAATCTCGTAATTACATCCGGATTGAATTTCCTCCGGGGTTTATTAGCCCTTAAAAAAAGTTATGACTAAGCGTAGGCAGATCCAACGGGGGGCGTATGCCCCCCCCCCCCGTTTGCCTGAAAAAAAGAGATGAAAATGAAAAGAAAGGAAGGAACGAAGGAAAAAAGAAGAAAAAGCGATTGTATTTGGAAATTTTTCATGACGAAACTGACTCAAACTGCATATTAAATGCTTTAAAATTTTGAAAATTTTCTGGAAACCTTCCAGACCCTCCATCTGCACACTCCCCCCTCCCTCGCCGGGATCCGCCTATGTAAATACAGAGTGAAATCCGCTCAATAGTTGATTCCAACGTAAACTTTGTAAGTGCTAATTTCTTGCGACTGTGCCACACGCTGGTCAGAACTTGTCAACTGTGGTGTGAAATTTCAGTGACAGCACGTGTCCACAGAAAAACGATGAGACTTACCTCGATGTTCAAAATGGATGGCGAATGCACATCAATGTTTCATGATGTATCGAGACCGTGATTTTTTAATCCGTAAATTTTGCAAGATTCCGCCTCACCATTAAAAAGTATCCTCGTAGTGTTATGCAAAAATATCAGAGATCGAATTCTACCTAGTTTGATTATTAAAAATGTATTTTAAGAAGGGGAAATTGACCCGCCAAAGTCGAAGATCGTATTTTTCCAACGTCACGATATGCCTACACACATTTCTCAAGTTCTTCCCCTGTCAATAGTGTATCATGTGGCCATTGTCGCGACTGCGTGTAACGAATGATGCGTTGATTCATATTGAAGGCGCAAATATTTTTACATGGATATTACACTCCGCAGACTCCTGAATAACAATAGAAATCACTAATTTGTAATTGACAGGATTTTATGGAATGACTCGTCTCTACTCACCACCTCGTATAATTGTATACAATCTGTTTATATTACTGCAAACTAACCGAAAAGCTCAGCAACACTGAAATTTGAAATTTTGTGCGAATATTTTTTGTAATCTGAGGTAAAGTCACAGAAAGTTTAGATACGTCAAGTAGTTTAGTTCTATGTTAACCCTAAATCTGTACTGTAGCTTTCGTAAAAACAAAGAGCCTTGCATTTTTCCTCAACATTTCAAAATTTGGATTATCATTCTTTCAACTTAAAAAAAAAATTGAAAGAATTTGTACATGTATCCACATGAAATTTGTATAATATTTGAAAAAACAAAAAAGTGTAGTTACGAATATGTAACACTATGCCATAGAGGGCTAAATATATTGAACACAAGAGGAATGAAATGCAGTGAGGCTAATCTAAGTTGAAATCGTTGAATTGTACTCTTGATTTAATCAAGGTTGCTCAATGGAATACTGTCTGATTCACAAAATCATAAGCTTGAATCTCCAAAATCTGCTGAAAACCTGCTCCAAAAGCTGCATAAGTTTCCATTTGTATTACGAATGCGTTGTCGTCAAGCAATTCCTTTCCTTACCAGTGAATTGAATCGAAAATCCGAAAAATTCTCCAAAATGCGTTTCCTCGAAGCACACGAGGAAACGAAACGTGCCTCCGCACAACCAAAAAGAGGATTCAAACACAGGAGAAATTCGTTTATCCAACCTCCGCCGTTTACCTCAGGGTAGAAGGAGGCGTCGGAGGAGGCGGGGGGGTTTTAAGACACCTTTAAGCGATCACAGAGGGGACGCCACGGCCAAGCGGCAGTGTGCGGTGGTTAATATAACATTCTTCACCCCCGCGCCCGGCTGAAAGTTCCCCTCACGTTTCTCACCTCGCCCGAAGAGGCCGCAAAACAATTCCACGGCCCTTTAAACGCATTATTTTAACTTTGAACTTTAAGCCCCGTTCTCTCGTCCCGCGGAGGGTCCCTGAATTTCCGGCCCTCTCAATTTTATCTTGTCCCGAACCGCGTGGGTAAAGTAGGAATTACGTCTAAATGCTCCGGGAATGAGGCTCGCCTTTTTTTCCTTTGTCTACATGAAGTCATTTTTTAACACACTCCCAGCGCCCTTTTGCGCAGTCAATTTGACACCGCCCCCTCACCTCGAAATCTGCACAATCCGTTTGCCCCGAGGAATATCGTCGTGCACTGAAAAAAAAATCTCGGTGTATTTACTAAGAAAAGGGTAAAATTACCAAGAATTCAGGGTTCTATTTGATCCCAATTTTTTCTTGGTAAAATTACCATTTATGGAATTGGTAATTTTACCGAGAAATCTCGGTAAAATTATTGAACTTTCTCGGTAATTTTACTAGACCTTGGTAAAAACGCCAATATTTTTTATCGATTGTGGTAGAATTACCGAGATAAAATGGCATTGTTACCAGGAATTCATTACCGATAAAAGTGGTATTCTTACCTGAAAAAAAACAGTAAAAATACCGGTTTTTAGGTAAGCTTACCAGTCTGTCTTAATAAAATTACCAATAATTGGTAAAAAAAGTGAGATGGTAAAGGTACCGACGGACCTTGGTAAAAACGCTGAGAATTTTTTTTTAGTGCGTTGTGAAAATACAGTTCAACACTTGAATGACGAACTTCCGCTTCAAGGGGTTCCCTATCCATTATGATATCTCTTCATTAGAGTACAATTTTTTTTACAAATATCACTCTGAAGACTCGCAATTTCCCAGTCAGTATTTGAGATTTACACCAGAAAAAGCTCACAATTACTAAAACACCACATTTTTGACTAATTGAAAATCATACGAACACTGGAAACAAAAACACATTGGATCTAGAGTCCAGACTCTTGAAAACATTGACAAGAAAAAATACTCTTGATTCAATCGGATTTTTGCTTGAATCGAAACGAAATCCGCTTAAATTAAGAGGCTTGGTTCTTGATTTAAGCTAGATTCCGATTGAACCAAGTGCACTTTTTCTTGTCGATGTTTTTAAGAGTCTGGACTCCAGATCCAATGTGTTTTTTTTTTTTTTTCCAGTGAAGGTGAACTCAACTCTTGTTCTTCCTGTTACTGTAAATACGGGCAATATGCACCAGTCTGGGTTGCACATCGAGTATCGATTTCATTCGGAAAAACAACGGCATTCCCCTACCCCCGGCCATCCCGCCGTATCCCATCCTCGGTAGACGTTAAATTTTAAAATAAGGAAACAGCATTAACAAGAGCCAAAAATAAAAGGATAAATAATGTCAATTAACGATGCTCCGGGGCGGGTGGAGGGGGGCCTTGCAACGGGCGGGAGGGGCGAACGGGGTAAGGGGGGGAGGGGTTAGGGGGGTTTTCAATCGGCTCCCGAGCTGGGCTCCGACTCGTGAGCTTCTCAGTCGAGGCCGCTACTTGCTAACGCCGTCGCGTGGGGTCCTAGCGCTCATCGCAGTCTCCTCTTCCCGCCGAGCAGATTGCGAATTTTTGCCGAATTAATTTCGGTAGATTTTTGCGCGATTTGCCGAGTTCGACGGACCGATAGTCGTCGTGTTGACCCTCAGTTCCGGAATCTTCAGTTCGCCCCATCTAAAAAGTTTTAAGGGAACGGTTTTGGATGTCTGTGGCCGAATTTTGCCGAGCCGAATTAGTGCAAAAATTTTAGGCTAGGTTTTTCGAACCCTGAGCGGAGCTCGGAGCAGTTTTTTCGGCAAAAATCGAGGATTTCTCGGCAGAAATCGAGAATTTATAATTTCCGAGTCGGAGTGATTTGAGGAGGGTACAGTGAAGCGTGGTGCGGATTGCTCTAGTATAGTGCCCCTTGCGGTTTAACTACATAAATAATTTTACTATTGACAGTGCGAAGATAGCACGAACTGTTGGTTTTTTTGGCGAATTTCATTGAAGATTAGGTGTGTACCCACGGATAATTTTCCTATTTTTGTGTGGTGTTCGTCTCGTTTGTGATTCACTCTCGTCAAACTCCAGTACTTGTGGAATTCTCATTTGGAATATAGTTTTCTGGTGGACTAATATTTTAAATTTTTCGACTGGATGAATTTGTTTCCGATTGTTTTTTAGCGCTCGTTTGATAAATTTTTAAAAATCCTAGTGAAAAAGTTTTTAGTGACATCTTTGTTGATGATTTTTACCTCTATTTTCCTCGTGAGGTTCAGAATTAGTGTGATAACAAAGTGATTACTCTATTCGCAAGAAGCAATAAGAAAAGCAATATTCACGCCATTAATACAGGTAATAAACATTATCTTAATTCCGGCCCCTTTCATTACAAATTTAACCTTTGAAATATATCCTCTTGAGAAACCATTGAAACCTACAATTTTGCTTTCATTATGCTTATTCTAAATTATCCGAGTTATCAGAGACTGTAACTGTTTGTGTTCATCCCTCAGCGTATTAATTGCTGAAATATCAGGAATGAAGGCCCCTTCGTGATTTTTCGTCGCACTTCTAAGGTATTTTAATTAACCTTTTTGTAAATAAATCTGGTTTTTTCTCTTTCCTGCTGAAGAAAATCTTACATGTAATTGGATTATATTTTAGTGTTATATTCCAGCATACTTTAATAGAGAATTTCAGCTCATCTTGACATTAAGCTCTTTGGCTCCCTGCAATTTTGTTTGCTACACAAGCCATTTCTAGAAATCTTTTCTCGCTGATTTGCACTATTCTTTGGGCAATGGTTGGTATCAATCTTCACTTAAGCCCGTTACACTAATACTGTTCGATTTTAGACCCAGGAAGGGTTTTTTTTATTGCATCGATGGGATTGTTAAGGATGCGGACACTCACCAGGGGATGTGCTCCGTAGCAGCCAGGGTTTTGGGTAATGACCTTGAAAATTTGCTCATTTCTTCTTTCAACCATTCTTCAACATGACTTTAACAAGTTTGACTCGATGGTACCTTCTTGAAATTTTGACTCGATTACAATGAAGATAACTCTATTGAGGGGTAAAGCTTCATGAAATAATTTAGGTTAACAAACTACTTTTTCGCTACACTTCGTGGAGTTTCTAGTCAATTTTAGAATAAGGATGCTGATCAGATGCAATCAGAAACCTTCTAAAACTAGAGTAACGGTAGTGACTTAAGAGACTTAAGTGGTTTAAGAGACTTACAATTACTTCACAAACGGAAATTTTCACTGAAACAAATTTTTCTTGAGATATTATTTTTACTTAAGCGTCGTTTCTTGTCGACGAAATTTGTTTTTCTTGCAAAATCAGTTCTTTTGAGTTAGCGTCATTTTGTTATCGTTAAGTTTAAGTTTAAAAATACGATAAGAAAACAACGTTTCTTTAACCAAAGATAAATGACTCTAAGTTAAATCTGCACGGGCTTAACCAAAAAAAGAAATAGAAACCAAATTTTATCAACCAGAAACGACACTTCAATTCACAATAATATCTCAAGAAAATTTTTTTCAGTGTCCATCTGATCGTCTTCTTGTCTATTTTGCTACGCGTTGATAAGTGATCCAAAAAAGTCTACAAAACTTATTCAACTCGTTTTTCCACCGGTATCTGGAAATGCCATATTATATACTTTAAGCGAGCGCTTTTATGGGATGGAAAAACTTATTGATGTTAGGTAGGGGGACCCGCTCAAAAGCTGCGAGATTTCGGGTCATGACTAACCCCTGAATATGGTGTCTACAAGTCCGGAACTTCCGGAAATAGTGCTCCTTTTTTAAGGGCAATCCGGAAAAACTGAAAAAGTCCGGAAATTTCACAAAGGTCCGAAAATTTTTCCTTCATACCACTCGTGTTTTTTCAGACTAATAAAGTCTGGAAAGTATGCAGTCACCTGCGCGCACTGGAAAAAAAAAAAAAAAACACATTGTATCTAGAGTCCAGACTCTTAAAGACATCGACAAGAAAAAATACTCTTGATTCAATCAGATTTAAGCTTAAATCAAGAACCAAGCCTCTCAGTTTGAGCGGATTTCTTTTTGATTTAAGCTTAAATCTGATTGATTCAAGAGTTCTTTTTCTTGTCAATGTTTTCAAGAGTCTGGACTCTATATCCAACGTGTTTTTTTTTTCCAGTGCGTATTCCTATAGAGTAGTATTAGCCTACGAGATCGCGATTGTGTGGTCGGTTAATCTTCAAATCACCGATGAAATTTTGCTCTACGTCATTTTCGTCGAAATTCGAGCAAGAATTCCAAATTTTTGAAATTTTCCAATTTTTTGTCAAATAGAGGTACTAAAAAATTACCGAATTTTTCTGTTGAATTACAATAGACAGGAAAAGGTAAGGATGAGGCTGAATAAACACACAATAATTATTACAAATCATGGGACGTTTCGACCGGTCTCCCGGTCATCATCAACCGTCAAAAAAGAATAAAAGTAATCTAAAAGCTAAAAACAATGTTAGCGGTCCCTGGTCATGGCGGCTAGAAGACCTCCGATAGAAGTTTTCTGTTGATGAGACACTGAATTTCTTGAGAATGTACTGAAAAATTACTGTGCACTGGAAAAAAAACACATTCGATCTAGAGTCCAGACTCTTGAAAACATTGACAAGAAAAAATACTCTTGATTCAATCAGATTTAAGCTTAAATCAAAAGGAAATCCGCTCAAATTAAGAGGCTTGGTTCTTGATTTAAGCAAAAATCCGATTGAATCAGGAGTATTTTTTCTTGTCGATGTTTTTAGGAGTCTGGACACTAGATCCAATGTGTTTTTTTTTCCAGTGTAACAGCACTGATTTTTGGCCAGCCTTCTTTAGCAGACGCCCTGCTGAAAATCCCTCCGTAGAAGCGCCTCAAATTCGAAGGAGTCCCCAATTTAAATTACTACCAATCCATTTGATGCACCAACAGGGCGAGGGAAAAACAGAGGAGACGGAGGTATTTGTTTGTTTGCACCGATCAGGGCTAATCGGTGGATTAAGTTGTTCGCAGGGGAGCTGTAGGGGATTGTGAATGATTAAAGAGACCCGGACGGACGGATGAGAAGTTGAGAAGCGTGTGAGCTGGAGTGATGAGGGGCGAGGAGGGAGGGGCGAGGGGTAGCGATTTGGAGTGATTACCGTGCCATTTGGACGCGTGAAAAACACGGGCCAAATCTCCGAGCTCCATTCCCGAGGGCCCCGCGAAAACAGTGTATCTCCCGTGAAAAACTCGTGCGGGGACGTGGTTCCTCCCCACGTCTGCTTCTGCACGATGGAAGAGCCGAAAAAGTAGTTCAGCTCCCGGTAACATTTAGTAGAGGAATGGCTGCGTCCGTCAATTCTCGATTGAGACAACTTGTTGCTTTTATGGGGGTGATTTTGTTCTCATAATGTTTTCTAATGTGAACCGGAGAGGTTGCGAAGTGAACATTGTGAGGGTTAATGAGAGTCCCTTTATACTGTAAAGACAATGCGAATCCATTTCTGATTGGTTCCCGTACTTTAGGTCTTCACAGCACTGGAAAAAAACACATTGGATCTTAGAGTCCAGACTCTTGATAACATTGACAAGAGAAAGGACTCTTGATTCGATCAGATTTAAGCTTAAATCAAAAGGAAATCCGCTCGAATTAAGAGGCTTGGTTCTTGATTTAAGCTTAAATCTGATTGAATCAAGAGTATTTTTTCTTGTCGATGTTTTTAAGGGTCTGGACTCTAGATCCAATGTGTTTTTTTCCAGTGAGTGTCTCAACGGGGAATAAAGATTACTGTTCGACCAATTGCAAATATTATAAACTGGAATGGACCGGGGAATAGGAGGTACCGCAAGGAACAAATGAAATGAGAGTAAAGCTCTCATGAGCTCTCACGAAATGAAGCTCACGTGAGCTTCATTTCGTACCCTATATAGTAATTGATTCGTTTGATATAATCGGGACAAAGATATATTAATCGAATATCTTTTTCTCCGTGTGTGGATGATTTGATTAATATACCCGTACTCCGATTGCTTGAATCAAATGAATCAAATCAGTAATTCTACTGCTCATATGGCTTAACATTCGATACAGCAATCAAATATTTTTTTCCACGTGCGTCTCCCACGAGTTAGTGCCCTCTAATTTTTTTCAAAATATGGAAAACTGCGAAGCCTTTGATTTTGTTTTATTAAACGGTATCAAGCTCGCAGAAAAGCCGAGTAAGGTATATCATCTTGTCCGAACATACATTGAAAATGAAGATAGGAAAATTAAGACATGTGTAACGAACAAGGTCTAGATTTTCCTGGATTAATTATTTCGGGAAGAAAAGCTCAAAATTTGTCCTCACTTTTCGCCCTAAAATTTTCAATCGAGAAAATCCAAGCCGTATAAACTGTACATTCGCGAAGGAAGCAGGCAGGGGCAGGCCCTTACTAGCAGTGCTTATACTAGCCACTCGATCACCTTTCCCTGCCTGGCGTGTTGTTTTAGAAAAAACAAATCAGGCTTTTTTAAAGATTGTCTCCAATGTTACAGGAATGCCTCCTTCTTGCTTTCCTCTTTTCAAATAGGCCGTTTAATTTTAAGTTTACCTCAGAATTTCAAATTGTAAATATGCGATGAGCGGAACAGATTACGTTGATGATTACGTTACCAAAAACATTTTACGTTGTGAAGCACGATTTGCGGTTTTACGTGTTTGTTGGATTGTGACTTTCAAAAAATCATCTTCAAATTCCATAATTAGACGCGGAAAAATCTAGACTCCGCAAAAAAATCCAGAAAATCCCTGATTTTTATGTGAATTTATCTACTGATTCTTCCTCAAGGTTCTTCGAGGATATTTTAAAATGCTTTATTCTTTTATTGAATTTACTTCGGAAAGATAATTTCCTCTGAACGAGCACATTTTTTTCTAATTCCTCGAGGAGCGCAGATTGAATCTAGTATTACATGAGCATCTTTCATTTAGCAAACAATGAACATCTTAAAAACACATCTAATGGCCTACTCCTTCATTTTGTAAATTTTTTTCGCGAGAGATACTTTTAATCGCGTATCGTATGAAGATAACTCAGGATGAGCACATTCTCTTATCAATGAAAACTAAAAATGCATGCGGGAAATTATATTATCTCTCGGTTAAACGGCATTATGATACCACAAAAATAATTACTGAAATGACGTGAGAAGATTTTGTGAATTCGCTCGTATGAGGGTTTCCTTTATCTCCCTACCAGCGGAAAAGGGAAATGCTCTGATCTCAGTTAGCCAACAATTCTTTGATACGCACGAGTATTATTTTAGCCTGTAAACTGAAGCATTAATTATAATTTTACGAGCAACGATTCAAAGAGCGTTTATTGAAAGAGCGTTAAAGCGAATTCTGTGCCGTTAGTGTACATTCGTGTATTCGTGAATACGTTAATTAGGTTGCCGAATTCAAAACCGGAATGAATCCGTATAAAAGCTCTCTGCTTTTCCGAGTAGTGAGCTGGGTAGTGTTTGTCTATACGGGAGCTAAGTGGCAAAGACTTAAAATGGAGAACAATGAGTTTAGAATTCGGCCGTCGATGAGGCTCATTTCGAAAAATTAACTCATGCGACTTGTTTTTTCTGTCTTTCATTTTTTTACACTTTCGTGCATATTAGATTTTTCTCAGGATTGCCTAACTATGCTTCTAGATATATTTAAACATATTTTAGAATCAATTTTAAAAAAAAAAAAAAAAAAAAAAAAAAAAAAAAAAAACTGACGCTTGGATGCGTAAAAAATATTCCTTTGTAAATTTGGAGTTCAATGCATTAAATGACAACGTTTTTGCCGTTGTATACTCATCACAAAACGCAAAATGAAAGACCTTTAACGAGAGCTTTATTTGTACCTCATTCAGTTATTTACGTAGAATTGCATGGCCAAACGAATCTAAAAGATCCTTTCATGAATTAAGTCCCTTTCATTCTCTTTTTGAAGCTGGTAAAATTTAAGCGTTCGGAACTTTTCTCATTTGAGGTCTAATGTTTCTTGCAGAATTATAAAATTCACAGCGTCCGTTCGATCGCCAGCAGTTTCAAAGTTTAAACAACATGAACCAAAAACAAAAAACTTCAAAGACATTTTTTAATGAATATCCCCCTGAGATCGATCGTTTAAACTGAATTATTTTGTAAGTCTGAACGATCCGTAACAGAAATTGTGTTTTGAAAAGCATGCCCCTGCCTCATCATAATTTTGTTTGAATAGAATGTAATTGATGTGTGGAAAATTTAAAAATTCAAAATTCAAATTAAACAACAAATTAAAAATTTAAAAATGGTGCCTTATTGGTAATAAGTTGAGCAGTTACAATTTTTTAAGAAAACGACCACACTTAAACATGAAATAACTGAGAGTCAAAAACGTCAAGTCTTTTAGGTACCTGATTGAAGATGTGCACGGTTAAAAATGTTCTTGTCTATTGTTTCTTTGGATCACTTTTTTTTGGTCGGATCAACCAGGAGGGGTTGGTTGATCGAACAATTTTCTGTTAAATCGACCGAAAGTTCAGACATCTCTCTATCTCATGTGTTTGAGACATCTAAGGATGGAGAAAGTGTCCCGCTTAACTAATGTACTCCTATTTCTCTCGTTGCAATGCAGAGGTACTGACTTGCAAGTGGCCAGCGAAATGTACTATCACCTATGAGATCCACATTCAAACCTGGTACCTAACTTTTAACGAGGTTGAAAATTCTAAATCCAAAGATTCGGTCAATGTAACCAAAAGAAAGACGAACCAAAGAACATTGACCACTTTGTTCGGTTAAAATGGGCTTGATTCCCATTGGAGGTGGGATTTGACATTCTGTCAAACGTAATCATGTGCCAACTGAATGTGGCACTCATGAACCATGGACATGTGACAAGAACGTTGTGGACAGGGCTCATGAGTTTAAGACTCGAAAGTCGATCCCGATAACGGATGTGTCGGTTTCAGGCCATTCCGTCAACGATTCTTTGTCCGCGCACCTGTTTTGTCCTGTAGCTTACGTCCACGCGTGAAATAAACAACAGTGACTTGGTTCAAGGGTTGACGGAAATTTTGACACGGAGCCACCTTAATATTCACAAAACACACATTATACTCGTATTTTCATTTAATAAATTTGTTTTCCCCATCAATTTAAATGAGAATAATCCATGCAGAGTGTGCAAACATTTCAAAATTATTAGTTGAAAAATGCTGGCTCCGCGAGTTTAAATATTAGAGCCAAACACAGAGCGGAGCAGCGCGCGGCGGCGTGCTGCCAGCGCGACACGCACAACAGCGCCTACAAACCTAACAGGGATACTTCACGCATTGCGCAATGCGTGAAGTATCCCTGTTAGGTTTGTAGGCGCCAGTGCGCGTGTCGCGCTAGTCACCCTCGCCCGCCGCGCTGCGGCGCTTCAAGCAACTAGATCGCAACAGAGGTGTTTCACAGCATCATACGGAATTGAAAGCTATCCAACGTATCAAAAATGACAGGTATCCTGTAAAAGTGTGGAGTTTTCCTCGCAAAATAAATGAAGATACTACGGCACAACAAGAGAGCGGTAATCCAAAAACTCACTAAGTCGTAGCACCCGTATTTAATAAGTTTAGCATAATTTTTGAATTTCATTAGAGAAAAAATTTACACTATATAGGCAGAAACATTCTTGAGTATGCCGTAAGAAGTTTTATTTTCCACCCGTTCCCGTAGTTGGCGCACACCGGGCTCGGAACTCGTCGATCAGGACATGGCGCCAGATCGTCCATTTACATTACGATTCTATGTACTCCATGTTTTTCGATGATGTGGCTCGGGTGGCCGAATAACGCATTAATGTGCAATCGAAGGCGAGCAGGCGGCGTGGACGGCATGTCGGCTTTTCCGAGGAGGCAGCGGGGCCGGGGGCCGACGACAACGACCAGTTTATGTTGTTCATCACGCAATCGTCATCCAGTAATTACCTTTTCACAATGCACAATATGCCCCAATTAGCATAAACAGAGAAAAACAGTGCCCGCTCCCCGGACCACGGCCACGAGTCCTGCTTTTCCCCCGTTTCCCGACCTCGACAATCCGCCGTCCGTTCGCGACGTCACGTCACATCCCGCGCTCGCCTTTCGTTGCCGCCGCGATCCGCTCAGCAACTAGTTGCTACTGCTCGAGCAACCGGCAACTAGTTGTTAGTAGAGTACCTGTATAGCGAGAGTATAGACAGATGTGAAACTCCGAAAGTTCATCAGGCCTTCACCGATGCCTCCGCGAATAAAGTTAGGGCCCAGAAATGCAACCAACCTGTGAATTTCAAATGTCCGGAGCGATTTACAAAGACAATTGTCACGAACCGTCGTTTATAAAGCATGTGATTGGCTTACTTTTTGCGCAATTTTACTTATTTTTGCGAAAAAACGCTCATTTATGTACATTCTTGGCCATCTTGGTTAGAATTGAAATCTGTAGGCTGGCAGTGAAATTTCGTGTGTTAGGAGTTGCTCAGAAGGGTGGCTGCGCTGCACTTTTGGGCCCTAAGCTCTCCATCAAGCGATCTGTCCATACTCTCGCTATAAGGTACTCTAGTTGTTAGGTCACTTCTGTTTCCGTCCGTTACGCTCAGGGGGCCGATTTTTGACATCGATAGACAAGGCTATAGACAAAGAGGACAAAAAGGATATGGGGGGATCCTATTGGTGAAAGCGGATGGTTGCGACGGACGAATGGATTGCATTTTGCAAAAAGAAACCAGGAGCTTTGCAATGTTGCTAAGATCGTGCAACTTCTTTTGTCTTGGAAGAAAAACCTGATTATCCACTAACAGTTTCTATTTTACTCCCTAAAAACTGTAAATTTAAAACAAAATTCCATGTAAATTTCATATTTTTTCATGGTTTCAGTAATTTTATTGCAAATGATGAAAATGCACAATCTTAGCATCATTGCAATTCTTCTGGTTCCGTTTTGCAAAATGCAATCCAAATAAGGTAAGTAATAGACTAACTAAAGGCAACCCATGAGAGACCCTCCAGTTGGTCCATCATTTTCTTCCTCTGTCTATAAGAACCACCAATTTAACCAATAGGGTCGCTCCCAACTCCCTATGTTATCTTTGTCTATAGCTTTGTCCATCAATTTCAATAATCCAATAAAATGCTGCGCACTGAAATAAGGAGTATGGACCGATCCTATTGGTTGAAACGAGTGGTTCTTACAGACTAAGGGAGAAAATGAGAGGCTTACTACAGGGTCTCTCTTAGGTTGCCGTTAAATAATCAATAAACAAAGTAAAAGATAAAAGATGAGGAAAAATGAAAATATACTAAAAGGAACTAACATAAATTTAAAAACAAAATAAAATTCATAGAAGTTGATTTTAAAAATTGAAACAAAAATAGAAAAATAAATAAAATTAGATTTAATAATTTGCCCAAATAAACCAACCAAAATTAAGATTCAGATAAGTCTTAAATAAAATTTATAAATTCTAGAAATTTTTTCAACAATGATCACACCACACATATATCACGTATATCACGTTCTCCTATGCCAATTGCAACCACCCGCTTCCACCAATAGGATCCCTCCATATCCTTTTTGTCGTCTTGGTCTATCGCTTTGTCTACTAATTTCAACCATCAGCCCGCAACTCTCCTCTCTAGAGTATCTTACAGACTGAGTATGACCACTTGAGGGTCCCACTCGTGATTAGCTCAGCTATTTCAGGCCTTCTAGAGATCTTACACAGTTAAAAATTTCCGTGTTTGATGTCACTCTGTGTCATTCTGTGTTACTTTATATTATGTCAAGTCAACCTAAAATACTTGGTTGCGCAACATAGTTTTGCGTTAAATTGACCCAAACTGTAGGCCACCCTGAGACATCGGATCATGAACAAAGTTTCCACCAGTGCAAAGTTTACATTCATGAGAAGTTTACAGGACGAAAAGGGTTTCTTATATATTTTGAAAGAAGATTGATGAGCGCTTGAGTGGCTTTTTGTCCTCATCTGAAATGAGAAATTCTCTCTAAGCCTCCTAAATAACGGACAGCAGTGAGACAAGTGACAAATCACATCCTGGCCATTGTCCACTATTTTTAGGCTCCCCGGTGGAACGCGAAGAGCCAAATATGGAGTTGTCATCAGAGGGTGTACACGTAATTCAAGGGAAGAAAAATAAGGACAAACAAGGAACGGCGAGGCCAAGGACTGAGATATTTAGAAGTCTTTCCCATTATTTGTTCTTCTCCTGCCTTTGATGTTTGCAGGCCATTATAAGTTTGTTTCATATTCAGTCAACACGATGCACTGCTACTTATTTATAATTTACCGCGTAACCTATTCAGACTAAAATCTTCCTCGCTTCCGATATATATGGAACTAAAGGTATGCTTCTTCAGACTTAATAACGGTCGAAAAAGAGTTTTAAACTCGCAAAATTATAAATTAGGCAAGAGTTTGTCATGATGGTCACACTTTATTTACACTCACTTTAGTCATTTTTAAATTATCACTCATAATCTCTCTCAACTCTGAATACCTACCCCTATACCCCTTGCAAGACTTTAAACGTTTTGACGCAGCCGGACTGATAAAACTTTAAATGGATGTCGGCATGATAAGACAAGACATAGCCCTATCTACGCCGTGTACTATATCGATTTTCGATCCTTGTCGTGCCGACATAAATTTCAACTATCAGGCTGCCGCACGGAGAAAAAAACTTCGTGAGCGGGACCTGAAGTTGAGGTCATATGGATCTCTAAAGTTTTCGGATCACGTATCTAAAAACTTGAGGACCAGCCGCCGAAGTTCGGGTCAGACATCTGAAGTACTTTGGTAAATACCGAAGGGTTCGGGTCACACATCTGAAGTACTCCGGTACATACCGAAGTGCCTCGATGTCAGACCCGAACTTCGGCAGCTCGACCTCAAGTGTTCGGATGCGTGATCAGAAAACTTCAGAGATCCATATGACCTCAACTCGGGTCCCATGCACGAAGTTTTGTTCTCCGTGATGGAAACAAAATTCTTGCAAAGAAAAATCCTTTTTTTGACCTACAGAAGACGTTGCTGGAGTCTGGCGGTTTAACCTTAGATCATCCCGTAGAGTCGGCGATGCTACAGGTTATGTGTAAACTATGTCAAACGACACGACGCGACGACGCCGCGACGGACAGCGATCCCGACTGAGGTTGTGCCGCGACGATTATAGCTGGATCCGAGCCGGGCGACCGACCGAGGCGTTTTCCTCACTCGTCACCGTGCCCCGTGCCCCAGTCGCCCCGTGCCCCGATCGCCCCCCTTCCCGACTCCCGTGTCGCTTACTATCAACATAAACATCAGCTCCCCGTCCTTTACCCTCACTCCCACTCGTGGGTTCCCTTATCCCAGATCATCTCCTTCTCTGCTTCCCAGCCTACCCTGCGCGCGGTTATGTTCTACACAAGATTTGAGTAGATTCCCCGCTCATAGACCCGATTTCACTTGTGTCACCTCTAGGGTTGCAAGGGTCAGAGAAAACCTGGAAAGGTTAGGGAATGGACCATTTGACAGAAGTGCACACGGCGAAAAAAAACTTCGTGCGTGGGACCCAAAGTTTAGGTCATATGGATCTCTGAAGTTTTCGGATTGAGCATCTGAACACTTAAGATCTAGCTGCCGAAGTTCAGGTCAGACATCTGAAACTTCAGTTCTCACACATCTGAAGTACTTCAGTTCTTACATCTGAAGTACTTTCAGCTCTTAAGTCTGAAGTACTTCAGTTCTTACATCTAAAGTACTTCAGATGTGAGAACCTAAGTTTTTCAGATGAGAAAACCGAAGTACTTCAGATGTAAGAACTGAAGTTTCAGATGTGTGATCCGAACCTCGAAAGCTAGACTTTAAGTGTTCAGATGCTCAATCCGAAAACTTCAGAGATCCATATGACCTAAACTTCGGGTCTCACGCACGAGGTTTTTTTCTCCGTCCACTGAAAAAAAAAACTCCGGCCAGGAAGCCGTACTTACGGGTCAGACATATCGTCCGCGTTCCAGATTCAAGGGCCGAGAGTTCTGGGCGTAGCACCTAGATCAATCGAGGCTACGGCCTCAGCACCTAGAACTTTCGGCATCTGAGCCCGGAACGGACGGTATGTCTGTGTAGCCGTAACTTTTTTGTGAGTGTGCGACTTTTAGTATTCTGATACGTGCGGCTCAAGAGCTACAATAGGCGTATTTATGCTAAAAGGAACTATGTGCATAGGGTTTGCGTGTAACATAGTTCCTTTTAGCCTAAATACGTCCGAATCTCAAATGCACGCACCTCCGAGATGGATAATTAGCTTCGGGTAACGTAATGAGCCGAACATGTTCACAAAACATCGGTTTGTTTGCGAAACGAAATACTCCACGCGTTGTTGACCATCCACCTAGCACGTAGGTCAACTCGGTTGAATGTTGGAATGCCAGAATTGAAAACTTCCACCATTGCGGTAATACCGATGTGGAGGCAGGGGGGGGGGGGGGGGGCTCTCTTTGCCTCTGGAGCCGTTTCTAGGCTATCGAAGTGAGGTTCAAAGCCATTAAATAACAGAAAAAAAAAGTGAGGTTAGCGTTCGCAGACTCGAGCGAGGAGGCGAAGTTCGTTGTTTCCCGGGCGAGAGAACGTAAACTTATTCCAAGGTTGAAAATTTGACTCGAACGTTTTAATTTTTTGAATTAACGTAGCTTCGTGCGATTTTTGTCAAAATGCGTCTGATTTTTACATAAAATTAGGAGAAAAATCGGTGAAATTTTCAATCAGAAATTCTCGAAATCCCCCCGATTTGAGTGCAATCTGCCCCGGGAAATTCGGCAACATTGAAATTAAGTTGAGCTCTTTCGTCAGGGGAACGCCGGATTGTCAAAAATCGAGACGTCAAGCCACCTCGACGCATAAAAATCAGGTTAAAGAGTGCCGAGCCGGTAGCTGAAGACGGTCGCGGTCAGGATGCGACAAAGAAGTCAATTTACGCTGCACATCTCTAATTGCCTGCCCCTAAATCACCTCCCCCCCCCTCACCCGTCCGGCATTCTTCACGCGATCTTGACTTGAGTGATTTACTGCTGTAAACACTCATATTGTCAGCGCTTGCCGCGGCTAGTGGGAGATGAAGAGCGGTGGTGACCCCGCTCTGCCGTGATAGCGAAGAGAGCACTAAGTGGATTTGTGTATGAGCCATGGTTAGCACATGTTTTCATGTGTTCCGGGGTTCATCCCAGCATGCACTTGCTGCTCTCTTCGCCAACACGGCAGCACTGCCAATCCATCACACATTCTGAAGACCGTGCTCTCGAAATTCTGAAGAAGAATTAACAAATTGAATCAGCCTCCACGAAAACCACAACTCGCCGTTTCCCGGACGAATAAGCGTAACTCCTTTCCAAGGCCGCATAATTGACTTCGGCTATTTTTTTTACAGGAGTGTAGTGTACCTGTGCGATTTGTGTTCAAAATTGTTCTGATTTTTGCATGAGATTGGAAGAAATATCAGTGAAATTCTCAGTTAGAAATACCCAAAATTCTTCTGTTGAAAATGCAATTTGCGTAGAGAAAGTCATATCACATTCCTGAGTCAATATTTGATTAATTTTATGCCCATGAAGTTTGTCATTAATCATCATTATCTGAAAGTTACCTCTATTTCAAGTGAAACAGTTGGATGGTTTTCTTCCACAAACTGAAAGCAAGAAATGAGATTTTCAAACACCGTAATGGAGATGCGACTGTTTTGCTCAACACTATCAAATTAACGAAGTCAAAATTCCGACAAAGTGCCCATACACGCCGGCCGCGTGTATTACAATGTTCCACGGTGCGGGTTAAATCAGAAGCGCCTTCAATTTTTGTCTTATGCAATGCGGACATCCTTCGAACACGTATAGTTGCATCCAGGCACTGAGAATCAATGCTACTGAAGCCTGGACCGTAAAAATGCTCACCTGACATCATGTCACATTCATGAGTCATTATTTGATGAATATGCTGATCAAGTTGGTCGTAAATCAACGTTAGATGAAACATACCCCTACCGTTATACCTTTAAGCTCCGAATTTAACTTGTATCTCAGAAGATTAAGTGGGCCACTAAACCATGAAATATGTTAAGCTTTCAAATACAATTCTCTGAAGTTAAATGACGCGTTGTACACGATGCGCACATAAAAAACGTGAGAAAATAGGTTTGTCGATCGAATCACGGGTTTGTCGTTCGATTCATGGTTGTCCATCGAAGCGGTGTCGATCGAATCACGTCGATCAATTCACGTTTTTGTTTTTAATGTAATAAGGACTAATACAGAAACCTTGATGCTCATACTTGTTTTATTTACTTACATATATTACATGCAGTGGTGGGAGCCGAAGCTTTTCGAACGTCTAGCGTTCATCATCAGGGCTAGCATACATAGTAACAGCGGAAGGGCAAAATAACAAACAACAATACAACAATAAGGGTCGTTTGTTATTTTGCCCTTTTGCTGTTACTATGTATGCTAGCCTTGCTTAACAAACGACCCTTATTGTTGTATTGTTGTATTGTTGTTTGTTATTTTGCCCTTCCGCTGTTACTATGTATGCTAGCCCTGATGATGAACGCTAGACGTTCGAAAAGCTTCGGCTCCCACCACTGCATGTACTATATGTAAGTAAATAAAACAAGTATGAGCATCAAGGTTCCTGTATTAGTCCTTATTATATTATTCATAGATGCTACTCCAATCATGTTTAATTATTTGTTTTTCGATCGATTCATGTCGATCGAATCGACACCGGTTTTTCAATAGTGTTTCAATCGAATCGGTGTCAATCGATTCCCGTATGCATTTTTCGATCGAATCAATAGGATTGCATTTTGCAAAAAGGAGCCACTAGCATTTGCAATGATTCTAAGATTGTGCAACTTCATATTTTGCAATAAAATTGCGGAAATCGTGAAAAACTATGAAATTTAGATGATAATTTTTGTCTTAAATTTACAGTTTTTAGCGAGTACAATAGAAACTGTTAATGGATAATCGGGGTTTTCCTCCAAGACAAAAGAAGTTGCACAATCTTAGCAACATTGCAATGCTAGTGGTTCCTTTTTGCAAAATGCAATCCGATTCACGTTTTTGTTTTTCGATCGATTCATGTCCATCGCATCGACACCGGTGTTTCAATAATGTTCCGATCGAATCGGTGTCAATCGATTCACGTATTCATTTTTCGATCGAATCAATACCCTCCCGGACGACGACATACGAAATCATAAATTCAACGCTTTCCCGCACGGAGAGAGGAAAGTGAAAGGGAATCGGCGAAGCCGTCGGCGGCGATTATAATCGACGAAGCGGAGGAATCATGGGGCAACGGACACCCGTCAATCGGCGGGCGTTAATCGAGGATGGGACGTGACACCTGAAGCAGGAGCAGGAGTCGGGAGTCGGCGCCTGCGGTTTTCGCGGACGGAGACCTCCCGGCCCGGGGATCCGCGAGGTGTCATCGATGACGATTCCGTGACAATTGCCGACGCCGTCACCAGCGCCGCTGTGGTAATCGTCACCGCCGGTCGCCGCTCGCCGGTGCAGCGCCAGGATGCGTCCAATTAACCGCCGCATCGGCCCCGACTAATGCCCGTGGATTTATGACTGTGTCAGTGTGTCACTCGTCAATCCCCCCCCCCCCCCCCTTCAGATTACATTTCATTTAGCCACGGCTCGTGGCGCCACGCAACAAAAATTGTTGCGTTTAGCCACAAGTCATAGGTGCTGTGTGGCTAAATGAAACATTCAAAATGAGTGTGGCTAAATGCAACAAATTTTGTTGCGTGGCGCCACGCAACAAAAATTGTTGCATTTAGCCACAGATTAGTGAGATAGATTTGAGTTGACTCGTGAATACTAAGGGTAATCTTCTAGGCGAAGCATATTAGATTAGGTAAATTTAGACAGCCACAATTCAACATATTGTTAGCGAGGCCCACGTCGCGTCGCATCGGACCTGACCTAACCTAACCTAACCTAACCTAACCTAACTTAACCTAACCTAACATAACCTAACCTAACCTAACCTCAGGTGGATTAGGCCCTGTGGCGCTGGGCCCGGATTTTTTCATGCGCTACTGAGCGACGCGGGCCTCGCTACCCGATGCGCGCCCGTAATTCAGGTGATAGGCAATCGTGAGTTGTGGCGCTCGGCCCTGTGGCGCTGGGCCCGGATTTTTTCATGCGCTGGTGCGTGGTGCCACGCTCGAAAGTTTATCAAAGTTGGTTGGGCAGTTTTTTACGAAAGTCAAAGATGAGCGGAAAGTCAACTGTAAGCTGAACTTTGTGGCAGGTTGCACCAGCACATAAGCGGTTTTAAAACATAAGGGAAATTTGAGGATTTTGCAGGGGGGTGGCCACACTCTGTGGCGCTGTGTCCGAATTTTAGCCGAGATCCGAGCGTGGCGCCAAGATCTGTGGCTCATTGCACCGTAGCCCTGTTGGCTGCGGTGCAATGAGCCACAGATAACTCAGATCACACATAACTTCTGTGGCTAAATGCAACATTTTTTGTTGCGTGGCGCCACGCAACAAAATTTGTTGCATTTAGCCACACTCATTTTGAATGTTTCATTTAGCCACACAGCACCTATAACTTGTGGCTAAACGCAACAATTTTTGTTGCGTGGCGCCACGAGCCGTGGCTAAATGAACAGATACCCCCCCTTCAACGCTTTGCCTTTTGAGCCCACCCCCTCAGCTCGTGCCGCTGCTGAAAATACACTCCAGGGGAAATAATTTGCAAAAAAAAATTGACAGAACCTTCTGCTCACAGGGCTTCTGCACTTCCTTGTTTGTACAGAGCTTTTCTGTTGTGAGAACAGAATTTTGATCGTCAGTACAGAAGTTTCTGTCCTACGGTCCAGTTACACGATCAAATTGAGCCATCAAATTGAAGCTCTGATTGGTGGAAAACGACCTGAGGTGAGGATGCGATCAATGAGAGGCCCAAGTTGATGGCTCAATTTGATCGTGTAACTGGACCTCTAATGACGAAAACTTCTGTAGCTGTAACAAAGAAAGTGGAGGAGCCCTAAGAACAGAACTATTTTTCCAGTGTGAATAAATAAAACTAAAATATGGTAATGAGGCCCTTGTCTGCACTTCTGCAGGCTAATTAATTAACCATGTGAGACTAAAGTTGAAGTCTGCGGTTAAAGGTATTTTTCGCCTAATAATGATTTATGACCAACTTGATCGGCATATTCACCAAATAATATCACATTAATATCACATTAATATGGCATATTGAGGGATAAGTATTTGCTACGGCCGAGGATTTGGTCGAGGTGATTCTCAGCGCCTGGATACAACTAAACGTGCTCGAAGGATGTCCGCATTGCATAAGACAAATATTGAAGGCGCTTCTGATTTTTACCTGCGCGGTGGTTTAAAGGGATGCACGTGACTGGCGGCGTGTGGGGACTCTGTGTCGCTCTTGTACTTTTGTTAATTGGATAAAGTATAGAACAGCAAAATTGTCACACTTATATTGCGGTGTTTCAAAATTTCATTTCTTATTTTATTTTTTGAAAGGAAAGCATCCAACTTTTCCGCTTAAAATTTCGGGAAAACACCTTCCTACGGGAAATAAAAAGTGCCTAATTTATATCGAGTGCATGGGATTTCCTTCCAAAAAATTAAAATAGAAGATGAGATTTTGAAACATCACATTGTAGATGTGACTTTTTTGCATAATTACATCCAATCTGTGGTATATTCATTGAACCGTTTGGTTAGATAATGACTCAACTGGATCATGTCTGTAAAATTATTATTTTTCACTGCAGAAAAGTGGCCATCAGCGATCGGACGGGGCTTTTTCCTCTTTTTTGAAGAAAATTTAAAAATATATATTTAGACCTCCAGTGCAATTTGGATTGGTAAAATCCGATCAGTCACGTTAGAAAGCAAAAATATTATATTTACACTCGGATGACTTTCATTTCATTGGCTAGATTTGTCGTTTTTAAGAAGCATGGTGGCAAGACTTTTGGGGAATTTAATGTGTAAGAGATTGAAAACTCTAAAGTTCAGTGGGGAGTTTAAAATAATTTGAATCTGCAAATTTTACCTTTATTGGAAGCCAGGAAAATCAGTCCGTAGTAAAAGAATGAACGGAAAGTCGCGCCTCTCCTTTTAGGTATATTTTTTACAATAACATGTATTTTTGAAATGTCCACAGTTAAGTAGTTTTTCAAATAGACAGTTCCATCATTGAACGACTAAGTAACGCAATTGCAAGCGTCACAAAGTTAACACCTCGGGCGCGTGAATCATAATAATTCACTCCTAGGGAAAAGAATCGAAAACGCCTTCAATTCTTGGCTTATGCAACGCGGATATCCACCGCGCACGTATAGTTGTATCCCGGCCCTGCGTATCAACTTCGCATCACATTCTTTGGTCGGTAAACAAAATGAGTAACTTTCCAGCGATTATGAAGGATCATCCTCGTGAAATCCAGTCTGTTCCTCCTTCTATGCATTCTAAATTTCCTATTCTGATCATTCATCATGTAAAATTCAATTAATTGCGTTCGTGAAGTTTCTATCAAGTCTAATAAAATATACGTATCAAATCAAACGGAACGATATTCATTTTGACATGATCCCTGAGATCCATAAGAACAAATGCATGACAGGGCTCATGTCACGATGAACATAATCCCTTTTGATTTTAAAGCGTCCTAATCAGAATGAGTTTCAATAACCTTTCGTCGATCATATTTGCGAATAATTATTATATAGATTTGCTGGATTAGCAATAAATCGGAAAATAGTGTGTTTATATTTCACTCGGATGTTTTTTTTACCTTAAAGGTACAGTGTATATTTAGCTCAAAACCTTGACCTGAAGTTTCCACAAGGAGGCGCGAAACGTGTGAACTTACTTGACAAGTGCAACGCACAGCTTCGTCTTGACAGCTCATGCGCAAGGTGCATATTAGCTCACTCAGCTCCAGCATAGTGTTGTCAGTGCGAGTGAAATTTTCTTACCTTGTGTTGCTGCATTCAGTAAATTTGCAAAAGCGGCAACTTGGCTTATTCTCCCGGTAACGCACTGTGCTTGATTGTATCCTTGAAACCGAATGCATCTGTTCTTCGTTTTGCCATGTTGCCAGAGATAATAATGCCTAGCGTCAAAGATGGGTATTCCAAAAAACTTTGACCCCGTGGAACCTGACCGGAAAATATCGAATAAGTCCTAGAATTTACAATAATTGTGCATTATCACGCAGGAGACTCAGAGAATTTGTTTACGTGGCTGAATGTTGATCGTTGTTTTCCAGATTAAGGAACGTAATTCCGTTTCAGAGTTGCAAAACCAACTCAGGCAGTCTATTTTTCTTATAATCATGAATATACCTGTGCGATTTGTGCACGAACTTTGGATGATTTCTTTATGTGCTCAGGAGAAAAAATTGTTCAAATCTTATTTTTCAGATTTTAGACCCTTCCTCCCTCCTCCCATCAATTACCAAGCAAAAATAAAAGTATGAGTGGAAGTTTTGCAACGCTGAGATGCAATTACAATCCATCGTCTGGAAAACGAAAATTTTAGCTACGAACGAACAATAGAAAACGAGTGAGACCAACATCATTTTTGCCGCGATACCTAAAGTATTAAAAAACTCACTTAATTCCCCTCCAATTTTGCCAGCTGCAGAAACGTTTCAAACTGCTTTGGAGTCCATCTTCACTTCTCGACTGCTTTTGAAAGTTTTTAAAAAGTTCCCACACCTGACAATTTTTAGGAGTTTGACATTTACTTACAATTTTGCAACGTTTATTTGCATTCACATTTTTTTTTGTCTGAAAAAGGACGAGATGGCGCCTATTTTTAAAGTTCATATTTAGTCCCTGCTTGGAGCCCCCTCCGAGCTCTGGGCGCCTCAGAGGTTGCATGCAGAACCCTCCGCGCGTGCCTTGTGGTAATCTGCCGTGTTAAGAAAAAAAGCCGTATGAACATTCAAATGTTGTCAAATTTCCTCTCAGAAAAGATATAGCTTTGTAGAAAGTTCAAAAATGTTTCTTTGAAATTTTCAGACACTTTTGATCAAACGCGAACGCGAACAAAATACTCTGAAAAATCGGAAGCAAAATGATCATAAACTCTATCAAAAATTCGTGATTTATCCTCCCGTTTCCCGGAGAATTCTCCGGATTTAGAACTTATTTGAATTTCGGAGAACTTTCCGGAACTTTTTCAAATCGGAAAATTTCCGGAATTTTGGAGATTTTTTGGGACCTCTCCGGTATTTCCTCGCTTAAATTTGCATTTTAATACATTATTCTTGAGTTTATCAACATTCTTAAATTATCCAGGACTTTCCGGAATTTTTTCGCAAAATCGGAATTCTTCCGGAGAATCCCCGGAACTTTATTGAAACTTTTCCCGGAACATCGTGGATTCTAATGCGAGGACCCCATATCGAAGGAGATTTCGCAACGTCTGAAGGCTCATACGGCGGTTTTCCGTAGCGGTAATGTCATGACGAAGAAGGAGAGGGCGGCCTCAGCGCACCAGAAATCCTGAATCAATTCGTGGGTCCTGCCCCGCAATTACCCGCCGCGCTTCCTGCATGATGAATCGCCGCGCCGTGGCGTCGCGACGCCCGCTCCACATTCCGACGCCGCGCGCCGCGCCGGTGACGCTGCAACATGCAAGATGCGGGAACGACACGTAATCACGCATGGTCGTAAATCGTAATCGCTGCCGCTCCCGTTCGGAAATAATTAACAATTACCCGGGTTTCGTGTCTCGTTTTTGGTACCCGAGTGCAGCAGCTCTCCGCAAGGCACCTGCCTTCCGTCGCCGAAATTTGGATCCGGTGGAATGGCTTTAGCCAGGATCTGCCTATATGTATCGCATGTTGCCTAACTTCCTCATTTGTAGACAACAACTAGGGCTACGCCCCCGACGGCTACGCGGCCCAACCACACAAAGACGCTTCGTAGACCTCTCCTGCCGTGCTAAGGAAAAACGCCGTATGAACCTCCAGGCGTTGTCAAATTTCCTTTGATAAAACACGAATTTCCTGGTAAACTTATGAATATATTATTTCCAATTTTTCAGATCCTTTTGCTCGCAATTTCACCTATAGTTACTGAAACTTTCAAGGAAAAATATTCATAACTTTCCTCAAAATTGAACGTTTTGAAGAAAATTTGGCAACTCTCGAAAGCGCATACGGCGTTCTTCCTTAACACGGCAGTCTTGTGGGTTAATCCAGCATGAAATAAGACGAAGCTCTGAAATGCCAATTCATCGGTGACCATAGTAGTGATTATGGGGCGAAGTGGTTCTTTCGTTTTCGGCAATTCCTATGAAAAGATAAGAAATATGAGGGAGAAAAAATGGTAATAAAAGCTCAAAAGTATGGAGGAAATTTAGCATAAATTCGTTCATTTGTTTTCGGCCAAGACTGTAAAGTTGTGAAAATCAAACCCAGGGGCGGGTCCAGCAATTTGGCAACACAGGACACAGGGTTACATACATTCTACATACATATAAGTCGCTTTACAGCACTCCCTCGCGCTCTACGACTCCTAACCTCCACTGCTCACTTTCAAACCACAAATCTTGGGGGATTGAGCACCTTAACATTTCCGCTTCAATCCCTTCCCTCCAACCTTTCATTGGGCGCCCTCTGCGTCTTCTCCCAGGAGGAACCCAGTCAAGGACCTTCTTCGGCAACCTGTCTCCTGCCATTCTCTGGACATGACCATACCAAATGAGAACATACATTTACATGGAACATACATTCTAACCTATGTTAAATAATCGATTCTTGTCGGAGCACCAGGCCCCTTCAAGAATCGATACATTTCCATAGATTTAAATGGAGAAAAAACAATGTTGCCAATTTTCTGGATCTGCCACTGTCAAACCTCGCATTACGGCACTAGTGACGGAGACAAACAGATGAGTTTCGGCCGAAGGGTTCGGGTAAAGTATACGAAGCACTACCCATTACTAATCTTTTAGTGATAGCTGGCAACCTCTACTCTTTACGCTGTGCCTTTCAACCCTTCAAGTTACCTCCTTGTTGACTGTTGAACAACGTACTTGCGATTTGTTTGACAATCAAGCCAATGCTCAATGAGCTTGTCGGATAAACGCTTCAACACTTCACAAAATATGTATGATGAGTGTTCTTCATCACGCGTTTAAAGCGGACAGCTGATTTGAGGCTCCAAAAATGTTTCCTACCATTGAGCGAAATCATTTGTTTTCCTGTTATTTATTTGCTGTAAATAACGGAGCGGCAAACAAACGAGAGGGTTCCAGAAAATTGTCAGGTCCAAAAGAGCCTTTTCGCGGAGCCCGCAGCTGTTCTAGTTACTCTTATCATAGAATGTAGAATATTTGTTCAGTATGTTAGCGCTCTATGTTATTCGATGGTATCTATTCGACTATACTCCTCTTCTGACGTGCTAAGGAAAAACGCCGTATGGGCCTTCAGGCGTTGCCAAATTTCCTTCGATAGGTAGAGCACAAAGTTCCAGGTAAACTTATGAATATTTCTCTTCCAATTTTTTTGATAATTTTGCTCGCAATTCCACTATAACTTCCTGAAAATTTCAAGGAAAAATATGTATAAATTTTCTAAAAAATGAACATTTTATCGAAGGAAACTTGGCAACTCTCGAATGTTCATACGGCGTTCTCCCTGAGCACGGTAGTATTGTCAAGAGTCCGTAGATTTGTACCTTTCATCATATCCCCTTTGCCGCCATTAATTTGTAAAACAGCGTTACTTGATTCTTCACTTTATAGATTTTTATGGTAAAATATAACAAAAAAGTGGTTACCACTCAGGACACGTTTTAAAACCAGCATTCTCAAAGAAAGTATCGGTTTAAGCAAGAAAATCCTTATTCTAACTCCTTATTTTCTTATCTCTGAATTGAAAACCTAAGGATAATTTTGGAAAACTCGTTGCGTGACATGCCGGCGTATCTCAATTTCCAATGTGAACCCTGTAATTCATATAAATCCATTCATTCTGGGGCTCATGGGGGAACCGAGATAGTCAGACGTGCGACGAACTAAATATAATAACCTTCTATGGTGTATACCTCCTCAATTTTCATAGTTTGTCGTTATTTTTTCCTATTTTTTCTCTCTTTTTACAATACCATTTTTGAGGTCTTTTTGAACGGCATTGCCTGATGAAATTAAGGTGCATGAGGCGTTGAAGCCGAACCATGAGATATGAAAAAGAGCGGAACATTAGAAGCTATTTTTCAGGAAAATTTGATCCGGTTTGCTGCCGGGCGACTGTGCTTCCGGAAGATTAGATGAAGATAAACTTGGTAATTAAAATCCAAGGCGCGGGCACATTTAAACATCGTCTCAGTTGGAAACTCCGCGCTTCGACAAGTTTCCACTCCGTGTTGCCAACACAGAAAATAAGATTTTAAAAAGTAATACCAACCTTTTGTTGTAAACGCCTCCTTGGTTCTCGGAAAAATTGAAACGCTCTGGAGTTTAACTAAGTAAACAGTTGAAAGATTTCAATTAACTCGTAATCCAATTTCCTGAAAATAATTGAATTCAGCAAAGCGAGATTTTGAGTCCGAGCAACCAACAGTTCAACTTCAAAGACTACTCTTCGATCCGAATCGCGTACGTATGTTGTTTGGATAATATTTCAATAATCAATATTGTCAGAACTCCCTTCTCCTCCTATAATGCACTGACTATGAAGAGTGCTGGCGTACCGTCAAGGTGTGACATTTCAGCGTCGCTTACAACAAATATTAACCGATGCTGAAGAAGACAAAATGACGTAGAAGTGAGCTTAGCCTTAGCATGTATTTCAAATCGAAAATATTTTTTCTCGATTTTGAATTTTTACAGGAGAAAATGCTCGGCTCGCCATGACCTAAATATTACCCCAAAATCATTTTTTTTTAAATTGCTCCTTTTTTACCCTGGTAAAAATTGGCAGTAGAATCTGTGTTCCAAAATACCATAGACCTACAGCCGGCTGTAAGATTTCCAATGGCTTCTATAGCCGGCTACACAATTTCTTATAGCCTTTTATAGCCGATGGCGATTAAGCAACAGCCAGGTGATAAAGTTACTAATTACGGATGCTAGGACTTAGTGAGTTTTTGGACTTCCGCTCTCTTTTTGGGCCGTAGTATCTTGATTTATTTTGCGAGGAAAGCTCCGTACTTTTGATGGATGCCTTCAATTTCGTAGGATACCGTGCAATACCTCTGGTGTGAAATAGTTGCTTCAAGCGCCATGGCACGCTGCGGCGCGGCGGGCGGGCAGAGAGTGCGAAACGCGCATTGGCGCCTACAAACCTAACAGGGATACTTCACGCATTGCGCAATGCGTGAAGTATTCCTGTTAGGTTTGTAGGCGCCAGTGCGTCGCGTCGCCGCTCCGCTTTGTGTTAAGCCGGGTTTTCCTCCAACTGGCGCTGCGTGAGTTGGAGGAAAACCCGGCTTGAGGCTCTAATATTTAATCTGGAGGAGTCAGCGTTTTTCAACTCATGATTTTGAAATGTTTGCACGCTCTGTATGGATTATTCTCATTTTATTTGATTAAAAAAAATAGGTATTAAAGGAAAATATAATGTGTGTTTTGTAAATATTAAGGTGGTTCCGTATCAAACTTAATGATTTTCAAAGCACACGAATTTCTACACAATTTCTTATAGCCTTTCATAGCAGATGGCGATAAGGTGTATAATCCGGCGATAGGAACTATAGCCCGCCTTCATAATTTTTTATCGCTTCGTATAGCCCGGCTCTATGATTTTCTCCGCTTTCTACAGCCAGCTATATGATTTTCTATCGCCTCCTTTAGCCGGCTATAAGAATTCTTATAGTATATTTTGAAACGGAGCTCCTATCGCCAATTTTTACCAGGGTATTTCAGCACATTTGGCATTTGGAAAGGCTTAAGCTCCGCGAGTGTTTCATTTTTTCAAATAATTTCCAAAGTACTCACTTCCGCGTAAATGTTTTCTTGGAACGCCTGTCGGAGCAAGGCAACCTTTACACTGAAAACAAGATTGGTAGAATTTATCAGAGGAATGGTTACTTGTACCATTATATAGTAACGTTTGCCTTTCTTCTGGCAGAATTCACTCTAAATTGACGCTGTGTGAAATACAGCATGAAGGAATGGTAAATTCTACCAATCTTTTCTTTCAGTGTATAGTACGCAGACTTGTTTTTTTCTAAAACGCTCATCATATATGTTTTAAAAAAAAAAAGGTATATTTCAAGCTGAAAAATAGCCCGTTTTCTGGATTAATGGCGCCAACTTCACCGAGTCCATTTTCATTTCGAAATTGCCCTCAGGGTTTTTCATCACCTCCGATTTGCATAATAATTATTTTCATAAATTTTGTCAACACTGTAGGCGTTGTAAATAGAGCAAAGACACGGTGTCGGAGGTGGGGCCGAGGGTCCGGGGTAGTGGGGGGAGGGGGGTTGGGGGGGGTCTCATTGCAAAGGACAATCTGGAGTAATTTGAAGTAAGACGGGCGCTCATTAATAAAAAGGTCGTGAATCACAGCTCTATTTAGCCGACTCCCATTTATCGCTTAACCTTTTCCGAGCGCGGATACTCTAGCGACTCCCGAGAGTCAGGGGGCAGGCGGGGGGAGGGGGGAGGGTCGAATTTTGGAATATTAATCTTCACTTTTTGAGTGCTGCACGCTTTATTAGAGAGAGCGGATTTTTCATCTTCCTGGATCCGTCTTCGCCGGGCAACCCTCTTCTCAGTCGGGAGAGAGAGGAGGTCGTCGAGTTCTACGGATCGGGACCGCCGTGGACCGGTAAAGAAAAGAAAAGAAATGAGGTATCCCGATTTGGAATATTATTTGGACCGCGTTTAGGAGAAAGGAACCAAGTCACATCGGCTGTTGCCGAAATTAACAGGGCAATCTAATTTTTACAAGAGAACGTTTGTGCGGAATTTTTTGAAAATTTTAAGGAGGTCGCTTTGTCCTACACTGGAAAAACAACACATTGGATCTAGAGTCCAGACTCTTGAAAACATTGACAAGAAAAAGGACTCTTGATTCAATCAGATTTAAGCTTAAATCAAAAGATAATCCGCTCAAATTAAGAGACTTGGTTCTATGATTTAAGCTTAAAACTGATTGAATCAAGAGTATTTTTTTTTGGGTCGATGTTTCTAAGAGTCTGGACTCTAGATCAAATGTGTTTTTTTCCAGTGTACGCAGTAAATTCACTGACATTCACACTAAAATCCGCACAACCGTTTTCATGTAAAAAATTAAAGTTCCCAATGAAATTTGGCAATAGCTGATGTGGCTTAGTTTTTTTCTGCTTAACGCGGTCCATTTGTACTATACATATATGTTCGTTCAATATTATGTGGTTGATTCTGAGGCATATTCACTTTGCCTGATGGAACTGGCATTTGAACTTCGTAGGATTAGAAAATTTGCGATTGGACTACAGTTTACAATAAGGAAATACCATCTATCGCTGACTGCCAAGATAACGTATGTGCCCTAAGTTTTTTTAACGAAAATTGGTACATTTATGTATGTGCCAGAAATAGTAGTTTCAATAGTAGTAGTTTCCATAATTTATTATATGGATTACATTTTGCAACAGGAAACCACTGTCTCTGGCTCCTCTTTAAAAGCACCTTTCTGCATTGGGAAACCGATGGCATGTATGTTGTTTCTAAAATGAGCCAGAAAAAGTGTTTCCTTATTGCAAAATGTGGTCCATATATCATTCCGCAAATTTTAACTCTTTCTATAACTGTTTTGAAACGCTTATCGATCTATGAAAACCTCTGTTTTGATCTAAAGCATGATCTCTGTTGACTTTCGTGAGTTAAGGCACTCACAAAGCGTGTCATGAGGAAGGAGATACTATTCAGAGGGCTTAGGAAGAGACGAGATAGGTGAGGGAGCATTCGATTTTTTCTTCGTCAGTATCCATTGAATTATTCATCCTCGGAAAGTGGATAAAAAGAGAGGACTTTAACGGAAAACCGGAAGTTCTTTACCGATCTCTTTTCCAGAACGGCCCAATAAAGTTGACATTTACGAATGTTTGTCAGGTCTCAATTTGTCGCTTTTCTAACAGAGAGACGTAAGTGTCTATGTTTCTAGCGGAGTTTGGACCATTATATAAATCTGTGTTTACGCACTCAAGGTTTATTTGAAAATTGACTAACGCTATCTCGTTAAAGAATCAACGATTGAAACAATGATTGAAGGAGGAGCTAAAAGCCTCGGATAAAAATGCTCTCAACGTTGTATACACTTCTTAGGAAATCGCTTTAGTTGAAAATCCAAGTTTCCACCACTCAAAGTGAAAGGTTGAAGGGGTGAAAAGCAAGAAAATGTGTAGTATTTTCTATCCAAAAAACTTGTACCAGAATGTACGCAGAATGTACCTATTAAACTTTCTCCTGTATAATCAATTTAATTTAATATATTTACTCAATCGGTTTGAGTTTTGTCAACTTTTAGACCTTGTCATATTTGTCGAAATTTTGTTGGTTTTTTTTTTAATCATTAGAAGAAAAAAAAATCTGTGTAACTTCGGCTTTCACCAGTGGCGAAGTATGAATGATCGTTTATCGATATTTCCCCATTTGAAACTATGGTAAAGAATCGATTATGAAGGTTTTCGTTGTGAACACTCTATTTATCGATCATTTTCCGTAACTTTGTGTGGCAGATCAATCGATACGTTGCATAGCACGCCACGCCTGCGATTTTGACGAGGGAACATGTGCTGCGGTGCACCCTTGTTATTCTTGCTCCACTGCCGTACTAAGGAAGAACAGCGCATGAGCCATCATGCGTAGCAAAATTTCCTTCAACAAATCACGAATTTTCAGGAAATTTTGTAAATATTTCTTCCCCGATTTCTCAGAGGATTCTTGCGTAATTTGATCTAAAAAGTCTGTAAATTTCAAGGAAAAATATTCATAACTTTCTTCAAAAATAAATATTTTCATAGAGAAAATTTAGCATTATTCGACTGCTTGTACGCCTTTCTTTACCTAGCACGGCAGTCTAGTGGTCCATTCTCACGACGAAATCGGTGCAACGCGAATGAAGGGTTGTGTCGCGCGGAGGACGAAGATTGGGATCGGGTGGCTGGGGGGATGAAGCGGAGTGTGGGAAGAGCGAAATGCGAAAGTCAACTCGAATAAATGACTCAAATTGAATTGAATTGGGTATAATGAGTCCCAATACCGAGCACTCGTGAGTCGGCAAGCACGTCAGCTGGGAACAATGCACTCCGGCTAACTCTCTTTGAATGCACTTAACCTTCAGGAGGTTAAGTAAAAGCCCCCTTGCATTGCTCCGGCTCCGGGCTGCTCCTTGCTCCGAGGCATTTAAGGCTCCGCGTATGAGACATTTTAAAGCAGAGAAAGCGTAGCTGCAGGATCCTAATTTTTCACTTGGAAAAAATGGATTGTTGGCCAACAATTAAATTGTTAAAAAATGTATCCGACTTGTTCCAAATGTACATTTTACAATAAAGGGAGACAAATTTAACCACGAGGGTGGTTAAATTAGCATTCTTTAATCGTAAAATCTACATTGAAACATGTCGGACACTTTCTTAAACTACAAAATCGTTAAATCAACAATATCATTTTTTGCCGTGCTTAAATCTTCGTTTCCCGGATGAAAGAACGTAACTCCATGCTAAGGTCGCAAAGTTGACTTCGACAATTCAGTTTTTTACAAAAATGCGCCAGTGCAATTTTCGACCAAAAGTTTTCTGATTTTTGCACAAGACTAGAGAAAAAATTAGTGAAAATTATAGTTAGGAATGCCCAAAATTCTCCTGGTAAGAATGCAATGTCTAAGAAGAGTTGCGGCAACGCTGAATAATAGTTAGGGTCTTTCGTGAGAGAAACAATGAAATGACAGTAAAATGCCATAGTGTACATTTATCTATAAACAAATTTATAATTACAGGATCTCAAACTACCCTTGACTGTACTTTGCTGGCTAAAAGCAATCTCCTTAGCTCAACACTTTTAAATAATTAAGTTCATGTGAGTTGAGTCTCATTAAAGTCACTCTGAGAATTGAGATTTTACACCTTGGAAATCATATTCAACCTGTTTACACCTCTGTCTGCACGAGCGGGTCCCTTCTGCGAAACACGAAGGCGCTGCGATTTTCTCCGAACAGTTTACCCTCCTAATGCAGGTTCGTTGAAATTTCACAAAGCGAATCCCGTCCATGTTCACCGTTTAGACGCAGCCTTCATGGCAATTACAACAACAAAAACTTAATAAGCACATTGCGAGACCAAGAGTCACCTTTGACCTTTTGTTTGACACCTAAAGTTGAACCGTCACTGTGAATAATTCACATAAATTTATTATTATTTCTGTCACACAACTAAATTTCTATGAAGAATCATCCTCTCCCTTCTTTGTTTAATCCTACGAAACCCCTAGTAACCAATCAAACTTGGGTTTGAAAGTTACCTTTGTAGTCAATCATTTTGGAATAATACGCTATGGAAGTACGTCGGAAGCACTCGAGTTTCCAGATTTCTTCCGGTAACATGTGTATTATTGAGGAGAGTTCTTAATATTTTTTCTTGAAATGTTCAGATAATTTAGATCTGTTAGCTAATAAAATTTTCTGAAGAATCGGCGAGAAAATGTTCACAAATTCCCCATAAAATTTTTATTTCATTAAAAAAAAGAAATTGGCAACTCTCGAATGTTCATACGGCGTTTTTCCTTAGCACGGCAGAACGCCGTATGAACATTTGAAAGTTGCCAAATTTCCCGTGATAAGACATGTATTTTGATGACACTCACGCACATTTTTCTTTGAAATTTTCAGATATTTTAGATTCAATTGCGTATAAAATAGTCCGAAAATTTCGGTGAAAAATATTCAAAATCTTCCCAGTAGATTCGGTTTTTATCGAAGGAAACTTGGCAACGTCTGAAGGCTCATACGGTGTTCCTCCTTAGCACGGTAGTATAGCTCACCACCAATCCAAAAACCGCAACCGAGAATGAGTGGTGAGTGTGCACCGTGCTTTGCAGGAGGCATACCGTTCCGGGCGCCAACTTGGAACGGTTCACATTCGGGGCTCATTGAGAGCCGCGCAGGGGCGCACGGGAGTAATTTCTTGGAACGGAGCTAAGATTCATGAGTCGTTGCCCCTCCCCCCCCTCCGGGTCGTAATTTCGGGGCGTAAGCACTCTTAATTTGTGTCAGGGATTCCGTTTAACCCTTGCCTCGCTATTAATTAACCCCCGGCAGGAGCTTTGATATTAAACCCACGCTCACAACTCAGGACTCACGTCTCGCAGGGGCTGCATGTCAATTAGCTGACAACTAATGACGCAACGCGCCGTGGCGGCACCCGTCACACCACATGCCACCCTACAGACCCGCTTTATGGAGTGTTTCGGTTGGATTTGCAGAGTGCATCAAGGCCATGAGTGTGTCCCTTTAGGGCAGGGCAGGGATTCGTTAAGTTACAATGCGTAGACTCCAAAATGCCATGAAGGTGACGAGACCCAAAGCGCCTTCAATTTTTGCCATATGCAATGCAGACATCCATTAAGTATAAGTTGTTGCATCCAAGGGTTTAAATTGAGAAAACCCGCTTTATGGAGTGTTTCGGTTGGATTTGCAGAGTGCATCGAGGCCATGAGTGTCCCTTTATGGCAGGATTCGTTAAGTTATACGATGCGTCGGCTCCAAAACGCCTTCAATTTTTGCCGTATGCAATGCGGACATCCATTGAGTACAAATAGTTGCATCCAGGGGTTGGAACTGAGAAAACCGTAGTGCCTCCATAGTGCCTCTTACGAGTGTGAGGGATTTGGGGTTTTGCGATCTATGTTCTTTTACTCACATAACCTTTGCGAGAAATACTATGGCGCCACTGGTTTCCTCTGAACTCAACTTCCAAGCTCAAAAAAGCTCTCAAAGTTGAGGCCGTAACGGAGGGGATATTCCACGCTACGTTAATAGTCTCTCCTCTAATTCTTGTCACACCCTCCATGAACAGGGAAAAATGCATCAGTTGGATTGTCGTTGATCCAACTTTTGAGTCCCCAAGCAAGACTGGCAACCCTGCTAATGTATTAAGTAAAGAGTTTGACTAGATGTATAAATGGACTCTTGATGTAGCTAGGATGTCCACTCCATTACGACCTTACCTTTATTTATGAAACCAGAACAACTCTTGTATTTTAAAATAGCCGCTTTTATAGAGATTAACTTATGCCAATCAAGAGAAAGGTGCTGATTTCTAGAAAATCAAATTTTGATAAGAAAATTTATTTTCTGGAGAAGAGGAAGAAAACTAATAGACTTTCGTGTGCATTCCCTGCAAGGTATAGAGAATGAGATAGTGTCGAATAACGCTGTGCGCTTTTCCAGCTGAAAGAAATTACGCGTAAGGCGCAAGGTGTCGACAATTCGTCGTAAACCCCGTTTTGATTTATCCTCCAAAGATTTTTTTACGAGGAAGCAAAGTCCTCCCCTCCAAGTACGAACGAACGTAAAACCCAAAGATATTGCGTTTCAATGAGCGGTAATATAGTAATGCCGGCTCGCCTTCAATTCTATCTCAGCACTTCTTAGCGAAAGCTCTTTTTTTTCGCGGAATCGTTTTCTGCGTGGTCCTCGCTCAAATCCAACCACCGACTCTCGCCCCCCCCATCTACCCCCATTTACCCTTACCCCCAGTCTACCCCCGTGCAGAGGGGATCCCCCTCCAACCCCTGTTTCACGCACAGCACCAGCACCTGTGTCACCGCCTTGGCTGGCACCGCTCCTGCAAAGCTCCGATAAAAATGATAAATTCAATTACAGCCCTCTTTCCCACCCCCTGCCACCCCTACCTTCACCGGGGAGAAAGCACCCCCCCCCCCGCCTTCATTGCCTCTCCAGGTTGCCTTCTCCGGGATTGCTCCGGGTCCCCCCCACCACCTTACCCATCTCTTCAATAGGATTTTCTCGGTTTTTTTTTTTTTTTTTTGCGCTCCTTCGGAGTTCTTAGACGGGTTGTTTAAAGACAGATTTTCATATCCGCTTTCGGTCACGCTTGTCTGATTTCGGCGAGATGGCTTCCTTCTCTATTTTATTGCCCGTCTCGGGTGTTTCTCTCTTCTTTCGTTTTCTTTTCTGTTCACACCCACCGCGCTTCGCGAAGCAGTTCCCGCTGCCTGCAATTGGTGAAACCGTTTTTAATCTCTTTAATTCTACGATCGAATCTCGCCGGAGCTTTCTCGGCTTAATGTGCTAATAAGACTTTGCTGGATAGCGTATTATTCTTAGCATTCCTATCTTTGAAATCAGCTAGAGCGTTAACTATTGGCTCATCTCAAACCTTTTTTTTTCTTTTTTAATTTGATCGACAGCACTTACAATAGCTAATTCTGGAGTCGGTATTTTTCATGTGCTTTTTATTTTTTTGTTCCAGGTTTGTAACAGCAGTACCTGTTTATAAAACGCTCTGTAGTAAGTAGATAATAGTACTTCCTCTAAATGTTAAATTAAAATATTTTGACTTCATACTGAATTTGAACAAAATTCGACCACAGGAAATTTGTTTTGTTTTTTTGTTTTGTTTTTGTTCCGGCAACCATGAGAAAAAATGGTAAATTTTCGCGAAGATATGACTGTTTACCCAGCTGATCTTACTCCCTCGGCTCCGGCACAATCCAGGATTTGAAATTTATTGTCAAGGGGTTCATTTGAGATTGAAATTATGACGCTGGAAAACGTCAAACAAACTCTTTTTAGACTGATACATGAAAATGTAAAACAGGATGCAAGCTTTTATTTTTCATTTAAAAATGCAGTGTACTGAACTAACTTCCATTAGTTTAATATGCTACCTGGGTTAAAAAACACAATGCTTTTAATTTGGTAAATGGGTTGTATTTTTTTTAATGTGGCTGAAGCATTCGTCTTGATTTGCATTTTAGTGTGCTATTATTTCCCTGTACTACAAAAAAATTGCTCTGTCATCCCCTCTTATCCCGAATTCACATTATTATTTGGACGTATTTCTGCCAAACGGAACTATGTGCATTAGGACGTGAGCTTCGTTATGCATATATTCTTATTGGTCCCTAGGGCTCCTGTCTTCATGTACGTTTACCAGAAATACGTCCATTTAATGATAGAGCGAAATAAATGAAGACTGTCACGGGACTGTCTCAGAAAATTACTTCATTGAAATGTCACGTTTTGTACTTAAAATGTGGCGGTTTTTAATGATCCTTACATTTTGATAGATACATCCGCCAAAACCAGCGGTCCGTAACTGGACCTACACGATGATTTTTTTTATCACTATTTTTATTCTGGGAAAACTACGCTGTTTTTCAGCCGGGAGATAAAAACGAAAGCACCTCCTCTCTCCCTATCTCCACGCTCGCCTGGTTATGCTTGTAGGTTTCCTGTCGGATGAGGCTATCAGATGAGTTGGTTCGTAATTTTTCATGTAGCTACTGTGAGACAAAAGGAGTTATGTGGTCATAAAATTAAACGTCGCTGGGTTACGCCACTTTATGACATCGGGCGTTATTTTTACCTCTCGAAATCATAATTATATACTTTGTTGTGTGTCAAAGAATGATTATGACCCCGCAGAAAAACAAATGTATTTTCTATAGGGCCCTTACTAACCGGACACAAGGTTTGCTAGATTCACTCGGAAAAAAGTTCGGTCATATGAACCGACTTACAGTGTTCAGTATCGGCCGTACTGTTCGTTTCATGCAACGCTCTTTCAGTCCCAGGAACCATGTCCTAGTCTCATGCAACCGTGTCTTACATATGGTTCGGCTTGGTTTGACAGCTCGGTTGCATGAACCAAGTACACGGTTCCTAGAACTGAGAGAGCGGTTACATGAACCGAACAGTACGGCCGATATTGAAAACTGTACTTTCGGTTCATATGACCGAAATTTTGTTTCAGCGTACTAAGTTTTTGGATTCCTTCCTTTTTAAAGTTGTGGATTTATAAAGAAACTATGGATCAAAAGAATTTAATTTGAAATGAACTTTTATAAATTCAAAATCCCATTCATGCCACTCAATGTCTCGAAGAATTACGAAGCATTAAATATTGAAAAAACTATTCAAAGGTACCGTAAATTTGAATGAAATTATCACATTCGAAAATCGTTCTTGATGCTCCGCCGGAAAATAATTTTAACAAAACTGAAATTTGTCGTTTCTCAGAGGGGAAAATTTAGCTGCATTCCAACATTACAAAATTTCTACCCTAAATTGTATTTTTACTATATTTCTGAATAAATTTTTCACTGATCTTTCCTCTGCTTACGTGAAAAATTCAGGGAATTCTGGGAAGCGATAGCAAATAATATTCTTCTACCCTGAGAAGATGGTCTGCTGGAAAATAATTAAAAAACAGAAATTCGTCGTTTCCTAGACAGAAAAACTTAGCTGCATTCCAACATTAAAAAATGCCTACCCTAAATTGTATTTTTAATATATTTTTGAATGAATATTCACCGATCTTTCCTCTGCTTAGCTCCAAAAATCAGAGAATTCGGGAAGCAAAATTGCAAATAATATTTTTGTACCCTGAGAAGAAGTTTTTACATCAATTCACAATGGATAAACAACTGAACCGCCGTTAAACCCCCTCGAATACTAACAATGAATAAGACAATGGGAATTTATAACAAGGAAGCGACAACCACGCTGACTCCTCTCTCGATCATCAATTCTAATCGGAATTTGCACGAAACGAAGGCGCTCGCACCCTTCCCACCTGCACCATTTGGACGTATTTATGCTGAAAGGAACTATGTGCATAGGGTTTGCGTGTTAGATAGTTCCTTTTGGCATAAATACGTCCATTTCGGGTTGCAGTTCCGTGCCCCTGCTATCTATCGCCCTTTTTGCCCTCCCCCCACTTCGTATCCTTCCTCCCTTACTGTGCTGTTATTAACAAGCTTTTGTTTCTACTTTGTATCGGCAGCACCTCCTTCCTGTAATTCAAACAACGTTCCCAACTCGATTCAACGCACAGTAGTTGGAGATAGGAACTTTTCTACCTTTAATTGTACCTTTTTTTTAAAACTTATTGATACTAATAGTTCACTAATTACACTTAGAGGAACTTCTTGAAGAATAGAATAACTAATTACACTGAAGAACTCTGAGTACCAGAAAATAAAATTGTGTGGCTCGAACCTGAGTTTAGATAACTCTAACGCGATCTGACGCCTCAACAGGGTTGAACCGTGGGAACTAACCAGCCCCCAGGTCTGACCCAATAGTTATGTTCGTATATTATTCAGGTGAATAAGTTACAAGTTTCTTTGTTGCTTGTATAATATATTTATTCATTATTGTAGAAAGAATGCGTATAATTCTTCATAATAAGAAGTTCACACTTAACTTATATATTTTTTTTTTTTTTTTTTAAAAAAAAGTAATGTCCTGTGAAGCAAACTTCAAACATGTCAACATTTCGCACCAATATGACACAACCATAAAAAAATTTGAACAAGTTAACGCGATTCTAAAAGAAGTTATCGTAAATGAAACAAATCCGCCTACAAAGTCCGTGTACCTACTGTAGATAGGATGTGTTGAATTTTGCTAACACCTTGCCTGACTTCTAAAGCTTCTAGCGTCGAGGAAAAGTTTGGATATTCTGCATTTATTCCTCTCTCTAGAAATAAAGGTTGGTTTTGTTTATCAGTGATTATGAGGCACATTAAGTGCTGAAATTCTTAATCCTTAAAACCAGCTTTGAAATCATTGGACTGAACTTTACTGAGTGTGATACTTAGACGCCAAAGTTTTTAATCTGTTTCCGAGCCTTTTCGCAGTTTGAAATCGGTCAGTTGGAATTCGCCTGGGATATCCGATAGTTATACAAATCGTCGCCCTCTTGACAAAAGGACGTAACGACGCCGGGCGATGAGCCCTGTCTTCCATATAAATCAATGCTTTTCCGGGCTCATCTCTAAGTGTGGTTACGCCCTTATGCCAGCCAAGCGACGAAATCACGGCTCCGAAAGGATCACATTTAAATCCACGAACTTTTCAATTTCAAAGTTTTATCTCCCACTTAACAGTGCGGTGGAAGGTAAATAGAGCAGCTTACGCACTAATTCAACTGTAGCGTTTTCCCCTTTCTATTAATTCAATTTCAATTGAAAGTTCCTGGCGAAACTTTTGATCTAAAATGCATAACTCCATTGAAAAATTAGAAACTATTATAATGAGTCAAGGTAAGAGATACATATGACAATACCGATTATTTGGTTCCACAAAAACGCCACACAATGAGGATAAAACAAGAGAAAAAAGTCAACAGCCTAAAAATTTTGCTGTATTACAGCTTAGAATATTCACATATTTTTTTCGCTGCCATGGCAGATACTGCTAAAAACATACTATTAAGAACTATAACACTTCCTACGTCATCGCACCAAGTTCACGTCACGTTGGCAATCTCAATTGAAAACAACTCTGCCACGTAAAAAATATCCTCTTTGAACGGTGATAATTTCCTGCGTACAACCAATAATGCAATCGTAAAAATTTTAAAAAAAAAATCTACCAAGAAGCAGAACTTCTAAATCAGAACTCATTTCTTTCCACAAGTGCCTAACCACGTTCAAACTAAAAAATCGAAGGAAGGAAAAACGCTGTAAAGATCAGATTTGGCACAAAACCCATAACGCCTTGTCTCCACGGGACGTTTTACGGGGTTTGTCCTATCGAATCGCAGGGACGAAATACTTCTGGGATTTTTTCCCGTTAAAAACACAACAAAATTCCTTTTCCTTCTTTTTAAGTCGTTCCTGGGACTCTACACTGTGATTATTGACTAACTCAATATTTTCCCCAACTTCGCAAGTGAGGTTTTTCCCAGGGACAAATCCCATGAAACGTCCCGTGGAGACAAGGCCTACAGTATAGAGGACAAGGCTGGCTGTATACAATCTACACAAAACGAAATAAAAACCTGCCTTCATATGAATACGTAAGGCTCGCTAAGAAGTATCCACGGAAAACTTATTATTTATACGCAAAGAACACGCTGTTGCTTTCGGCGGTTTAACTCTGGGACTTTCTGTATTCTATCGAAGTTGAAAATTAAAAATTCATCCGTTTTTACACATGTATTGGCACGCTTGTCAAGCTCTGATGCTACTCCGGGGAGGTTCGCGATGAAGGAGATATAAAAGCTCGGAGAGCTATGCTGATTAGCTCGCAGCTGAACTGAACTGTCCGTTCTACATTCCTCTATCCCTGATCCGATCAATGCAAGTAGGAGGAGTCAACCACGTCGATATAACTTCTTTGTAATGCCGCAACTCTTTCAATACGGCCAGAGCATTATGGTGGCTCCGTTCATTGGCGGATCCAGCAAATTGGCAACATTGTCTTTTTTCATTTAAAAACTATGGAAATGTATCGATTCTTGGAGGAGTCAGGTGCTCCGACAAGAATCGATTGTTTAGCATAGGTTTCAATGGAGGAAATCCGGTGTTTTTGTTCCTTATTCATGAGTGGAAATTTGCAATTTACGTGAAAAAAAGTTGGGAGAAAATTGATATCAACTTGTAAAATTTGTTTTAAACTTCAAACTTTTGCTCAAATAAAGTGATAAAAATGTGTCAAAGTAAAAGGTAGCATTTTTACGTATACAGAACAGAAAGGGTTTCCCAATTTGGATATTTTTTTTAGAAAAATCAATAGTTTCCTCTTTGCAATTTGCATTTAGGAGTCTTCTCATATATTAAAAGCCCGTATCATACATTAAAGTAGAGCTCTCAAAGTGGCGTCACGTGGGGTCACGTGACTATTATAAGAGTCTATTATTAAAGAAACTATTATAATGAGTCAAGGTAAGAGATACATATGACAATACCGATTATTTGGTTCCACAAAAACGCCACACAATGAGGATAAAACAAGAGAAAAAGTCAACAGCCTAAAAATTTTGCTGTATTACAGCTTAGAATATTCACATATTTTTTTCGCTGCCATGGCAGATACTGCTAAAAACATACTATTAAGAACTATAACACTTCCTACGTCATCGCACCAAGTTCACGTCACGTTGGCAATCTCAATTGAAAACAACTCTGCCACGTAAAAAATATCCTCTTTGAACGGTGATAATTTCCTGCGTACAACCAATAATGCAATCGTAAAAATTTTAAAAAAAAATCTACCAAGAAGCAGAACTTCTAAATCAGAACTCATTTCTTTCCACAAGTGCCTAACCACGTTCAAACTAAAAAATCGAAGGAAGGAAAAACGCTGTAAAGATCAGATTTGGCACAAAACCCATAACGCCTTGTCTCCACGGGACGTTTTACGGGGTTTGTCCTATCGAATCGCAGGGACGAAATACTTCTGGGATTTTTTCCCGTTAAAAACACAACAAAATTCCTTTTCCTTCTTTTTAAGTCGTTCCTGGGACTCTACACTGTGATTATTGACTAACTCAATATTTTCCCCAACTTCGCAAGTGAGGTTTTTCCCAGGGACAAATCCCATGAAACGTCCCGTGGAGACAAGGCCTACAGTATAGAGGACAAGGCTGGCTGTATACAATCTACACAAAACGAAATAAAAACCTGCCTTCATATGAATACGTAAGGCTCGCTAAGAAGTATCCACGGAAAACTTATTATTTATACGCAAAGAACACGCTGTTGCTTTCGGCGGTTTAACTCTGGGACTTTCTGTATTCTATCGAAGTTGAAAATTAAAAATTCATCCGTTTTTACACATGTATTGGCACGCTTGTCAAGCTCTGATGCTACTCCGGGAGGTTCGCGATGAAGGAGATATAAAAGCTCGGAGAGCTATGCTGATTAGCTCGCAGCTGAACTGAACTGTCCGTTCTACATTCCTCTATCCCTGATCCGATCAATGCAAGTAGGAGGAGTCAACCACGTCGATATAACTTCTTTGTAATGCCGCAACTCTTTCAATACGGCCAGAGCATTATGGTGGCTCCGTTCATTGGCGGATCCAGCAAATTGGCAACATTGTCTTTTTTCATTTAAAACTATGGAAATGTATCGATTCTTGGAGGAGTCAGGTGCTCCGACAAGAATCGATTGTTTAGCATAGGTTTCAATGGAGGAAATCCGGTGTTTTTGTTCCTTATTCATGAGTGGAAATTTGCAATTTACGTGAAAAAAAGTTGGAGAAAAATTGATATCAACTTGTAAAATTTGTTTTAAACTTCAAACTTTTGCTCAAATAAAGTGATAAAAATGTGTCAAAGTAAAAGGTAGCATTTTTACGTATACAGAACAGAAAGGGTTTCCCAATTTGGATATTTTTTTTAGAAAAATCAATAGTTTCCTCTTTGCAATTTGCATTTAGGAGTCTTCTCATATATTAAAAGCCCGTATCATACATTAAAGTAGAGCTCTCAAAGTGGCGTCACGTGGGGTCACGTGACTATTATAAGAGTCTATTATTAAAGAAACTATTATAATGAGTCAAGGTAAGAGATACATATGACAATACCGATTATTTGGTTCCACAAAAACGCCACACAATGAGGATAAAACAAGAGAAAAAAGTCAACAGCCTAAAAATTTTGCTGTATTACAGCTTAGAATATTCACATATTTTTTTCGCTGCCATGGCAGATACTGCTAAAAACATACTATTAAGAACTATAACACTTCCTACGTCATCGCACCAAGTTCACGTCACGTTGGCAATCTCAATTGAAAACAACTCTGCCACGTAAAAAATATCCTCTTTGAACGGTGATAATTTCCTGCGTACAACCAATAATGCAATCGTAAAAATTTTAAAAAAAAATCTACCAAGAAGCAGAACTTCTAAATCAGAACTCATTTCTTTCCACAAGTGCCTAACCACGTTCAAACTAAAAAATCGAAGGAAGGAAAAACGCTGTAAAGATCAGATTTGGCACAAAACCCATAACGCCTTGTCTCCACGGGACGTTTTACGGGGTTTGTCCTATCGAATCGCAGGGACGAAATACTTCTGGGATTTTTTCCCGTTAAAAACACAACAAAATTCCTTTTCCTTCTTTTTAAGTCGTTCCTGGGACTCTACACTGTGATTATTGACTAACTCAATATTTTCCCCAACTTCGCAAGTGAGGTTTTTCCCAGGGACAAATCCCATGAAACGTCCCGTGGAGACAAGGCCTACAGTATAGAGGACAAGGCTGGCTGTATACAATCTACACAAAACGAAATAAAAACCTGCCTTCATATGAATACGTAAGGCTCGCTAAGAAGTATCCACGGAAAACTTATTATTTATACGCAAAGAACACGCTGTTGCTTTCGGCGGTTTAACTCTGGGACTTTCTGTATTCTATCGAAGTTGAAAATTAAAAATTCATCCGTTTTTACACATGTATTGGCACGCTTGTCAAGCTCTGATGCTACTCCGGGGAGGTTCGCGATGAAGGAGATATAAAAGCTCGGAGAGCTATGCTGATTAGCTCGCAGCTGAACTGAACTGTCCGTTCTACATTCCTCTATCCCTGATCCGATCAATGCAAGTAGGAGGAGTCAACCACGTCGATATAACTTCTTTGTAATGCCGCAACTCTTTCAATACGGCCAGAGCATTATGGTGGCTCCGTTCATTGGCGGATCCAGCAAATTGGCAACATTGTCTTTTTTCATTTAAAACTATGGAAATGTATCGATTCTTGGAGGAGTCAGGTGCTCCGACAAGAATCGATTGTTTAGCATAGGTTTCAATGGAGGAAATCCGGTGTTTTTGTTCCTTATTCATGAGTGGAAATTTGCAATTTACGTGAAAAAAAGTTGGGAGAAAATTGATATCAACTTGTAAAATTTGTTTTAAACTTCAAACTTTTGCTCAAATAAAGTGATAAAAATGTGTCAAAGTAAAAGGTAGCATTTTTACGTATACAGAACAGAAAGGGTTTCCCAATTTGGATATTTTTTTTAGAAAAATCAATAGTTTCCTCTTTGCAATTTGCATTTAGGAGTCTTCTCATATATTAAAAGCCCGTATCATACATTAAAGTAGAGCTCTCAAAGTGGCGTCACGTGGGGTCACGTGACCTTCCATTGCCCTCGAAGATTGTCAGGCCGACAATATTTGAAGGTCACGTGACCCCACGTGATGCTACTTCGAGAGCTCTACTTTGTTCGTATGACACGGGCTTGAAACAGGCAATGTTTCATGGAAAATAATTCAACGTCGTGTAACAGCTGTTCCGACATGATGAATCGCACAACGAAAAGGCACGAAAAGACACTCTGCAAGCCGCGCCGAATTCGCGGGACGTCAACTCGTGACACAGCCCTTAAACCGCCCAATTATCCTCTGAAAAACGAGAGCAGGCTTCGGAGTCACCGATGCGGTGTCATCGGTGGTTTTCTTGGCACGCGGTTTTTTGGCGCGAAATTCAAACCCGCGGCCGACCGCCGTACCGCCGTGCTAGGGAAGAACGCCGTATGAACATTCGAAAGTTGCCAAATTTCCCTCGATTAAATATTTATTTTTGAGGAAAATTATGAATATTTTTCTTTGATATTTTCAGACGTTTTAGATCAAATTATAAACAAAATTATCTGAGAAATCTGTAGACGAATATTCAAAAATTTTCCAGAAAATTGGTGATTTGCCAGGGGAAATTTGGCAACGCCTGAAGGCTCTTGCGACGTTTTTCCTTAGCACGGCAGCGCAGCGGCGCGGCAGTGGCTGTGTGGCGGGGCGGCGAGCCAAGAGCGTAATTAAGCGTCTCTGTGTACAGCTGTCGTTAAAATTAAACGTCTCTCATGCCCGGCCTTTCTCGCGACTAATGGTCGCGACGGTTTCCCCTGAACCGGGCCCAGGCTGCATCGCTCGCGATTTTCCGGGCTCGTATGCCGTCGTGCTGCGTAAAAACGCCGTATGAGCATCCGAATGTTGCCAAATTTCAGTGATCCCATTCCATGTCCATGATATTCAAAATGATGATTTTTTGCTCCAATTTCTCCCACTTCATAACCGTCAAAAGCTCCAGGATTCCTTTCAGATTTTTCCAAAAGTTCCGAGGAAGTTCCGGAAATTACAAAATGATAGAAATTGGGAATTTCAAAAGTTCCGCAGCCGGAGCATGGATGTCCCTATCGCCCTGTTGTCTACGGACATTAAATCTCTCTCTATAGTTGGCTGTAGACCTCTGATAAGAGGTGTAAGCCATTAAACCTGCAAAAAAAAAAGTTCCGGGAAAAATTCAGGGAAATCTGAAAAGTTCCGGAATTTGGGATTAGTTCGAAAAACGCCGTATGAGCATTCGAATGTTTCCGGATTTCAGTGATCCCTTTCCATGTCCGTCATAAGTCCAGGTTCCGGACTCCTTTCAGATTTTTTCAAAAGTTCCGAGAAAGTTCAAGAAATTGCGAAAGGATGGAAAAATTTTTCTGGGTTAACTTCTTCTAGTTCTGGGAAAAACTCAGGAAATTCTCAAAAGTTCCGGAATTTGAGATTAGTTCCGGAAAATGGGGTCACAGCCAAATTTTCTCTCGGAAAATACTGATTTTTGAGGAAAGTTATGGATATTTTTCCCTTTTAATTTTCTGTCTTTTTAGATCAAATTACGAGCGAAATCCTCAGGAAAATCTGAGGAAGGAAAATAATCACAAATTTTCCTGAAAATTCGTGATTTGTCGAAGGAAATTAGGCAACGCCTGGTGGCTCATACGGCGTTCTTCCTTACATGGATTTTCGTCCGAATCGGCACGCCCGGCCTCGGCTGGGCGTCCTCCCTTGCTGCCATTCGGTATGAAATTTCGAAAGTTTCACGCATTTTGTCTTGCTAAGGAAGGACGTTGTATGAGCCTTCAGACGTCGCCAAATGACCCTAGTTAAAATTAGAATATTCAGGGAAATTTGTGAATATTTTTCCTTCAACTTTCCAGAGAATTTTGTTCGGAAATAGTTCTAAATTATCTAAAAATTTTAAGATAAAATGCTCATAACTTTCTGTTCAAACAAACATTTTATGAGAAAAAAATTGACAACTCTTGAAAATGCATACGGTGTTCTTCCTTAGCGTGGCAGTATCATATTTTAAAGATGCCGAAATTATATTCCGGCCAATACGATCGTGTGAGGCAAAAGTTACAGGGTGTTCAACTGTTCGATTCTGCCGTGCTAAGGAAGAACGCCGTACGAACATTCGAGAGTTGCCAAACTTCCTTTGATAAAACATGTATTTTTGATGACACCCAAGCACATTTTTCTTTTAAATTTTCAGATATTTTAGATTAAATCGCCTACAAAATAGTCTGAAAATTTTGGCGGAAAATATTCACAATTTTCCCAGTAAATTCGGTTTTTATCGAAGGAAATTTGGCAACGTCTGAAGGCTCATACGGCTTTCTTCCCTAGTATGGCAGAATTCTGGGGCGTAGCTACGACGTATGGCCGAGGATTTGGTCAAGGTGATTCTCAGCGCCTGGATGCAACTATACGTGCTCGAAGGATGTTTGCATTGCATAAGACAAAAATTGAAGGCGCTTCTAATTTTGTTCCCGCGCGGTGGTTCATTGCGACGTGCGTGTACGGCTTGTTATTGTTTCTTTGCCGCTGTTGAGGCTTTGTTAATCCGATAGAATTAAGCAAAATAGTCACATGTTGGAAAATGAACCAACATTTTCGCCTAAAACCTCGTTAAAATAACCTTTCAACGGGCAAGAAAAATCGCAAAAATTATCGAGTGGAATGTTGGTTGGTTTCCCGTACCAAATCAAATTCTTCTAATTTTTGGAGCTTTGAACATTCTTCAAGTGATTTCAAAATCAACCCTTAGTGAAATCATTTGAGTCACGATTCGAAACAGTCTAAAATCTGCTTTCCATGGCGCAATTTGCGTTGTTTCTAACACACTTTTCCAAGCACCCTTTCGCTTAAAATTTTCAAGTTTTCGCAAAGGTCGTTTATTTCGTTTTTAGGGTTGCTAATATAATTGCATAAATCTTGCTTCGTCTTTGAACGGAGAGGGGGGGCAGGGATTCGCAAGGAGAATCCGATTATTCCCTCCGATAATTTGCCAAATTTTAAAGCATCAAATATGTAGTTAGGGTTTATTTCAGTGGCGTGGCGTGCTTTGCGAGCTATCGATATTTCTTTGTTTGAAGCTATGGTAAATAATCGATTATTAAGGTGTCCACTGTGAACACCCTGTTTATCGATACTTCTGCATAGGTTTAAATGGCCGATCAATCGATAAATCGCAAAGCACGCCACGCCACTGGTCTATTCCGTCATGAATAATCACCAAATACAAGCGTCCCTCTTCTTTCCTCCGTTCCTTACTTCTTCCTTTCATCCATTTTTCTTTCTCCGTTTTGGGAGTGGGGGGGGGGGGGTGCGCCATTCCCGTTCGCCCAAAAAGAAGGGGGGTTCGCCTGTGTCAGTAATATCTTCCCACGATAAAAGAAAATGTTGGATTTCAGAAATCTGGCAACTTTGTGTTTCGTGTGGGTGACGCGTAAAAAGTTGCTGCACACACCACATCGGGCTTAGGCGCTCTTCACTTAGTTCACTTGCATCTCGATTTTTTCCCTCGCCTCCTCATTCTCGTTCCTAACTTCCCGTAATAAGATTACTGAGGCGGGCGGGAACTTCAAACTTTTTTGCTGCCTCGTTTATTCGCCGAGAGGCGAGAGGAACCGCTTTTCTCTAGTCCTGCATTCAAGCTTATATTGGCTGTTTTCAGAAGAAACAGGAGGTTCAATAAATATTTAAAGGATGTATGAGGGGCCTGGAGGACAAGGCGCATAAGTGCAGTTTTGGGGAAAATGGAGATATTTATGTTTTCAAGTGAAATCAGCCTTAATGCGTTTTCTCTGAATAATTTGGTCCCGAATTCCAATTTTTAAGCATCAAAAAGTCAGTTTTAACTTGCTTTCCGGCAAAATGATCCATATAATTTTGAAACTTCAAACACGTATTTTTCTAAATAACAAGAACTGCACTTATGCGCCTTGTCCTCCAAGCCCCCCCCCCCCCCCCCCCCATATGTCGTGGTTACATACCAAGATGAAACAAGGGTTAGGTTCCAACGTATGGGCGTTGAAGAGCGTTCACCGTACGAAATTGTTGGATTTGTGGTAGGTTAGGTAGGGTAGGGTTATTTACCGATATTTTCAATCTTCTCCGCCTTATTTTTATTTTCTGTAAAACGCTGATACTTAACCAATAACTTGCTTTTAACTGAGACTCTCAAAAGTTTCAAAAGTAGCGCTTTACCAAAAAAATGGCTGAAAAAGTTAAAAACTCTGGCTTTTGTGATGCTAATATCTAACTTTGCATTCATATCACTCGCCCGTTTTTGGGCGTAATGTAAACTCTAAAGCGTTTAGCCCACATTCAGATCAGAGGCTTCAAGGAGGCTCATCGATGGAACTGTTGACTGTTGCCTTTCAAAGATCGTCCGCTCGACAATTTTTGAAGGTAACTGATGTGTTTGGGATACATAACAAGTTAGATCCTGAAATTTTCAAGGAATTTCGTGCAGAAATATCTGAGAAATTGAAGAATTGGTGCCAGTTTGAGAGCCTCAGTTTGACAGTGGGCTGGACGCTTAAAACTGAATTTCATTCCTCGATTTGTAAAAGTGCACTTGCACTTGCTTTTTACCATCCAAAAATCAACTATCGAACATCGAACTTTTTCCTTCCGTGCAACATTTAACAGAGCGACGATTATGCCGGTAATAATAAGCCGTAACGGATAGCCTTGGATGAAATCTTGATGAATGCCAGCGCGTTACCGGACGGCCGGCATGCGGCAGCGAGAAGAACGTGGTGCATTGGCGTGAGAATAATAATACTCGACGAGCGGTGCATGGTGCACGGTGCACGGTGCTCGATGAAGACACTCATGCTCGAAAACGAAGCCTGCCGAAGCGACGCGCGCCACCAACACCAACACCAGCCTCGCACGCCACACAGTGGATCGAGTCAATGGGAGAGGTCGGAGAAAATTTGCACTGAAAAAATTTGCTGTTTTAGCATCTACGATGTCAAAAATGTGTCTGGTGATCCCAAGATACTGCCTTTACTACCCTGGCAGGTAATGTTACGTCTTATGAATGCAAATTCAACTGCGAGGGCAATTAACGTAGCATCTTAGGGTCACCATGCAGACATATTTTTGACATCCTAGGTGCTAAAACAGCATACCATGTTTTTCAGTGTGGAAACTTTCAAAGCTTATATAGCCGTGATAGTGAAAGAGAGCAGTAAGTGCAAAAAGGAAGTTTTGAGAAAACGGGCTCAGAAGCTTCTGACCAAAAAAATTGTATTGAAAGAAGCCTCTATTCTTTGTCAACTTGCCACTAATCGTCCGAAAGACTCCTAGAAATCGTTTCGATTATTGAAAATCGACTGATTTTATTTCAATTAAATTAATAGGGTATTTTGCATTTTCATGCTACGTTATTGTTCGGCAAAACAGCCGTAAGTGCTATCTTCTGCATGTTTTTGTGGTTGCGTTTTGGACACACAAAAAACACACTTCCATCATGATAGAAATTCGCAAAAGAGGGCGACGTTTTACTCGAAAGTATCGTTTTCATTGGCTTTCTGTAGGAATATTGTCACTTACTACTGTCTTGCCTATAGAACTACGTCATTTTTCCGCACTTACAGCTTTCTCAGTGTCTCGTATTGATACAATTAAGAGGAATTTTGCTGTTTTGGCTATTTCAATTATTTCATCCAAAAGAGTTTAGACGAATTTTGAAGGAAACCCGATTTCGAAAATTTGACACTTACTGCTCTCTCCGCTATCACGGCAGTATAACTACATCTATCCACAACTTTGAGGTTCCTACAGTGGTTCTATTGGTTTCCTCGCAAAAATTTTCTTCAAGGAACATTCCATGAAGTTTAAAGTGTGGCGAATCAAACATCAAAATTTGCAGTTTTAGTTAAAAGTTTCATGTCCGACTTTTCTGAATGGCTCGATCCTCTGTGCGCCGCAGCGGTTATTATTATGCAAATGCCCGCGCTACCACCGCGCACCGCCCTCGCTAGCCGCGAGCTTGATTAGACCGACTTGCCGATACGCCTCGACCCCGGCCACCCCCATTCCGTCATGCGATCAGGCGCGCCTCGACCGCAGAGCATATTGACGGACTTCAATGACCCACCGGTGGATGGTTAAAACTACCTATTAAGAGAGAGTATCCACACTGGGGCTCGTGGAAACCCGTAGGATGAAAAACATGGCGGCGACTCTGGGTGGAGGTGGGTCATACTAGAGTCCCTTTATAGTGAGAGTAAAGATAATGAGAATCCATTTCTGATTGGTTCCCGTATTTTAGGACTTCATAATGTCATACACGGGAATAAAGATTACATAATCACCAATTGGACTGCATTTTGCAATTTGGAACAATAAATTCTGGCTCATCCGAAAAAACACTTATGTGCATAGGGAAACTAATGGACCATACGTTGTTTTTAAACTGGGACAGAGTTTATAGTTACAAATTGCAAAATGCAGTCCAATTGCAAAGATTATAAACAGGAATGGACCTAGGAATTGGAGATACGGCAAGGAACAAATGGAATGAGGGAGGGAACGGAGATATGAATTCGGGAATGAATTTATCAAAGATTATAAAAAATGTTCAATTTATGTAATTTTTATTCCCGTTTGTGACATCCATGAGCCGCGTTGGGTTTAACTCTCTCTAAAAAGGGACTCTCGGTCATACTGCCGTGCTGAGGAAAAACGCCGTATGAACATTCGAGAGTTGAGAAATTTCACCGGATAAAATATTTATTTTTGAAGAAGGCTTTCTATCTTTTCCCGTATTGAAATTTGTAGATATTTGAAATCCAATTACAAGCAAAATCGTTTATAAAATTTGAATAAAAATATTCACAATTTTCCCAGTAATTTCATTTTTCATCGAAGTTCATAAGGTTTTCTTCTTTGGCATGGTAGCATAGAGGGTAGAAATCTAATTTAACATGTTTATCGCCCTCACAGCGGCGAGTAGTCAGTAAAAAAAGGTGTCACTGGTGAAAAACCGCGAGTGATATGAATGCAAAGTGAGATTAGCATAATACCTGCCAATATTTTTAACTTTTTCAACCATTTTTCAAATTTTTTTTGATCTTTAAAATATATTGTCTCGGGTCCAAAACAATTTAGTCGATACATATGGCCTGAAAACGACTTTCATTTTAGTTTCCGAGCCCTGTCAGAAGAGCACGAATCGAGGCTTATCGTAGTTTACCAAAGGACGATGAAACTTGGTTAAATAAATTCCCTTCAGGGTTCAGAGGCACTTTTGCAGAAATAGACCAATTCGAGCATGGTGATGCGGTGCCGACACTGCCGACCGGTTGTCGTCGAGTATCTGTTTTCCCCCTCCTCTGAGCCTTTGACGCTCTTTGATCTTTGACTCTTTGATTTCTGACTCAGTTTGATATTCTCTATCGCTTGGACGTCGAATTTTAACCTAAATTATCAGGCCGGGGTAGAAAATAATATTTATTGGCGAATAGTTTAAAAGTTGTACAAGGACAAAATCTTCTTCTCTGAAAAAAAATGTGCTTGGCTTAAGCATGATGATTCTAAAATTTGCCGCCAAGAATTTTTTTATCTTTATTTAAGCTGAATTTTTCTTGATACACGAAAAATAATGCTTGGGTTAAGCAAAAAAGTAGTTTATATTAAGCAGCAAATTTTGCGATTTAAGGATAAATACCTCTTGGCGACAAATTTAAGATTCTTTTTTTTCAGTGCTGAACTTTAGATCTACGTTTTACAAGAGAGGGGAACCTAACCACTTCGTGGCGCTGTAGAGACCAACTTGTTATCATCCAGCCATTCTCTCATCCACACGGGGAACTACACATGAGGTTTGGGGCCCCCGCGGCTAGAAAATTTCCTTCCCAAAAGGTTATATTTGTGATTCAAAGTCAGGAAAATACCTTACTGTAGATTAAGAGTCATGGAAACACCTCAGTCCAACCCAGGTTTTTTCGCAGAACGGATAGACTCTTCTTTAAAAAGATTCGGTTTGCTTGGTGGTATATTAATTTTATCCTCGCAGCATTTTTTTCTCCCAGAGCCTTTTTGATTCTATTACCGTATTAACGAATCATCATGAGCGCATATCAATGTCAAAACAGGACAGCCAAAGTGAGGAGCAGAGTGTCCGTCTCGCGTCTGTCACGCCTGCAGGGGCGGCGGCTTGACAACTAGTATTTGCACGGTTATGATCACGGAGCGAGGCGTCGCGTCGCCTGCGAAAACCGCGAAATACCAGCCGCATAACACGTCTCAAAGGCTTCCATCAGCCCATCAATGATCCCTACCCTCCCCCGCCCCCCTATTACGATGCAGCGCCTTTGAGGGTGGAATGAAACGGGAACAGAGGTGAGTGTTGTAACAAATTAGTGGTGCACGTCATTTTCTCATTTATCACTTGACTCCTCTCCGCGCAATGGGACAGAACCAGTCGGAAACTGAAACTCGGTTATTTTCACCTCCGGCTTAATTTTGCATTCCCCGATTGATGGCTTAAAATCATTCATAGTTACTTCGTTTTACTTAAAGAAATCATTCGTGTGCAAACGAATCAAAGCGTTACAAAAGAAACACCTGTGCTCATCTCATCATATGTTGTTGTTTCCCAGACAAAAAAAACGTAACTAATTTTAAGGTCGCTAAGTGTCCACTCGTTAAAATTATTTTTTGTAAGAGAACTATTGGAATTTTTACTTTGAAATTTCACTTGTTTACAATCTGATTACACAAAAAATTTAGCCAATTTTTTGACCGAAATTGCTCTTTCATGTTTTTGTAAAAACAGTGAACCGTTTTTGCAACTTTGGAATAAAGTTATGTTCCTTAACCGGCAAGCGACTATTTGAAGCCTTCGTGTGAGGAAATCAGTGGAAAGGACATAGATGGTACACCTCCAAGGTCATTATATTTGACCATATTGGCTTTTACCGTATGAAACTTTCTTTGATATATCTCCTCTGGTCACTGAAAGTTTCGTCTCCGTAAATTGAAATTTGCTTCGCATTCCCCAGAAGCAGAATTTATGGCAATGAAGCTATTATTATTTACTCTGTGAAATGTCTCCGGAGAATTTTTCCAAAGAATCAGAAAAATCATCAAAATGTTTCCTTTTGACGATAGCAGTCCTCATTTAGAATTCAATAATAACATTTAGAACAAGTAAACAAAAGCTACTGAAAAACTTTGGCGAAAGATAGAAATGTATGAACCAAGAAATCGTTTACAATTATGATGACGCCGATTAAATTTGAAAGAAGAATGTTAGTTCTTATAATGGTCGTTTTAACCAACTTATCGACGGAGAAATTGCAAAAGTGCATATCTCGTTTGCGGTGCCTCGAAATCTCCACTCTGATATTATATGTATTTCATAAAAAAAAAAAAAAAGAAATCAACGCTATCGCTGTATTTAATTTCAAATTCCGACATTTTAAGCGATCTCACGAAACTTCGGACTTGACGACACCTGTTGGAAAATGGGATCCTCCAATTCGACGTTCTTACATTTTACCGTGCATCTCAGCCGCCAAATCTACAAACAGCGTAGGTTATCTGCTCCATCTAGGCCCTGAACTAACCGAAAACAAATTTTCCTGAAAATTCGTGATTTTCGAAGGAAATTAGGCAACGCCTGGTGGCTCATACGGCGTTCTTCCTTAGCATGGCAGAATTCTCGGCTGTAGGCTACGACGTATGGCCGAGGATTTGGTCAAGGTGATTCTCAGCGCCTGGATGCAACTATACGTGCTCAAAGGATGTCTGCATTGCATAAGACAAACATTGAAGGCGCTTCTAATTTTGTTCCCGCGCGGTGGTTCATCGCGACGTGCGTGTCCGGCTTGTTATTGTTTCTTTGTCACTGTTGAGGCTTTGTTAATCCAATAGAATTAAGCAAAATAGTCACATGTAGGAAAATGAACCAACATTTTCGCCTAAAATCTCGTGAAAATAACCTTTTAACGGACAAGAAAAATTGCAAAAATTATCGAGTGGGCTGTTGGTTGGTTTCCCATATCAAATCAAATTCTTCTAATTTTTGGAGCTTTGATCATTTTTCAAGTGATTTCAAAATCAACTCTCAGTGAAATCATTTGGGTCACGATTCAAAACGGTCTGAAATCTGCTTTCCATGGCGCAATTTGCGTTGTTTCTAACACACTTTTCCAAGCACCCTTTCGCTTAAAATTTCAAGTTTTCGCAAAGGTTGTTTATTTCGTTTTTAGGGTTGCTAATATAATTGCATGAAGCTTGCGTCGTCTTTGAACGGGGGGCGGCAGGGAGTCGCAAGGAGCTCCGGGGGCTCCCTCCGAGAATTTGCCAAATTTTAAAGCATCTAATATGCAGTCAGGGTCTATTTCAGTGGCGTGGCGTGCTTTGCGATCTATCGATATTTCTCCATTTGAAGCTATGGTAAATAATCGATTATTAAGGTGTTCGCTGCGAACACCCTGTTTATCGATACTTTTCCATAGTTTTAAATGACCGATCAATCGATGTATCGCAAAGCACGCCACGCCACTGGTCTATTTCGTCATGAATAATCACCAAATACAAGCGTCCCTCTTCTTTCCTCCGTTCCTTACTTCTTCCTTTCATCCATTTTTCTTTCTCCTTTTTGGGAAACGGGGGGGGGGGGGGGTGCGCCCATTCCCGTTTCGCCCAAAAAAAGGGGTTCGCCTATGACAGAAATATCTTCCCGTGATAAAAGAAAATGTTGGATTTCAGAAATCTGGCAACTTTGTATTTCGTGTGGGTGACGCGTAAAAAGTTGCTGCACACACCACATCGGGCTTAGGCGCTCTTCACTTAGTTCACTTGCATCTCGATTTTTTCCCTCGCCTCCTCATTCTCGTTCCTAACTTCCCGTAATAAGATTACTGAGGCGGGCGGGAACTTCAAACTTTTTTGCTGCCTCGTTTATTCGCCGAGAGGCGAGAGGAACCGCTTTTCTCTATAGTCCTGCATTCAAGCTTTATATTGGCTGTTTTCAGAAGAAACAGGAGGTTCAATAAATATTTAAAGGATGTATGAGGGGCCTGGAGGACAAGGCGCATAAGTGCAGTTTTGGGGAAAATGGAGATATTTATGTTTTCAAGTGGAATCAGCCTTAATGCGTTTTCTGTGAATAATTCGGTCCCGAATTCCAATTTTTAAGCATCAAAAAAGTCAGTTTTAACTTGCTTTCCGCCATGAGGATCCATATAATTTTGATTCTTCAAACACGTATTTTTCTAAATAACAAGAACTACACTTATGCGCCTTGTCCTCCAAGCCCCCCACATGTCGTGGTTACATACGAGTGCTAAGATGAAACAAGGGTTAGGTACCAACGTATGAGCGTTGGAGAGCGTTCACCGTACGAAATTGTTGGATTTGTGGTAGGTTAGGTATATTGTCTACCGATATTTATAACTTTTTCCGCCTTATTTTTATTTTCCGTAAAAATTCTGATACTTAACCAATAACCTGCTTTTAACTGAGACTCTCAAAAGTTTCAAAAGTAGCGCTTTACCAAAAAAATGGCTGAAAAAGTTAAAAACTCTGGCTTTTGTGATGCTAATATCTAACTTTGCATTCATATCACTCGCCGTTTTTGGGCGTAATGTAAACTCTAAAGCGTTTAGCCCACATTCAGATCAGAGGCTTCAAGGAGGCTCATCGATGGAACTGTTGACTGTTGCCTTTCAAAGATCGTCCGCTCGACAATTTTTGAAGGTAACTGATGTGTTTGGGATACATCACAAGTTAGATCCTGAAATTTTCAAGGAATTTCGTGCAGAAATATCTGAGAAATTGAAGAATTGGTGCCAGTTTGAGAGCCTCAGTTTGACAGTGGGCTGGACGCTTAAAACTGAATTTCATTCCTCGATTTGTAAAAGTGCACTTGCACTTGCTTTTTACCATCCAAAAATCAACTATCGAACATCGAACTTTTTCCTTCCGTGCAACATTTAACAGAGCGACGATTATGCCGGTAATAATAAGCCGTAACGGATAGCCTTGGATGAAATCTTGATGAATGCCAGCGCATTACCGGACGGCCGGCATGCGGCAGCGAGAAGAACGTGGTGCATTGGCGTGAGAATAATAATACTCGACGAGCGGTGCATGGTGCACGGTGCACGGTGCTCGATGAAGACACTCATGCTCGAAAACGAAGCCTGCCGAAGCGACGCGCGCCACCAACACCAACACCAGCCTCGCACGCCACACAGTGGATCGAGTCAATGGGAGAGGTCGGACAAAATTTGCACTGAAAAAATTTGCTGTTTTAGCATCTACGATGTCAAAAATGTGTCTGGTGATCCCAAGATACTGCCTTTACTACCCTGGCAGGTAATTTTACGTCTTATGAATGCAAATTCAACTGCGAGGGCAATTAACGTAGCATCTTAGGGTCACCATGCAGACATATTTTTGACATCCTAGGTGCTAAAACAGCATACCATGTTTTTCAGTGTGGAAACTTTCAAAGCTTATATAGCCGTGATAGTGAAGAGAGCAGTAAGTGCAAAAAGGAAGTTTTGAGAAAACGGGCTCAGAAGCTTCTGACCAAAAAATTGTATTGAAAGAAGCCTCTATTCTTTGTCAACTTGCCACTAATCGTCCGAAAGACTCCTAGAAATCGTTTCGATTATTGAAAATCGACTGATTTTATTTCAATTAAATTAATAGGGTATTTTGCATTTTCATGCTACGTTATTGTTCGGCAAAACAGCCGTAAGTGCTATCTTCTGCATGTTTTTGTGGTTGCGTTTTGGACACACAAAAAACACACTTCCATCATGATAGAAATTCGCAAAAGAGGGCGACGTTTTACTCGAAAGTATCGTTTTCATTGGCTTTCTGTAGGAATATTGTCACTTACTACTGTCTTGCCTATAGAACTACGTCATTTTTCCGCACTTACAGCTTTCTCAAGTGTCTCGTATTGATACAATTAAGAGGAATTTTGCTGTTTTGGCTATTTCAATTATTTCATCCAAAAGAGTTTAGACGAATTTTGAAGGAAACCCGATTTCGAAAATTTGACACTTACTGCTCTCTCCGCTATCACGGCAGTATAACTACATCTATCCACAACTTTGAGGTTCCTACAGTGGTTCTATTGGTTTCCTCGCAAAATTTTCTTCAAGGAACATTCCATGAAGTTTAAAGTGTGGCGAATCAAACATCAAAATTTGCAGTTTTAGTTAAAAGTTTCATGTCCGACTTTTCTGATTGACTCGATCCTCTGTGCGCCACAGCGGTTATTATTATGCAAATGCCCGCGCTACCACCGCGCACCGCCCTCGCTAGCCGCGAGCTTGATTAGACCGACTTGCCGATACGCCTCGACCCCGACCACCCCCATTCCGTCATGCGATCAGGCGCGCCTCGACCGCAGAGCATATTGACGGACTTCAATGACCCACCGGTGGATGGTTAAAACTACCTATTAAGAGAGAGTATCGACACTGGGGCTCGTGGAAACCCGTAGGATGAAAAAAATGGCGGCGACTCTAGGTAGAGGTGGGTCATACTAGAGTCCCTTTATAGTGAGAGTAAAGATAATGAGAATCCATTTCTGATTGGTTCCAGTATTTTAGGCCTTCATAGTGTCACACACGGGAATAAAGATTACATAATCACCAATTGGACTGCATTTTGCAATTTGGAACTATAAATTCTGGCTCATCCGAAAAAACACTTATGTGCATAGGGAAACTAATGGACCATACGTTGTTTTTAAACTGGGACAGAGTTTATAGTTACAAATTGCAAAATGCAGTCCAATTGCAAAGATTATAAACAGGAATGGACCGAGGAATTGGGGATACGGCAAGGAACAAATGGAATGAGGGAGGGAACGGAGATATGAATTCGGGAATGAATTTATCAAAGATTATAAAAAATGTTCAATTTATGTAATTTTTATTCCCGTTTGTGACATCCATGAGCCGCGTTGGGTTTAACTCTCTCTAAAAAGGGACTCTCGGTCATACTGCCGTGCTGAGGAAAAACGCCGTATCAACATTCGAGAGTTGAGAAATTTCACCGGATAAAATATTTATTTTTGAAGAAGGCTTTCTATCTTTTCCCGTATTGAAATTTGTAGATATTTGAAATCCAATTACAAGCAAAATCGTTTATAAAATTTGAATAAAAATATTCACAATTTTCCCAGTAATTTCATTTTTCATCGAAGTTCATAAGGTTTTCTTCTTTGGCATGGTAGCATAGAGGGTAGAAATCTAATTTAACATGTTTATCGCCCTCACAGCGGCGAGTAGTCAGTAAAAAAAAGGTGTCACTGGTGAAAAACCGCGAGTGATATGAATGCAAAGTGAGATTAGCATAATACCTGCCAATATTTTTAACTTTTTCAACCATTTTTCAAATTTTTTTGATCTTTAAAATATATTGTCTCGGGTCCAAAACAATTTAGTCGATACATATGGCCTGAAAACGACTTTCATTTTAGTTTCCGAGCCCTGTCAGAAGAGCACGAATCGAGGCTTATCGTAGTTTACCAAAGGACGATGAAACTTAGTTAAATAAATTCCCTTCAGGGTTCAGAGGCACTTTTGCAGAAATAGACCAATTCGAGCATGATGATGCGGTGCCGACACTGCCGACCGGTTGTCGTCGAGTATCTGTTTTCCCCCTCCTCTGAGCCTTTGACGCTCTTTGATCTTTGACTCTTTGATTTCTGACTCAGTTTGATATTCTCTATCGCTTGGACGTCGAATTTTAACCTAAATTATCAGGCCGGGGTAGAAAATAATATTTATTGGCGAATAGTTTAAAAGTTGTACAAGGACAAAATCTTCTTCTCTGAAAAAAATGTGCTTGGCTTAAGCATGATGATTCTAAAATTTGCCGCCAAGAATTTTTTATCTTTATTTAAGCTGAATTTTTCTTGATACACGAAAAATAATGCTTGGGTTAAGCAAAAAAGTAGTTTATATTAAGCAGCAAATTTTGCGATTTAAGGATAAATACCTCTTGGCGACAAATTTAAGATTCTTTTTTTTCAGTGCTGAACTTTAGATCTACGTTTTACAAGAGAGGGGAACCTAACCACTTCGTGGCGCTGTAGAGACCAACTTGTTATCATCCAGCCATTCTCTCATCCACACGGGGAACTACACATGAGGTTTGGGGCCCCCGCGGCTAGAAAATTTCCTTCCCAAAAGGTTATATTTGTGATTCAAAGTCAGGAAAATACCTTACTGTAGATTAAGAGTCATGGAAACACCTCAGTCCAACCCAGGTTTTTTCGCAGAACGGATAGACTCTTCTTTAAAAAGATTCGGTTTGCTTGGTGGTATATTAATTTTATCCTCGCAGCATTTTTTTCTCCCAGAGCCTTTTTGATTCTATTACCGTATTAACGAATCATCATGAGCGCATATCAATGTCAAAACAGGACAGCCAAAGTGAGAAGCAGAGTGTCCGTCTCACGTCTGTCACGCCTGCAGGGGCGGCGGCTTGACAACTAGTATTTGCACGGTTATGATCACGGAGCGAGGCGTCGCGTCGCCTGCGAAAACCGCGAAATACCAGCCGCATAACACGTCTCAAAGGCTTCCATCAGCCCATCAATGATCCCTACCCTCCCCCGCCCCCCTATTACGATGCAGCGCCTTTGAGGGTGGAATGAAACGGGAACAGAGGTGAGTGTTGAAACAAATTAGTGGTGCACGTCATTTTCTCATTTATCACTTGACTCCTCTCCGCGCAATGGGACAGAACCAGTCGGAAACTGAAACTCGGTTATTTTCACCTCCGGCTTAATTTTGCATTCCCCGATTGATGGCTTAAAATCATTCATAGTTACTTCGTTTTACTTAAAGAAATCATTCGTGTGCAAACGAATCAAAGCGTTACAAAAGAAACACCTGTGCTCATCTCATCATATGTTGTTGTTTCCCAGACGAAAAAACGTAACTAATATTAAGGTCGCTAAGTGTCCACTCGTTATAATTATTTTTTGTAAGAGAACTATTGGAATTTTTACTTTGAAATTTCACTTGTTTACAATCTGATTACACAAAAAATTTAGCCAATTTTTTGACCGAAATTGCTCTTTCATGTTTTTGTAAAAACAGTGAACCGTTTTTGCAACTTTGGAATAAAGTTATGTTTCCTTAACCGGCAAGCGACTATTTGAAGCCTTCGTGAGAGGAAATCAGTGGAAAGGACATAGATGGTACACCTCCAAGGTCATTATATTTGACCATATTGGCTTTTACCGTATGAAACTTTCTTTGATATATCTCCTCTGGTCACTGAAAGTTTCGTCTCCGTAAATTGAAATTTGCTTCGCATTCCCCAGAAGCAGGATTTATGGCAATGAAGCTATTATTATTTACTCTGTGAAATGTCTCCGGAGAATTTTTCCAAAGAATCAGAAAAATCATCAAAAATGTTTCCTTTTGACGATAGCAGTCCTCATTTAGAATTCAATAATAACATTTAGAACAAGTAAACAAAAGCTACTGAAAAACTTTGGCGAAAGATAGAATGTATGAACCAAGAAATCGTTACAATTATGATGACGCCGATTAAATTTGAAAGAAGAATGTTAGTTCTTATAATGGTCGTTTTAACCAACTTATCGACGGAGAAATGGAGAAATTGCAAAAGTGCATATCTCGTTTGCGGTGCCTCGAAATCTCCACTCTGATATTATATGTATTTCATAAAAAAAAAAAAAGAAATCAACGCTATCGCTTGTATTTAATTTCAAATTCCGACATTTTAAGCGATCTCACGAAACTTCGGACTTGACGACACCTGTTGGAAAATGGGATCCTCCAATTCGACGTTCTTACATTTTACCGTGCATCTCAGCCGCCAAATCTACAAACAGCGTAGGTTATCTGCTCCATCTAGGCCCTGAACTAACCGAAAACACCGAATGGAACTGGGAGACGTCGCGACGCGTTCCGTCTAATTGTATACCTACTTCCACATGAGCCCCAAAAACCATGTGATTATACGGACGGTAGGGCTCAAGAGGAAATTGAGATACGTCCTTACGTCATAGGAGCGACGTAATGTCACACCGAGATGACGCTGCGGAGGAGCAGGCTGCCATCGGGAGATGATTTATTCACCGCGGGCCCGTTCCATCATATCCTCCGCGGCTAGGCGAGACCATCAACTAGTTTCCGATACTACAAATCCATTTTTTATTCAAAAAAGATGACGAAGCTAAGCCTCCATAGGTCGCCGCCCGGCCCGTTCCGACCAGAGCGCTCCCTAGCGCTGGAACCGGGAACTATGCTTGATGCGAACCCGCATGCTGTCATCTCGAGGAAAACGTCGTAACCGAATTTGGACGTCGTCAATTTTCTGTTGTTAAATGAAAAATTTCCAAAAAAATTGGACATTTTTTTCATTGGAATTCTCGGAGAATTCTTCCAAAATTTAATTTCAATTACACCAAGAAAAAATGGCGTAAATTTCGCAATGGATTCGCAGGTATCTGAAATTTGATGAATTTCATGTTAAAGTTAAAAGAATTCAGTGGACTGAGCACGAATACATTCTTAGTTTCAAGCTGGTGTAATTGTCTAAAACACATGAGTTTAAATGGGCAATGCTGCTTGATGACGTCACAAGACGCTGCATTTTCTCACTTTTAAATCTGTTTTCTTAAATTACTCACATCAGGAAAAAATTATAAAAAATACTGGGAAATCAGCTCATAGAGCACTCTCAGATGTAGTAGTAAGTACAATAAAAAATGTTCGTGCAAACTCTCCATTGCGGCGTGACCTCCGTTGTTCTTTCTAGTTGTCAAAAACTAAGATCACACTGGGAAAAAGTGTCACAATCTCAACTATACTTCTAGCTGATTTTGGCGTCAGCCAAGATAGGGTGCACTAACTAGGAGTGTAAAGGCACCAGCCAGTGATATAGTTAATCCAACCACCTTTGTGCTAACTGCGAGGGCACAAGCTAGAGGTATGGTTGATCCAACCAATCTTTCAGCTGACTTCACCATACCTCTGGCTTGTGCAACTACTTTATACCTGACGCCAAAATCAGCCAGGAGTATAGTTGAGATTGTGATACTTTTATCCATGCAGGTCACCACTTACATTTTTACCCTTTTCATTGCATTCTCAGCCAAAACTGAGCCTGTGATGGCTCGGAAAGTCCTGCCTTCTCAGTACTTTTCATAAATCATCCTTGTTTTACCCATGTCTTTAATTGAATCAGTGAGAACAAAAACACGCCAACTCGAAAAAATTAATGTAATCAAGACACACAAAATTGCACAGAAGTTAGTCTAAGAAACATATTTTTGGTACCGAAATACAAGTACTTAGGTTAGGACACTTTCAAGGTCCGAGTTGGAACAGATACGCCAGCTTCAATGACTGTTATGGAAATTGGCTGGCATTAATAAAAATTGAGCTTTTTCGAGTTTTCGAGCATTTTCGAGTTACCGAGTTGGTGCGTTTTCGTTCTCACTATTCAATTCCTATTTTCTCTTCGCAAAAAATTCAAAATCACATAAAAATATCTAAAAAAACACTTTATCTTAATAAATTTGGCAGAATCGGAATGCTCAAACGGTGCTGTTCCTCGACGCGGCCGCATGCCCATTATTGTTTTCCGGGAAATACACGCACGCCCGGAATGAAATACGTGTTTCTTATGGAGTCGCATTATAATAAAAATGCAATTTAGTGACACAAGTATTGCGGCGTGTAGCGGGGGCCGGCGCTGCGCGCGCTTCCACGGTAGTCACGCGAGAGAACTTCCAGATGTCATGATGTTGACGAAAATTCCACATCCCCGAAAGGGGGGGAGGGGGGCTCCGGGGAGACGGGGCAACGCCGCACAGTGGATCGAGTCAATAGGAGAGGTCGGACAAAATTTGGAAACTTTAAAACGCTTATAACTCCATTTATACTAAAGTTTGAGGTTCTGCAAGTAGTTCCATTGGTTCCCTCATGAAATTTCCGTCTAAAACCACCCCTTGGAATTAAAAATGAGACGAAATAAACATCAAAATTTGCAGTTTTATTCCAAAATTTCATGTCCGACCTCTCTAAATGACTCGATCCACTGTGCGCCGCGGGCGGGACGCTGCTCGGAGTTGGTTTTAAGTGCGGAAGTCGGGTTCGGGACGACCTGTAATCTTGGGAGCTTTTGGATATTCGTGCCCCTCCCCCCCCCCGCCCCCCGGGACGCAATAAAACGAGGGAATCCGAAGTTGCGTTCGAGAACGGAATGTCATCGGGAGTAGGGTTTCTGATTCTCGTGCCGTCTGGGCGGTTTTCGTGTTTTGAAGTTCGGTTCGAATGGCTCGTAATGAAATTGGCTGCACGGGGAAAAACAGCCGATTCGGTATACTTTTCAACTATATGCGGAGTGTATGGACTTGCCGGTATGGGCCACTGAACCATGATCGAAGGTTGACTTGCGAATGCAAGGTGAATGACGAGAAGACGATGCGAACTTTAAAAGCACGAAGAAGTAACTCAGAAACCGAGTTTGCAGTTCAAAAAATAACGTAACTTTTCCGAAAATTTAAAACGCTCCGGTTTCGCGCCGAACTGAATGGTGTCATCCGGCACCAATCACGGGTGTCTACGACTTCCGTTTGAAGTCTCTCTACTCCTCACTGGAAAAAAAAACACATTGGATCTAGGGTCCAGACTCTTAAGAACATCACAAGAAAAAAAAACTCTTGATTCAATCGGATTTTTGCTTGAATCAAAACAAAATCCGCCTAAATTATGAGGCTTGGTTCTTGCTTTAAGTTAGATTCTGATTGAATCAAGAGTACTTTTTCTTGTCGATGTTTTTCAAGAGTCTGGACTCTAGATCCAATGTGTTTTTATTTCCAGTACTCGTCCCTGGAATCAGTAGGAAAATGGAAACTTTATCTTCAGAATTAAAGAATAAAATCACATCCATGTTATCTGCAGTTAACAAGCAACGATTCCACATTGAATTACGCTTTACAATTAGTTATAAAAATTAGATGCTATGAAATTTCGACATTTTTGGGGGAAGCCTCCCGGGCCCCCTTTCCGCCACTTGTTCGGAGTGTCTGGATCCGCCTGTGCCATGACATCCCAATCGAATCCTGTATGAAAAAACTCGGGTAGGCTTACGACTCGGACAAGGGGTGGAGAAGGGGGGGGGGGTTAGGGGGATGCAGTTTAAAAATAAGTAAATGCAAATCCGGCTCCCAACGGGAAGTTATTATGTAAAGCCATTAATTCAGCGAGAGCCGCCGAACCCCGTGCCTTGGCCGGGCAGCGCCGCACAGTGGATCGAGTCGATTAGAGAAATCGGACACGACATTTTTAACTCAAACTGCTAATGTTGATGCATATTTCGTCACATTTTAGATTTCAAGGGGTGCATAAAGCAGCTAATTTAATAAGAAAACCAATGGTACCACTTTTAGAACCTCAAAGTTTTGTATAAACGGAGTTATAAGCGTTTAAAGTTTCCAAATTCTGTCCGACCTCTCCTAGTGACTCCAGAGCAACTGAGCTGACTGAAACTGCAAATTTTGATGTATATTTCGTCACATTTTAAATTGTAGGTAATGCCTCTAGAAGAAAATTTTACGAGGAAACCAATGGAACCACTTTTAGAACCTCGAGGTTATGTATAAACGGAGTTATAAGCGTTTAAAGTTTCCGAATATTGTTCGACCTCTCCTAGTAACTCCAGAGCAACTAAGTTGACTAAAACTGCAAACTTTGATGTATATTTTGTCACATTTTAAATTTCAGGTAAAGCCTCTGGAGGAAAATTTCATGTGGAAACCAATGGAACCACTTTAAGAACCTCAGAATTTCGTATAAACGGAGTTATAAACATTTAAAGTTTCCAAATATTGTCCGACCTCTCCTAGTAACTCCAGAGCAACTAAGCTGACTAAAACTGGAAATTTTGATGTATATTTCGTCACATTTTAAATTTTAGGTAAAGCCTCCAGAAGAAAATTTCACGAGGAAACCAATGGAACCACTTTAGAACCTCGAAGTTTTGTATAAATGGAGTTATAAGCATTTAAAGTTTCCAAATATTTCCCGACGTCTCCTATTGACTTGACCCAGAGTGCGCCGCGAGTTTCCACGCTTCAGATTTCCATACACTTTCCGAGACCTTTGTCTCGCGCGATTCGTTCATTTGATTCGCTTTGTTCATCCATCATTCATTTATTCCTTTCCCGGAGCCATCAATTTAAACGACGCTCAAAGAACTCGTTAATTTCAGCCACCCCGGGTCCGGGTCCCCGGGTTGGAGCCCCGGTAACGACCGTCTCGGAAGCGGCCCCCGGAGGGTATGTGTACCTCCTGACATGATCCGATCATACAGGATACAGGTCAATCCGTTCGGGACACGGGGCTCATGATAGGGGTGTAGTGTTATACTGAGGAGCGGCAAGGGGGGGCTGAAATATTAAAACCCGATGACGATTCCCCCCCCCCCTTCTACGTCTACGTATTCTCTTACTATTCCTCATCTCCTACTCTGCCGTGCTAAAGAAAAACGCCGTATAGACCTACAAGCGTTGCCAAATATCCTTTGATAAAACAAGAATTTCCTGGTAAACATATGAATATTTTTCTTTCAATTTTTCATATAGTTTTGTTCGCAATTTCACCAAAAGTTCCTGAAAATTTCAATGAAAAATATTCATAACTTGCCTCAAAAATTAACATTTTATCGAAGGAGATTTGGCAACTCTCGAATGTTCATACGGCGTTCTGGGGAAGTATGTTTTGGGCGAGAGGCAATAAAACTCATCCAAAATTTGGGTCTCTTTTAGGCGAGGAAAGGGGCTGGAAAAAACGGCGGTATTTTGGACATGCTGGGCGAAGTCAGAAAATGTGGCAACGCTGTCATTCTCGGGCAGTGTTGTTTTTATTATGTGTTGTTTACGGGAGGGAGTTGTTTAGATAGTTCCATGGCCCTCTATCCTGCGTAAGTCCTATCAATTGGCCGTGATAGGTGAAGCACCCTATCCTGTGTTTTTCCTTTCCTATCTCAGAGGTCAGATAGGAGTTTTTCCAATATTTATTGATACAGTACTTAGATTTGAAATGAATGACAAATTCCTCGGCTACATTTTGGAAGCAATTCATGTTATTAATCAGGGTTTGGGGGGAGGGAAGCTCCCAAATTTGGTTTCTTGAATCAGAAGCCGTGTTTGAGAACTTCCTGTCACGGCACGGCAGTACTCTTCTAGCTTCTTCATCTTCCTGACCTTCCTCCTCTTCGTCTTCTTCGACTCATTCATTTTCCTCTTCTTCTATTTTTTTTTTCTTCTTCCTTACTCTTTTTTCCTCATCTCTTTTACTTTCTTCTCCGTCTCTTTCTTCCTAAGGGAAATCAGTGGAATGTACATTGTTCCTTAAATGAGTCAGAAATTGACCGCGTTTTACAAAAATGAACCAAGCCACATCACCTATTGGCTCTATTTAGGCATTTTAATTCTTTACGAGAGAATGTTTGTGCGGATTTTAATGCGAATATGAGTAAATTTTCTGCAAAGTGCGAAGGAAATTCCGTAAAATCTTTAAAGGAATCCGCACAAACCTTCTCTTGTAAAATATTGAAGTGCCTAATTAAAATTGACAGCAGCTGATGTGGCTTGATTCATTTTTGCTAAACGCGGTCCAAACAGTAGTTCTATATTGGAAATTAAGTTCAGTTTTGCAGATAGGTCTGTTTGGCTAAACACAGTTTTTTTATTTTTTTATTTTTATTTTTTAACCTCTTTCCATTTTACCAAACGCTGCTCAAATCAAGCAAAAATTAGCAGCACCTCTCGTTCTGCTTCAATTCTACCGTTATAATTGGCTCGCATTCAGCAAACAGGAACCAACGGAATTACAGTGTTTTCAAAATCGTGCATCTTCCCCATTTCTTTTAAAAAAATACTTATGATTTGTACGATATTAACATTTAGACAGTTATTATCTTTTAAAATTAACAATTTTCTGGTGCAAAGCCAAAACCATGTGTTATTCTAGGATACTTTTTAGATATTTATGATGGAGCAACCTTTTTACAACACTGTAATCGCGCTGGTTCCTGTTTCCTAAATGCGATCCAATCGGTCGAGTCTTGATGACGTCACTTTCATTCCCGCCAGTCACACATCGAGTAAGCTGCAGGATAAGTCGCTAACAAGACGCACTCCTCACTTCTCACCCTTCTCCGGGCGCCAAATCCCAAGTTTCTTCAGTTTGAAACTTTGTTTCTAACGACTAAAAAAGGGGGAAAAACAAAAGGTTTGCAAGACTTGAGTCTGCATTTCACTCGATTCTATTCGTCAACGCTGTCATTCAAATTGTTCGAATCGTAGCACGTGCTCGTTGAGTTCCGCCGCAGGGTCGGGGATGGGGGGATTAGAAGGGGGTGGGTTGGGGTGGAAGGTGGGCGCGCCCCTACAGCCTAGCCCAATTCACTCTCATTAATCAACGGTTTTTTTTTTTTCATTTTCTTCTTCCCCTCCCACCCTTAGCCCTCCTCTCTGGGTTCTTTTTCAATTATTTGAACTGATATTCTCATTGCTCATCGATGTTGCCATACTTCCTGGAGCTCACAGGCCTTTGAAAATAACTCAAAATTTTGTGCATCCACCAAAGCGTAGACCTGGTTCCAGCATGATACGTTTACTAGCCGTTCTGGGCGCGCTTCGCGCGCCCGTCACGCCTAGCCGGGGGCTACGCCCCCTGGACCCCCGGTCACTCGCTACGCGAGTGACATTCGGCTCGCTTCGCGAGCCGATTTTGTAGTAGTTGCAAATTTTTTATCACTATATTTTGAAGATTTCATAGAAAACATTATGAAATTCTCACTCCACAATTAACTTGTAGAATAATAATGGCAGGGCAAGAAATAGACTATATCTTAAAATGGACGGTTCCCACTTAGTAAAAACAGCCAACACCACGTGAAGGTGAGGAACCATCGTTAGCCACTTTTTTTTTTCTTCTTCTTTTTTTTTCCTTTACTTTTCTGAAAAAAATGTACTGAAATTTTAATTGCGTTCCCTAAAAGGAAACACGGAGAAAAAAATGTGTGCATGGAACCCGAAGCTGAGATCATATGGATCTCTGAAGTTTTCGGATCACGCATCCGAAAAGTTAAGGTCCATCTGCCAAAGTTCGGGTCAGACAATTGAAGTAGTTCGGTATATACCGAAGATTTCAGGTCCGGGAGGGGACACTTCCCCTCGAGTGAAATAGAAAAAGGCAGAATCCTTCGAAGTTTATATTAATGATTTGCCTCATGGCCAATCGGGTGTCTCTGAAAGGAAGTAAGTGGAGGTTACGACAAGGCTCAACCCCCAACTTTGGTAATTGAATAAACTTAAAGTGTGGGGTATATGCAAATACATCCACACTTGTATCATATTTAGGAGTTGATGTCCACACTTCTCCTCGTGTGTTTAGGTTGCTTCGTGAAATTTTTAAGAGAAAGTATATTGCAAAGTTTCTCATTTCCCTGTAAGTGTTTATTTGAATATACTTTTTGAGTAACTAGAAATCTCATCGAAATTTCCAACATGAAATGTCAATTACGATTTAAAGCCACCAGCCATAGATGAGGTCAAGTCGGAAAATTAAATGGCCGTTTAATGGTAAAAGGAACTATGTTACACGCAAACCCGATGGGCATAATTCCTTTTAGCGTAAATACGTCGAAACTGCCATGTGGCGTGGATCTGAACAGCTTTCCACGTCCTTGCCAGCTATGGCCATATCAGATCCCGGCGAGATCCGTGGGATACCCGTTCTACTGTACTACGAAAAAACGCCTTATGAGCATTCAAAGGTTGCCAAATGGCCTCTCAAAAATATTCATTTTTGAAGAACTTTATGAATATTTTTCCTTGAAATTATCAGACACTTTAGATCAAAGTCCCAACAAAATTCTCTAATGAAAAATCGGAAGAAAAATATCGACAAATTAGCCCTAAAACTCATGATTTGTCGAAAGAGATTTGGCAACGCCTGAGGGCACATACGGCGTTATTTCTTAGCACGGCAGCGCTGCCGTGCTCAGGAAGAACGTCGTATGAACATTCGAGAATTGCCAAATTTCCCTCAATAAAATGTTTATTTTTGAGGAAAGTTATGAATATTTTCCCTTGAAACTTTCAGGAACTTCCGGTGACATTGCGAACAAAATTACCTGAAAAATTGGAGGAAAAAAAACTAATAATAACACTAAATGGACACTAAAATATGCACTGGAAAAAAAAACACATTGGATCTAGAGTCCAAGCTTTTAAAAACATCGACAAGAAAAAATACTCTTGATTCAATCAGATTTAAGCTTAAATCAAGAACCAAGCCTCTCAATTTGAGCGGATTTCCTTTTGATTTCAGCTTAAATCTGATTGAATCAAGATTCCTTTTTCTTGTCAATGGTTTCAAGAGTCTGGACTCTAGATCGAATGTGTTTTTTTTTTTCCAGTGATGGAAATTCGGCAACGCCTGAAGGTTCATACGGCGTTTTTCCTGAGCACGGCAGAGCGTTCCGCGGACTCGCGGTTCGATCTTGAAGGCGCGCGCGGGCCCGGGCTCGCCGGAAACGAGGTGTCGATCGGATCCATTTCCGGCTCCGGCTTCGTGATTCGTCAATCGCTTTCCATCAAAAACCCGAGGTGCTCGCAGCTCATTTCCGCCCGTCCGCGGCGCGGCGCGGCGGCGGCATGGTGACGTCAGGCAGGACATCAGGGTGTCGACGCTCCGTGCGCCGGGGAATCGAGCTGGGAATCTCCAAGATCGATTTTCAATCGCTATCAAATGAATTCCTATCTTACCCATGCTGTTTACGGATCGAGGTCATTCGATTGTTGACTCGTTATCGGTCATTCGATTGTTGACTCGTTATCGAATGACTGAGATCGATTGATTCCTATCATAGCAATACTGTTTATCGATGGAGGTCATTCGATTGTTGAATTGTCATCGAATGACTGCGATCGATTGATTCCTATCTTGGCAATACTGTTTTTAGTAAAGGCGTTTTGACTTTAGACGCTGCGCCTCGCCAACTGCGCTCCAGCTCAATGAAGTGAGTCTCTGAGAGAGGGTGGACAACATTTTGAAACTTAAAACTCATATTGATGTTAATAAGGAACGTAAAAGTTTTAGAAGGGGTATCATTGATTTTGCTGCACAGTACGAGGTCTGTTAGATTAGAAACCGGATTTTGGTGATAACTAGCCCAGTGTGCGTCCGAATTAGGTTTCCTTGGCCTTTTCTGATAGCTGATAACATACTAAAGAACGCTAGATTCACAGATTTTGTTTATTTTGATCAGTGTTTATTCTGTGTCATCTTGAATACGAGTAAGTCAGGTACGTTCTGCGATTTTAATCATGCGATCACTGATAGAGCAAAGATTTAACATTAAATTTTGTTTTATACTCGGTATACCTTGTACCGAAACTTTTGGTGTGCTGAGTGAAGTTTACCAAAATCATTGTATGAGTTGATTTCACTCTTTTGAGTGGGTTAAACGATTCAAAACTGGTCAGGAGTTCGTCGAAGATGAGGAGCAAGGGAATGGACCATCAACGGCAACCGACATTCGTCACGTGGAAGAAGTGCGGGCAAAAGTGCTCGAAAATGGTCGTTTCGAGGCTGCTGAACAGTGTAATATTTCTGAAGACTCTGTACATACAATTTTGACAGAATATGTAGACATGCGTCGAGTTTCAGGTACACTTACCCCTTGATTGCTATCCGTTGAGCAAAAAGCCAACTGAATATCAATTTTCCTTTGGCTGCTTGAACGTTTTAACAATGATCCTACATTTTTGGATAGGATAATTTTTGGTAACAATACTTGAGTTTACGGCTACGATATGGAGACAAAACTCAAATCATCCTTGGGGGCTGAAAAATGTAGTGCAAGACCGAAAAAAGAGGGACAAGTTCGGTCAAACATAAAAATCGCAGAACACCTATGAGGTTGCCTTACGTCAAGCCACATGCCAACGAAGCTAATTCGGATTTTTAAAATTTGTGAACGTAGCGTTCTTCAGTATATTTCCATCTATCAGGAAAGTTCAAGAAAACCTAATTCAGACGCATTGTGGGCTAGTTATGACCAAAATCCGGTTTCTAATCTAACAGACCTCGTAATTTTCTTCAAGAAGCACCCTATACAATTTATAATGTGAAGATTTTAACATCGAAGTTTGAAATAATTCAGTAAGTAAAGAGTATCTTTTGTGCTTCAATCGTCGAAGCACAAAGGCTACTCACATCCTACGCCTGAGTGCAATTGTTCGTGCTTAAAAGATATTGTTGTAGTCGCAAAGAAATATCGAAAGCGCTCCGCCTTTTTGGATCCCCACAGTAAAAGCCCGGCGCTGGCGCCACGCCTCGCACCGCGGGTGAAGGGGTGAGTGCCTGGACACTCAAAACGCCTTCGCTTCCGTGCGTATGCAACACGGACATCCATAGAGCTCGAATAGTTGCATCCAGGCGTTATAATGAAATTTTTTTAGTTTCCGTCGCATGTGACACTAACTAAAGCTTTGATTGTTTCACTTACACCTTAAATGAATTTCAACGTTGCCAATTGCGACGATAAAATTGACCTTTACTAGTTTTCATCGTGATTTTGTCAATTTTTCGAAAAATGCTTTCATTGTGAAAATGTATAACAACTTTCTATTCTAAAATGTGGGCTGCGACTCCTATCTTCTCTGATGGGTTTGGGTCCTTGGACTCAAGTCATTCGGACGTATTTCTACCAATCGGAACTATATGCATTATGACGTGAGCCCTGTTGTGTATATATTCGTATGGGTCTCAGGGCTCATGTCTCAATGCGCAAAGTTTCGTTTGGCAGAAGTACGTCCATTTTTCCTTGAAACGATCACTTTTCCTCACAAGTGCTCTATTAAAAAAAAAAAAAAAAAAAAATCTTGAGGGGAAATTATGCAACGTGAAATGCAGTCAGGTTTATTCCTGTTTAATCCGTCCATGTGACCGGAATCTTGTTCACGAATATTATTCCATGACCCACGTTTGTCTAAATCAATAAAGGCGAGCAATGGAGATGTTGCAAGTGTGAGGGATTTGCGATTTGACTGTTGTTTCTTATGTAAAAGTTCGCGAGAAACACGATGGAGCCACCGGTTTTCTCTGAAATCAACTCCCAAGCTCAAAAAAAGCTCTCAAAGTGAGGCCTAAATGGAGGGGATATCCCGCCCTACCCTGAGAGTCCACCTCTACATCAAAACAAACTTTCCATGCAAAGATAGGGAGCAAATACATTAGCATTGATGCCGTGTTTTCAGTTTTGGAGTCCCCAAATAAAGTGGCAGCCCTGTCAATGTATTTGCTCCCTATCTTTGCATGGAGAGTTTGTCTTGATGTAGACGTGGACTCTCAGGGTAGGGTGGGATATCCCCTCCATTTTGGCCTAAACTCGAGAGCTTTTTTTGAGCTTGGGAGTTGATTTCAGAGAAAACCAGTGGCACCATCGTGTTACTCGCGAGCTTTTACACAGAAATCAACAGTCAAATCGCAAATTCCTCACACATGCAACATCTCCATTCAAATTAAAATGGCTGAAAAGTGAGAAAAAGTGGTTCCGAGTGGCAACAATGGTAGGATGAGCCGAGGGGCGCTCCTCGTAAAGGTGGTAGTGGTTGCATCGGGCGGTGGCGGCGAGGTGTGGTGTGCTTCGTGCTTCGTGCCCCAATTACGTGGCTCCTCAAAGATAGAGGATACTCTTCCGCACATGCTTCTGTTTTCCCGAAAGTGCATTCCTCCCGCCCTTCTTCGCCCTCTCGGATGCACCGCGGGATTTCGCTCAGCCAAACCCCCAGGCCTCACGCCACGGGCGAGGATCAATAACGGGGTACTTTCAGCTGAGTAGCGTACGTATTTACCGAGCATTTCCTCCCAACTTCCAACCCAGGGATACCTAAATGGATAGGAAGGTTGTGCATAAGTACTGTCATGGTGAGGAAGAAGTTGTATGACCCTTCAGACGTTGCCAAATCTCTTCTCATTAAATACGAAACCGTGAGTTATCTGTAACTATGTAAGAAGGTGATGAAATGGTGCTGGGTCTACACCATTTCGCGGGGGAAACAAGCCAAAAAATTCCAAAAATTTCAATTGGAGTCAACAATTTTTTGAGCTCCAATAAATATCAGCACTAGACTAAGAAGGAGTGGGACTGAAAGTTATAGTGTCTTTTCTCTGTAAATATGTTTTCTTCAATTTTTCATAGAGCCTTTTACGCAATCGGATCTAAATGATCTTAAAATTTTAAGAAGGGATACTCATAAATCAACTTGAAAATAAACATTTTGATGAAGGAAATTTAGTACAACTCTCGAATGTTCATACGGCGTTTCTCCTTAGCACGGCAGAGTAAGAGAGGGGTTTTAGCCACTTAGAGGCAAGAACAGATCCTAGCTTTCGCTTAAGGGACGAGTTATACGAGGGGATTTTCAGAAATTTTTTAGACCTTTTGCGTCATGTTTTGAAAAAATGGAAGAAAAGTCAAACCAGGCTCACATAGGTATGTCTAAAAGGAGGTAAGAGGTTGGCTTGCAAGCCTAAAAGCCTAAAATGGAAGAAGTCGACCAAAAGGGCTTACGTAATACCTACCTAAACGGTCTGAACAATGCAAAAAAAATTCTCTTCGACACTGGACGTACTAGACTATAAAACTGACAAAGCAATGTAAGCTAACATGATGGATACACCGCGTTTTCGTGAAAGCTGCCAAAGGAGGCAAAGGAAGCTGAAGGTTTCCTTTTTGCCGTTTGATCTCTTGGGGCCCCAGATTCGATTAGGAGCCAATTAACTGGCAAGTTGAACACAACTGTTTTTACTGAACTTTTTCCCTTGCTGTCGAATTCCCCCTAATTGCCTCCTCTCATCGGAACTTCTGATGCGCCCTCCCTAAGCCTTTGTCAATGTGAGTAGTGTCCGAATGCGGCCATGATTAGAGCAAGATTACGTCAATAACTTTTAGAAGAGGGCGGTTTTGTTAGTCCCAGAGAGAGGATCCTCCATGGATTCTTGGCATTTCATTTCTTCTGTTGCCGTAGATCTCCATTCAGCATTTTTTAATTGTCTTCCGACAAAATGCTGTTTTAAAAAACAGCTATCAAATATTAAATCTTCATTTTTTCGCGAGTCGACTCTGGCATACCATTAGGAACTCAAAGTGAAAAAATGAAGCCTTATGGCAGTTGGATTTTCATGTGATAGAGCAGTATGCGTGGAAGAAGAATTTAAAATTTGGACAGAATTGCGGCGTTTTTGCCTTGAACGACAGTAATGTCCCCACACGTAATGCTGGAGATTCACTCGAAATGTTTGCGACCCGAGTCGAGAGGTAGCATTGCATCAGTAGAGCTACTCTGCCGTGCGAAGGAAGAACACCGCATGAGCCTTCGAACGTTGTCAAGTTTCCTTCGATAAAAACCGAGTTAACAGGAAAAATTGTGAATATTTTTTTCCAAAATGTTCAGACAATTTTGTACGCAATTTAATCTAAAATATTTGAAAATTTCAAGGAAAAACATGCATGAATGTTGTAAAAAATATTTGTTTTATCAAAGGAAATTTGGCAACTCTCGAATGCTCATACGGCGTTCTTCTTTAGCACGGCAGTATAGTTGGGTTTTCTTGTGATAGAGAAGTACGCGTGGAGGAAAAATTTAAAATTTGCAACGGAGTTACTGCGTTTTTGCGTTGGACGGCACATACAGTGCTCTGCCGTGCAACGCAAAAACGCCGTAAACGGCATTTTAATTTTTTTGGAAACAATGTATCATAGCAGAAAAACGTGTGAACCTTGGAAAAATGTTTTTACACAATGGGCCTGTTGCAAACTTTTGCTAGAGTAAAACTAAGAGTTGTTTCTTATAGATAATGCCTCAAAAATCACGATGAGCGCATCGGCAAACTCTGAAATGCACTCATAACTTCACAGTCTGCGTAAGAAATTTGCGGTTTTTTGAGCTTCCCGCTTCAAAACGATACTACGGCACAGGTGAACATTTTGTAAGAGGAGTCGTTCCATCGTCGGCAATAATCATCATAGCCGACGCCAATCCGCCAAAACACGTTTAATGGGACGAGATAACACCTGAACTGGATTAGACCAGATAACAATCGGCGTGTTATAGTTCATATTTTGCACGCCCGAATTGATTGACCTTGAACTCTCCTTGAATTACGCGCGGAACTGCGTGCAAGCGTCGGCCATGATGAATATCGCCGACGATGGAGCGACTCCTCTAACAAAATGTTCACCTATGCCGTAGTATCGTTTTTGAAGCGGGAAGCTTAAAAAAACGCAAATTTCTTACGCATATTGTGAAGTTATGAGTGCATTTCAGACTTTGCCGATGCGCTCATCGTGATTTTTGAGGCATTATCTACAAGAAACAACTCTTATTTTTGCTCTAGCAAAAGTTTGCAACAGGCCCATTGAGATGTTGCATGTGTGAGGAATTTGCGATTTGACTGTTGATTCTTGTGTAAAAGTTGGTGAGAAACACGATGGTGCCACTGGTTTTCTCTGAAATCAACTCCCAAGCTCAAACAAAGCTCTCAAGTTGAGGCCAAAATGGAGGGGATATCCCACCCTACCCTGAGAGTCCACCTCTACATCAAGACAATTTCTCCATGCAAAGATAGGGAGCAAATTCATTGACAGGGCTGCCACTTTATTTGCGGACTCTAAAACTGAAAACACGGCATCACTGCTAATATATTTGCTCCCTATCTTTGCATGGAGAGTTTGTCTTGATGTAGAGGTGGACTCTCAGGATAGCGTGGGATATCCCCTCCATTTTGGCCTCAATTTGAGAGCTTTTTTTGAGCTTGGGAGTTGATTTCAGAGAAAAGCAGTGGCACCATGGTGTTTCCCGCGAACTTTTACGTAAGAATCAACAGTCAAATCGCAAATTCCTCACACATGCAACATCTCCATTATTCCGCAAATAATATCAAGAGCTTAACCTGAAAGTTTGAGGTGCATGAGTAAAACAGGTTTTATTTTATAAAGTGTCAAGTTCCGAAAAACGCCGGAAAATCTTGATGGATTTACGGCGTTCTTGCTGAGCACAGCAGTGCTAGAGTTTCACTCGAAATGTTTGCGATCCGAGTCGAGAGGTAGCATTGCCTCGGTGACCTACTGTGGATTGCTTGAAATTAGAGGTGAAGCTGAAACATTTATTTCGCGGCGGACGACCAGACTCGGGGCTGACAGGGACTGAAAGGGACGGAGACGTGACCTGCTGAAAAATCGAGCGTCAGGGCAGGCCGGGGAACCCGAACGAAATGCCACATCTTGTTACCTCGTAAGGAGCTTAAACTATCCTCCAAGCTCGGCTCATCCCTCATAACCTTCAAATCCCCGCAGCTCGCCTGACGCCCTCCAAGATTTTATTTATGAAAGTGTGATGTTTCCGAGCACTTTCCAGTCATACGCTGCTCAGAGCTTTCAGTTCTATTATTTTAAAAGGTCCAGCTTTCCTTCGAAAACGGAGAACTATTCTGCCGTGTTAAAGAAGAACGCCGCACAGTGAATCAAGTCAATTAGAGAGGTCGGACAAGAAATGGATTGCATTTTGCAAAAAGGAACCACTAGCATTGCAATGATGCTAAGATTGTGTAACTTCATCTTTCGCAATAAAATTGCGGACATCGTGAAAAAACTATGAAATTTAGATGGTAATTTTTGTCTTAAATTTACAGTTTTTAGCGAGTAAAATAGAAAGTATTAATGGATAATCGGGTTTTTCCTCCAAAACAATAGATGTTGCACAATCTTAGCAACATTGCAATGCTAGTGGTTCCATTTTGCAAAATGCAATCCAAATTGTTTACTAAAACTGCAAATTTTGATGTTCATTTCTTCACATTTTAAATTTTTAAAATTGCTTCTTGAAGAAAATTTCACGAAGAAAGCGATGGAACCACTTTTAAAATCTCAAAATTTTGTATAAATGGTGTTGTAAGCTTTAAAGGCTCCAAATTTTGTCCGACTCCTCCTACTGACTTGATCCATTGTGCGCCGTTTCAACCTTCAGGCGTTGCCAAATTGCCTTTGATGAAGAACAAATTTCCTGGTAAAATTATGAATATTTCTCTTCGAATTTTTCGTGTAATCTTTCTCGCAATTCCACCGAAAAGTCCTGAAAATTTCAAGAGAAAATATTCATAACTTACCTCGAAAATGAACATTTCATTAAAGGAAATTTGGCAACTCTCGAATGTTCATACGCCGTTCTTCCTTAGCACGGCAGTATGTTTAGTTTTGTTAAGGTTGAAAGGTGTCTCAGAGCTTATCCTGAAGTGTGCTCGTTTTGTTGGACAGATGTAAATCGAGTGATAATTTACACGACCTTCTTTTTCTTCTGTTTCAGGTAAAATTGCACGATAAAAATTGTTCGGCAGAACTATGGACCCGATCGTTTACTACGTAACGCAATTAAGTGGAGGTTCATGCTGCCGAGTTAAAAAAGAACGATGTATGAGCCCTCAGACGTTACTAACGTTCCTTCAGCGAAATTTGTGAATATGTTTCATCAAAATTTTTGAGAATGGACCACTAGACAAGGTACGAATTTCAGCACTCTGATACATGCTTCTTAACCAAAATTTCACGTAGAACACGATGCGCACAACGAAAATTACTGAAATCAACTCCTTACGAAGATATTCAATAATTTTGATGCGTGAATTCAAACCACCCGCTCATGAAAAACTCAATGCTCTACGTGATTCACATCGCGCGCTAAACGTTTATCATGACAGTCTTTGCAATATAAAAATCTGGCAACCTCAATCTTGACGCTTTGGCTCAGCTATAGCAAATTGCTTAAAGTTTGAACAACTTATGGTGGAAATGAACATTGCTCGATTGAGAAGATTGCTGAAACCGTTGTAGTGCGCGATTTGACTCACGTAGAGCTTTGAGTTTCTTGTGAGCGGGCAGTTCAAATTCCTCGTAACCAATGTGGAATAAAAATGTTAATAACTCCGTCAGTAGTTGATTTCAGTAATGGGCCTGTTGCAAACTTTTGCTAGAGCAGAATGAAGAGTTGTTTCCTATAGATAATGCCTCAAAAATCACGATGAGCGCATCGGTAAAGTCTGAAATGCACTCATAAATTCACAATCTGCGTAAGAAATTTGCGTTATTTTGAGCTTCCCGCTTCAAAAACGATACTACTGCACAAGTGAACATTTTGTTAGAGGAGTCGCTCCATCGTCGGCAATATTCATCATGGCCGACGCTTGCGCAGTTCCTCGCGTAATTCGAGGAGAGTTCAAGGTCAATTAAGGCGGGCGAGGAAAATATGAACCTAAACACTCCGATTGATATATGGTTTAATCCTGTTCAGGTGTTATCTCGTCCCATCACACGTGTTTTGGCGGACTGGCGTCGGCCATGATGAGTATTGTCGCCAATGGAACGACTCCTCTAACAAAATGTTCACCTGTACCGTAGTATCGTTTTCGAAGCGGGAAGCTCAAAAAACCGCAAATTTCTTACGCAGATTGTGAAGTTATGAGTGCATTTCAGACTTTGCCGATGCGCTCATCGTGATTTTTGAGGCATTATCTGCAGGAAACAACTCTTAGTTTTGCTCTAGCAAAAGTTTGCAACAGGCCCATTTTCGTTGCGCGAATCGTATTCTACGTGAAATTCTAGTTGAGAAACATGTATCAGAATGATTAAATTTGTACCTTGTCTAGTGGTCCATTGTATTCGCCGTTTAATCTAAAACGTCTGAAAGCTTAAAGATGAAAAATTCTGAACTGAATACTTTACCCGGAGAAATTGTACAGCATCCTAATGTTCATATGAAGCTTTTTATTTAATCGGAAGTATGAGTCTGAATACTTGCTAAAACGACAATGAAACGGAGCTTAATTAGTGGTACAAATTTAAAAATAAAAGTAAATCGATAGACAAATGAAACAAAATTGCAATTTTATGTGTAAAATTTGGGCGACTTGGTCTCGAAAAGTGGGAAACTCTGGCGTTACGAGATTTAGTCCCTGTTCGAGTGAAACAAGAGATAGGAGGGGGCGCCATTAAAAACTGGAAAATTGCGTTACGTGCTAATTGAACGCCCGCGCCTTTCGCAATGATCTCCAAGTAAGTAATTAGTCATAACATCATATTATTTCCCTTTTGCATGGCCGGATTTACCTACTTGCCGCCCATGGGTCGCCTGTATTTTGCCGCCCTCTTCTCATTCATTTTGAAACATTAATAAAAACCATCAAGTGAACGTGCCGGAGGGAGAAGGGTGCATAAGACGCGTTCACTCGTGTTTGACACATTTTTTGCGTAAGCCCTGTCAACACCACTAGCAAAAGTTCACGGAACTTCGCGCGAAAGTTCAGTTCCGCAAACTTATCTCTGTGTGGACAAGGCCTTTCATTTGTAAGAAATGAACTTAAAAATTAAGAAAGAACAAACATAAATGTGGTTCAATAATTTTAAGTTCCGCCGCCGTGCCGCGCTGACCACACTGTGTTTTGCGCAATGCGTGAAGTATTCATGTAGTCTTGAAGGCGCTTTGCGTTTCACGCCGCGCCGACCGCTGTTGACCGTACTGCGTTTGACGCAATGCGTGAAGTATTCATGCAGTCTCGTAGGCGCTAATATGTGTTACATGCCGACCGCCGCGCCGCGCCGAGGGCTTCTCCTTTTCACCTCAAGTCCTCGTTATCATTTCTCTCTGCGCTGCGCCGCTCCAAGCCAAATTACGTGTTTGGTTTCCCTCTTAACTCAACTAATTAAAGGTGCGCAGTCTTTTGTATAACCGAAATACAACAAAATTAGGAATTGATGAACTCTCAGGAAATGAGAGATTTTGTCACCTTCTCTTCTTTGTAATTTTATTCTGAATCCGATTTTTTTGTACCTGCATTTAAAAAAATTGCAAAGTTTGCCGCCCCCTAATTTTGCCACCCCCTTAATCCGGCCCTGCCCTTTTGAGTCTTTTCCTAGGTTTTTGCTACACATTATACAGTATTATGCGACTTCCTCCCGTTAGCACTGATGTTTACAAAGAAGTTTTCATTACAGAAAATTTTAAATGCGTGTTGCAAATAAACGCTTTTAAATTTTTGTACACATAAATTTCGGAAAGAGCTGATTTCTCGGTTCTAAGGACGAATTTCTAATCTTTTTCTGACTGTCCGCCTCGTACATGCTTAGGGGGAAAGAAGGACGATAATTCAATGGGTCACTAAATCATGAACGAATTTTGACTTGCGAATATAGTTTTCTGAAGGAAAATGACGCATAGAACACGATGCGCACATTAAAAACGCGAACAAGTAACTCAATAACCGAGAAATGCGCAGTTCAAATCGCTCAACTTATACGCAAATTTAAAACGCCCAGGTTTCGTGCCGCACCGAATGATGTCATCCGGCACCAATCAGAAGCGGGCACGGGTTTCCACGACGTCAATCAAATGTCTATCTACTCTTCGTATATGAGAACAATACTAAAGTCGAAATTATATCTTTTGAATTCAAAACTCGAATCTCATTCATATGTTAGCTGTAATAAACAAGCAACAATTCCACATTGGAATAAGTTTTATTTTGACAAACATCAGAGGAAAATGAGAGAAGACTGCGATATGACTACCGCAGTACATCAACACCGTCAGTTTCCCGAAATTCGGGTGCGTTTGAAATGTCTTGCAGTTTTTAGATTTTTCAAAAGCGGTTTTCTCCAGGATTTCGGCTCCCTAAAAATGCGGAAAAATCACCACGTTATCTACTCACATAGTGCTTTCAGAATATTCAATAAAATAAACAAGGTTTAGTGACCCATTGTTGATTCTCTTAAGTTGAGCTTTAAAAATCATGTAACCGGTACATATCGACGTTTGCCGGTTGCATGATTTTTAAAGCTCAACTTAAGAGAAAAAACCATTGAATATCCAAATTCCGAACCGTCTGATTACTGTTGGTCACCATGATGCAACATTCTTCTTTCATCGAAATTGGGGAACATTCCTGCAAAGTTTTCATTTGAAAATATTACGAAGTAAAAATTTTAGGACTGGTGACTTCCAAACTGAATTCCACTTGGATGAGAATTTGTTTCCGGAATTCCATCGAGCATCGAAGCATTAACCTAATTCTCAAAAACGTGCTCACCGAAGTACTCACCGCGACATTATCAGTCATCATCCAACGAATTATTTGATTAAAAAGCTGCCCATCAATCTTCATCAGGTGAAAAACACCGTTGATCTCCGCACTTAACTTTTACCTCGGCTGATTACATTACTTAGATGTTTAGAGCCTCTGAAATACATTGTTTATGCACGGCCCATAACTACAACAAGTTTGGCATCAAAGTGCAGCAGGTGATAATTGCGTCAAAAGTTGGTAACATTTCCCTGCTCCTCAACCGAAGTTACCGCCACATTTGGGTTCTAAAGAGTTTCCAAGAGGTCAGGTGTTCATATACTGTCACTGAACACACTCTAACGGAGGCGGCACCTACACTGCCGTGCTAAGGAAGAACGCCGTATGAACATCTGATTGCCAAATTTTCTTCAGTAAAATATTTACTTTTGAGGTAAGTTATGAATAGGATTGCATTTTGCAAAAAGGAACCAGAAGCATTGCAATGATTGTGCATTTTCATCCCATGCAATAAAATTACAGAAATCTTGAAAAAATATGAAATTCACAAGGTAATTTTTGTCCTAAATTTACAGTTTTGAGCGAGTAAGATAGAAACTGTCAATGGATAATCAGGTTTCTCTTCCAAGTCAAAGAAGTTGCACAATCTTGCTACACTGCAATGCTCCTGGTTCCTTTTTGCAAAATGCAATCCAATATTTTTCCTTGAAATTTTCAGGAACTTCGGGTGAAATTGCGAACAACATTATCTGAAACATTAGGGGGAAAAATATTTCTAACTTTACCAGGAAATTCGTGTTTTATGAATGGTAATTTGGCAACGCCTGAAGGTACATACGGCGTTTTTCCTTACCACGGTAGTTCTGCTAACCATGACTAATGAATATCGTCTCCAACAAGGAAGTTTGCAAGGCAGTTTTGCCAAAGCGGACTAACTCTTCACTCAGTCATTTATTCGGCGGAAATTAGCCTTGATCCCGGGAAGAAACTTCCACATGGTGGAAAACCATTACTTTGTTTCCGATCGGAGCATGGCGAAAATCCCGCGGAGCCATGCAAATTATTGGCGAGTCGCCGACCAGTCCGGCAACAGGGCCCGTCTCTCCGGGTGAATACATCATCGTTATCTGAGCGCGCCTTTTTTACGGTGAAAATTTTAAAAGCCGAGCACCTGCGATGTACCTGACTCCGACTCGAGATGCTGCAATTTTTCACGCGTCAAAGTTTCTGGCTCTTATCTCGCGGAGCAATTTTGTCAGGCGGGCGAAACGCGTTATTGTCGTGTCGTCCCCGACGGCGGGCGCGAAAATAAATAACGGAAAATGAAAGCTCCTCTCGAAGGAAACGAAACGTCGCTCACGAGTATGTGAATACGAACACGAACGCTGCCGTGCTAAGTAAGAACGCCGTATGAACATGCGAGAGTTGCCAAATTGCCCTTGATGAAACACGTATTTTTGACTGCATTCGTGCATATTTCTCCTTGAAATTTTCAGATATATTAGATTAAATTGCGTACAAATTGTCTGAAAATTTTCGAAAATAATATTCATAATTTTACGAGTGAATTCGGCTTTTATCGGAGGAAACTTGGCAACGTCTGAAGGCTCATACGGCGTTCTTCCTTACAGAACGAGGGTTCGCACACGCTCTTCGGGAAATAATTTTCGGGTGCAACGGGAAGCGCATCGGTCCGGGCCGGAGTCTGATTTCTATCTCTTGGCTTCTTTCAGTTCGTTTTCTTTTGCGCAAAAACACAATTTAAAAAAAAAATACAATGCCTTGTTATTGGCGTGCGTGCACACATCTCGTCGTTTCCCTCAGGAAAAAGCGTAACTCAATTTTAATGTTGCCGAATTTCTCCTCGCGAATTGCTCATTGACCAGGTGAAGCTTGGGCATTTCTGTCTAAAAATTTTACTGATTTTCCGCAGATTTCATGAAAAAATCAGAAAAATCTTGGATGAAAATAGCAAATATACGTAATTAAAAACAATTAATTGTTTTAGTCAATTTGGCGACCCTTGAATGGTGTTACGCTCCTTCGCCCGGGAGACGAAGCCCAGACTTTGCCTACATGGAGAGACCGTTTTTCTAGAGTCAAGAAATGTGAAATACATGTTTAATTGGTTCCTATTCCAATTAAACGTTGCTTATTCAACGGCCATTCAAATAAAATACAAGGTTACTTTGAGATAAAAAAAAAAATTGTCCTAAGGATCGTAAGTAGGGTTTCTTTATATCGACCTTTGTGTTCGGTTCGTGTAATCCTCTTCTTAGATCACGCAACCGAAACCGTAGGAAAAGCTCGGTTGCATTAATCGAGAACCAAGAGTTATACATGAACCGAATAGTGCCACCGATAAAAAAAACACCATACTTACGGTTCGAACTTACGACCGAGCTTTTTTTTCTCTAAGTACAAACAAGAGTACCTATGGGAGAGTACGGGAATGTCGGTAATTTTGAAGAGTATAGGTCATGGAGCTTTTAGGGCCCAAAAGGGCAGCCAAGCGATGAACTCCAATTATCCAGAACGAGTTATTAATATAATTATTGCGACCAATTGTTTATAAAGAATGTATTCAACTTAGTTTTTGCATAAATTTACTCAATTTTTTGGAAAGATGCTAATAAACGTTCATGGCCATTTTAGTTCTATATTGGAATCTGAAGATAGATACCGACATTTTTCTTGTATTTTTTCGTGTAGGGAGGTTGGCCGCCCTTCTGGGTCCTGAAAGTTCCATATTTTGACATGTCTATACTGTCTCCGATGAGGTACTCTTACAGAATTACAGGACTTGAAAAAAGAGCAAAAAAAGAGGGGTCAAGAAATTAATGATTGATTGATCGCCAAGGTGCCTTTTTAGGCCCTGAGAGCTCCATATTATGACATGTCTCCCTATACTCTCCCTATGTAGGTACCATAGTACAAAATACTGGCCCAGGATAACAACATCGTTCTCGCTTTGAAAGGTAGCCAAGTCTTACGTTTTTAGATTTTTACATTTTTTTACTGTTTTATCCAACTGAGGAGGGCTGAGTTTTCAGCCGAAACATTTTGGTGGTGTTTACTTGAAAATTAACCTTGTTACCCGCTGTGTAAATTTTTTTTATTATTGTTGTACAAAATACTTGCCAAGGGTTTGGCCGCGTAGCGGTAAGAGGTATCTCTAAGCAAATATATTCCTTTAGCACATAATGTAAGGTTCCTGTAAGCATATATTTTGCCGCCGTATGATACGGTCTACCTCACATTCTTCACTTACGTTGGCGGCATTGTTGATGGTAGTTGCTTTGTGACGTCAACCTCTGTAAACTTACAAAAAGCAATGCGAAGCTTACAAAGGCACCGGGAGCTTTTCCGAGAAGCTCCCCTTAAAGTTTCACACCCCCAGCCGGAGCCGTCAACAGACTGTAAATCCCGGGAGGGTGCGAAAGCTGAAATCCCGCGAGAGGCAAATGAATTAAGCGGCTGCACCGCTGCACCGCTGCACCGCACCGCGAATCGCACTCCGAAACCGCGGGCCCCGTCGATCTTGAGACTGAGCCGCCTCTCGAGGGATCGTCGCCTCTGATGTTAGAACGTATCCCCATTTCCACGTGAACCCTGTTTTACATATGAATGAATGCTACCTAGGGCTCATGTGGAAATCGAGATACGAGGGACGTAAGAGGAGCGACGAAATTTGCTGCATATTCTGGGAGGCGCGACAGGTTCCCATCGCAGATGCAAGATTTCCTACAAAATCAAATAAGGTTTCATGAATTTTTTTGTAACTTTGAGTGACGACTCAGTAGGGGCAAGAGGTGGATTCAGACACTTGTAACGGGAAGGGTGAATGTTTTCTAGACCCTATACACCAGGGGTGCGGTGGGTGCTTTCGCTATGGAGTACCCCTCAGGACAAAAAGGGGTCTGGGGAGGGGGGTTGCCTCCAGAATATTCTCCAAGTTTTAAAGCATGTAATATGCAGTTTGAGTCAGTTTAAAGTTTCTTGCCAAATTCTTGGCTACTTTATGAATAATCCATACTTAGCCAATGTTTTTAAAACTTTTTGCAGTATACTGAGACAGCTCTGATTTGTCAAGAAATTCTGAAAAACATAATTTTAAAATTTCGAACACAAATCATCATGGTGCGAACTTTGGAGTTACGTTTGTCAGCAGCAAACAAGCAACAATTCCACATTGAAATTTTAACAAACCCTTTTATTTTGACAAACATGAGTGGAAAATGAGTGGAAATAGTGGTTTGACTGCCGTGGTGCATCAATTCAATCATTTTTTCGCCATTCTTGCGCATTTGAAATTTCTTCAAGTTTTGGACTTTTTAAAAGCGGGCTTTTGGCTCCAAAAATACGGAAGTAATCACTACGTAATCTACTCACATGTTACTCTCAGAATATGAAGTAAAGAACACAAGGTTTCGATACCTACGTCTCCCCAAAAACATTCAATTTTTGAAAACGCTTTGAACGATCTTCCCCAAAAATTTCCAGGACATCGAAACAAATTGCAAATAAAATCCCATGGAAAACTGAAGAAAAATAATTCACGGGTATTCCAGAAAACGCACCTCGCAGAAGAAATCTGACAACATCGGAAAAGCCGTACGGCGTTTTTCCTCCTTGCGACGAGATTTTCGTCCCTGCGGGACGAAAAGGAAGCGGCAACAGAGTCGCGGCTCATCATCCAACTGCATTCACCATTCATCAGTTCGCTTCGCGCTCCGCCAAATGGAATTCCCATGCACCCTGCACACCCTCCACCTTCATCACACTGACATCTCCTCAGCGCGCCGCGGCGCCCCCCCCCCCCTCCCCTCGCTCCTCCCGCGGACCCCCACAGCCGTCTCTTTTTCTCACGCCTCATTACAACTTGGGATCCCCGGAGCCAAAGCTCCACGGCTGCCGAGGTCGGAGCCGGATAAATTATGAAAAACTACGCTGTCGTGCTACGGAAAAACGTCCTATGAATTTTCCAACGTTGCCAAATTTCCCCCCCAAAAAAGTGTGAATTTTATAGGAAGCCCGTGGATTATTTTTTGGAAATTTGTGACGATTTAGTTCGAGGATTTAGTTTCGGAGGATTTAGTTTTGGAGGATTTAGTCTCGAGTTATTGAAAATTTGGAGGGAAAATTTAGAACGCTGGGGAAAAAAAACCACATTGGATCTAGAGTCCAGACTCTTAAAAACATCAACAAGAAAAAATACTCTTGATTCAATCGGATTTAAGCTTAAATAAGAACTCATTCTCTTAATTTGAGCGGATTTTCTTTTGATTTAAGCTTAAATCTGATTAAATCAAGAGTGTTTTTTCTTGTCAATGTTTTCAAGAGTCTGGACTCTAGATCCAATGTGGTTTTTTTTCAGTGTAGGTTGCCGCCGATCTGGAAAACCTGGAGGGTCGACAGAGATCCGGAGACCGATTGATGAACATGTAATCTTTATTCTCGTTTGTGACACGGTAACAAATGAGAAATGGATTCACATTGTCTTAACTCTCAGTATAAAGGGACTCTAAGAATACTGTCAGTTAAAAGAATATTCTACCAGGAGAAATTCGGCAACGTTTGAATTTTCATACGCAGTTTTTCCCTGAGTAAGAGGCGGTGTTCCGGGTGCAGGTGCACGGACAGGCAGCGATGCACTGTTGCTGGAGAGACGGCAGCTGGGAAGCCAAAGTGCAGAACCGCGTCCGTAAAAATCCATGATGCATCGCCGTGCACTCGGGCGATTTATCGCTGCCTCGAGATACCCGGGGGGATGCGAAAGGGAGCGAAGGTCGGAAGGGATGAAGTCGAGGGGCGGGGGTTCGGGAAAACTCTAAAATGGATGATGGATCATTTTCGAGTACTGCGGATGATTATATGTAAAAGTTTCGGCTAAGTGAATCCACACCGGAGGTAAACAAACATTGACGGGTCGAACAAATTCTGCCCAAACACCGGTTTTGAGTGTAATAATTCGTATTCGATAGTGGTTCGATGTATCGTTCGGTTCAAAACAATAGAACATAACCTCGAAAATGTCTTCTTCTTCTTCTTCTGTTAGTTTACTGGCTTATATTCCAGATGTGGAACCTACAGCCATCTATACAACCTCAAAAATGGATGATGGATCATTATCGAGTACTGCGGATGATTATATGTAAAAGTTTCGGCTAAGTAAATCCACACCGGAGGTAAACAAACATTGACGGGTCGAACAAATTCTGCCAAAATACCGATTTTGAGTGTTATAATTCGTATTCGATAGTGGTTCGATGTATCGTTTGGTTCAAAACAATAAAAATGGATGATGGATCATTATCGAGTACTGCGGATGATAATATGTAAAAGTTTCGACTAAGTGAATCCACACCGGAGGTAAATAAACATTGACAGGTCGAACAAATTCTGCCAAAACACCGGTTTTGAGTGTTATAGATAGAATTCGATAGTTATTCGATGTATTTTTCGGTTTAAAACAATCGAACGTAACCTCAAACACAAATTTTAGGATCTAAGTTGGAAAATATGAAAATAAGAGAATTCTTAGTAATTTTACACAGCCATTTGGTACTCATAAGTATCAAAAATTTATCACAAGAAACCCGTTCCCTCAAATTATTCAATTGAATTTTGAGGCTATGTTTACATGTTGAACCAATCGCTACAGAACCAGATTCAGGGGGTGGCCACATGGGCCGCGGCCCATGGCGGCAAATTTAGCAATTTTTTTAAATGTAAGTAGGTATAAAAAAAATTCGGATTCAAAAAAAAAAATTATGAATGAGAAAAGGGGACAAAATCTCGCTTTCCTGAGAGTATAGTAATTTCTAATTTTGTCGTTTTTTGGTGATACAAGAGACAGCATCTTTAATTAGTCAAGTTAAGAGAGGAACTTAACACGCAATTTGGCCTGGAGCTCAGCGCAGAGAGGAATGATAACTAGGACTTGAGATGAAAAGGACGCAAGCCCTCGGCACAGCGGTCGACATGTAACAGATATTAGCGCCTACAAGACTGCGTGAATACTTCACGCATTGCGCCAAATACACTGTGATCAGCCCGGCGCAGTGGCGGAAATTAAAATTGTCAAACCACATTTATGTTTGTTCTTTCATAATTTTTTGGTTCATTTCTTCTAAATGGAGTGCCTTGTCCACTCAGAGATATGTTTACGGAACTTAACTTTCGCGCAAAGTTCCGTGAAATTTCGCTAGTAGTGTTGACAGCGCTTTTGCAAAAAATGTATCCAACACGAGTAAACGCGTCTTATGCACTCCACCGCTCCGGCACGTTTACTTGACGGTTGTTATATATATTATTATGTTTCAAAACGAATGAGAAGGGGGTGGCAGAATACAGGCGGCCCATGAGCGGCAAGTAGGTAAATCCGGCCCTGAATCGCTATCATTACAATCTCACCTGTTTGATGTATCGAATACAATTCATTCCTGTGATGGTGTTGAGCTTATTATCCTTGAGGTGGAAACTTTAATTAGTTTATTTGATAATATTTAATAGTAGTATTTTTATAAAGTCGGGAATGCGCATAGTTTCCCCCGATTTTTCAAGAATTATCAATAATATACATCGATATTTCTAACGTTCGCTTGATCAGCGCGGCCGGCGTTTTGCCTTTTTGTGCACCGGATCCGGAAAGTTCCTTAATTTCTTCGGGTATGCAATTTGATCTCCGCCGCGTTAGAATAGTTGCTCACGGTCGAGGACGCGCGCATAGCTGGAAAAGCCAAGATGGGGTTCGAAAATATTTTTCTCGCATATGTATTATGTTGTTTTATACATTAAACGAGGTAATACCATTTTTATGATAGGCAGAATATATCAATAGTTGTAATGTTTTATTTGAAACATTGATTTTGCAACGTTCAAAGGAACTTTTTTCGATCAACATGTGAGTAAAAAGATAATTTCTAATTTTCCAAATCCGTATTTCATAAGGTTGGCTTTTTGAATTGAATCTTACGAATATCCAATTTTGCAACGCTCTGTCAGTATCGTTTGGATCTTATCTCGCGATTCCATGTCGTGCACGCAACAAACAGTGCTCTTTCAATTACAACGGAAGTGAGGTCGCCGGAAGAACGAATGAAAAGAGCGAAAAGCCGCAACTTGTGTGGCAGGTGTAGGAGTATTTGTCAGTGCGTTTTGCATAGGACGCGAATCGAGCCGGGGTGATTTGGTGAGGTGAGAAAAAAATACAGAAGTCAAGTCGGGTTGAAACTCGAGGATTGAAAATAAAGTTCACCGAGTTTGTTTGTGCTTGCGTTCGGCAGCGTATTACCCGACTCGAATAAATGGTTACCCGTCAAAGTTTCTCTCTCTCGCTAATTATATTATAACTTTGGCTCGCGAGAGCGCGCCCCTACCCCCGATTGGCTCGAAACTCTAGACAGAACAAATTACCCATCTCGACTTCCGGTATAAAAAAAAAGAAAAAACCTGCTTGCCTCTGTGGTTGTATCACCGTGCAAAGAAAAAAACGCCGTATGAACCGTCAGCCGTTGCCAAATTTCCTGCGATAAAACACGAATTTCCCGGTAAACTTATGAATATTTTCCCTCCCATTTTTCAGGTAATTTTAGTTCGCAATTCCACATAAAGGTCCTTAAAATTTCAAGGGAAAACGTTCATAACTTTCCTGAAAAATAAACATTTTATCATAGGAAATTTGGCAACTCTCGAATGTTCATACGACGTTCTTCCTTAGCGCGGCAGTATTGGCGCGGAAGATGAAGAGGTTCGATGAGAGTGGCGCACGACTCAGCGGAGTGTTTGATCGGAAGTTTTTTAATCAAAAGGGAGAAGGATTTTATGTGTGCGTCAGTTAATAGATACTCTTAATTGGGGAGCGGGGTAAAATATGCAAATAGTGGACCGGAATTGGAAATTAGGCTCCGTGATTCAAGAGTCCTGACACGGAATTGTCGTATCATCAAATTAGATTCATTTGATCTTCGTCGTAATTATTCCGTATGGAAATTGTTTTTTATTCATTTATTTTTCATCCCCTCTTTCTTTTAAAAATTCAATTTTAACCTGTCCTGTGGAAGTATTCCTCTACCTAGGAACCGTTTGGTAATGAAAGGAAAAAAACACCTTTCTCGAATGCAACCTCTCGAAATTTATGTTTTTGATCCACTCTCTGAAAAAATGCTAGCCATACTTTGCGGAAGTTTTAATGAGTCTTTCTTAATGAAACAAAGAATAATGGAAGAACTCGGGAACTTCAAGTGCTTAGCTAATAGATGTTTACAGATGCTCAGTATATTATTATCAAAAACATAGGATGAAAAACGGGAGACAGGACTTAAAATTACACATAAAAACCCAAAACGTTTCGGCCCAAAACCGAGCCATTTTCAGTCGGAAAATAAAAATAAAATATAAAAATTCCAAATAATAATAATAAGTAATAAAAATCCCAATAAATCTAAAATCATAAAAGTCCAATAAATATTAAAAGTTGGAATTTTATTTTTATTCTTCCGACTGAAAACGGCTCAGTTTTGGGCCGAAACACCTCGGGTTTTTATGTGCAATTTTTAGCCTTGTTTCCCGTTTTTTTTCCTATGTTGATATCACCATTGTTGCGGGCTTCTGTTTTATAAATTTTAACCTTTGTCGTCATTATTTTGATACCACGATTTCAACTCATGTGTGTGCATACTTTTGCATACCTCATGAACCAAGATTGCTACACCAAAGGCAAAATGACATTATTTCCCCGCCACTTTTTACAAATTCAAATTGCATAAAGGATGAAATGGACTGAATTTTGCAATTTATTTCTATGAATTCTAGCCCGGTTTAAAAATAACGTATGTGCCATTAGTTTCCCTATGCACATAAGTATTTTTCCAGAAGAGCCAGAATTTGTAGTTCCAAATTGCAAAATGCAGTCCAAATAAAGGAACCGTAACTATTTCTTCCCTCAGAGTATTTTGCGTAGCCCTGGGTATAGGTCGTTAAAAGCTGTCGTATGCGCAAGGAGAAGGCGCTTTTAACGAACCTTTTGTTACGAATCACGCGAAGAATCCTTTTGAACGGCTTCGCACCATTCTGAAAACCGTGAATGTCCGTGTGGTGAATGCGCGTAAGCTGTTTTTGATGCACATTTCTTGTGCATTTTCTTGCTTTGCAGAGAGGTACCTTTCGCATAATACTGTTTTGTCCTGTTTCTTATTTTAGCACACATTTGTACTGAGCTCCTTTGTGAGCCTTCTCAAAAAAAGACAGGCATAAATGCAATGCATTGTGGAGTATAAGGCGGAAAAAGTCAGCTTTGGGATTACGTGCGAAAGAGCTTTTCTGCTAGGACAGTAGACACAGCTTTCAACCACGGCAAGTTTCAACCAAGTGCTAATATAAATGTACTAAGATAAATATATTTGAACTTTAGCATTTGGGTGGTCATTTCCTCATAATTAGACGTCATTATACGTTTTAAAGAAACGTCTACGAAAGATTTAATTGAGACATCTTAACAAATAAGAAGGATTGTGCCAGTAGAGGCATTCATCAAAAGGCGAGCATTTAAAAATTTGCGTGTTTATGGTTACTTTGAGGTTACCAAATTTTTTGGGATTAAATTGAATGTTCTAATTAAACCGTAGTTTACTCTGAGACACCTGAGGATGAAGAAAGTGTCCTGTTCAACTAATGTACTCTTTTTTCTCTCAATGTTACTCAAGAGGTTGTGACTTGCGAGTAGCTAGTGCATTGAACCATTGTGTTGTAACAATACCAATTCGATCCAAGTTCAATCGTGGCTGTTCGCGCCTACTTTTTAGCAACGTTGCAAATTTTATACAAAAAGATTCAGTAAGTGTAACCTAAAGATTTTGTCTATGTAACTCAAAGAAAAACCAACCACAAAATATGCATCGCACGTTCAGGTTACTTTGTGTTGTACATTTCATTTTAACACGAAAAGTCGGTTACTTTTTTTTATGTGTAGGAGGGTGTAGGTCCTTATATTTTTCCTACAGCGTAGTTCAGGGGATTAATAATTTGCAGCAATGTGAGGGTGGCTGTACACAGAATGGCTTTAATTCTGCCACGCACAAAAAAGTCCCCTGAAATTCACCACGTTGGTGTCGTGTTAAAGTGCTCGACCGGTTTTTTTTCCCCCGCGCACATGCGTTTCAGGCTTGTGATTTTATGAAAATGCTGCCGGAATAAAACCACTCATAAACAAAAGCAAATCCGCCACATACGATCCAAAAAGCTTTGTACGCACAAGTATACATAAATATTATTGGGCCGTAATGCATCTATGTACGCAAGGGTTTATCCATATTTTATTTCAGGATTAATTGGATCAGGACTCTTCTTTACGTTCGTTGCGGGAATCACTATAAAATAAAACGTTTCAGCCGACCACGAAACAATACCATTCATGGGAGTTTCATACGATATTCATAGAATCTATGATCAGTAAGTTTCCATTTAATTTTTTAGCATCGCTCGTATTGGGTGATTATAAACTCCAGCTAGTTTGAAGTGACTGTGCGTGCGTGTGTGCATCCGACAAAATTTCCATGCATACAAAGTAAGCAATCAAAGAGGTATGAATTTTAGAAAATCGACTGAGATTCTGAATTTTGAGCGTTGGAGTAATTGAAGTATCTAAAATTTATGATGTTCTAATCGTGCCGTAAAAGATTAAATCAATGAAGACGGGGGAACTTTGAGGAGAGAACGCATCGGAAAATTGCAGCACGTTTTGCAGAAAAGAACCAAACCACATCAGCCATTTCCAGGTTTAACTGGGAAACTTCATTTTTCACAAGAGAATTTCTTGCTGATTCCTTTGAAAATTTTTAGGAATTTGCATCGTTAGACCATTCGAGTCAATATTTGTACTATAAATTTCAGTGCAGAATCCTCCGTTATTGAACGTTCATGACGTATATTATCCCACATTTAATTCGAAAAGCCTTAAATGAAACTGTATGCATTATTTGCGAAATTTTCGTGCCGGAACTTCACTCAAGTTTTCAAAAAAATGGAGGTTGGTTTGATCCCTTTATGTGGCCCGCGTTATTTCGAGCTACGTCAAACTGTTGTCATCAGTCGAAAACGCCTTCAGTTTCGCGAGATACTTCACCACTCACAACAGAGTTAAAATATTTGTATCATAAATCGCGGTTCAGAATCCTCCGTTTTTCGAGTATTAATGAAGTGCATAGTCTCGTATTTCATAGGAAAAAGTTTAAGGAAACTGCTAGCACTATTATGCACATACATAACTGTATCTTGCTGTAGTTCTCAAGGATTGAACCGGCTGAAAATGGATGGCGGCTCAGCCTCTGACTCATAGCGTTCTTTAGAGGTACGTCAAACTGTTGTCACCAGTCGAAAACGCCTTCAATTTCGCGTGATACTTCACCACTCACTTTAGAGTTAAAATATTTGTATCATAAATCGCGGTTCAGAATCCTCCGTTTCTCGAATATTAATAAAGTGCATTGTCTCGTATCTCGTAGAAAAAACGTCCATGGAAACTGTCAGCACCATTATGTACATACGTAACCGTATCTTGTTGTAGTTCTCAAGGATTGAACCGGCTGAAAATGGATGGCGGCTCAGCCTCTGACTCATAGCGTTGTTTAGAGGCACGTCAAACTGTTGTCACCAGTCGAAAACGCCTTCAGTTTCGCGAGATACTTCACCACTCACACCAGAGTTAAAATATTCGTATCATAAATCGCGGTTCAGAATCCTCCGTTTTTCGAATATTAATGAAGTGCATTGTCTTGTATTTCATCGGAAAAATGTTTACGGAAACCGTTAGCACTATTATGCACATACATAACTGTATCTCGCTGTAGTTTTTAAATATTGAACTGGCCGAAAATGGATGGCGGCAGCCTCTGACTCACGGCTTGCGGTATGGCGGGTGGCCGTTTGATGATGAGAGGACGCGGCTAGCTCTGGCGAATAATTTTCACGGAACCCGGCGATTTTGTGTCGGGCGCGGATAGGCCCGGCACAATACACACTGCAGTCTTGGGCTCTGCTCGTGGTTATTTTTGCCGCTCTTGAGAATGAGATGGAACAATGCAGTTGTGCTTCAACGACTTGCACAAACAATTGGCACGACGTTTCATTTTTCCGCCCCGTTGCCACATCGCGGGGTCTCATCCTTAAAGACGCCGCAATAGAATGATTTGGTGGATGAGTCATTCATGCAGTATTTGACAGATCAAGTTGTGATTGGAGAATTTTCAGGTGTCTACATTTGTGTGAATTTTATATTGAAGAAGAAACTACCGAATGACTGACCATGGGGATATCCTTCGTTTCTGAAATGAACAATTATTATGAAAGGTATGACCTTATCTGTTAAAATGCATGAGTTTAAAAGGGAAATGTCGTCTGATGCCGTCACAAGGAGGCAGATTTTCTCACATTTGAATCTATCTTTCCACAATATCCCATGTTAGGAAAAATACTGCGAAAGCAACTCATTTAGCAGTCTCAGATTTAGCAATAGAAAAATTTCGACTTAATTATTTTAAGATGCGTACTTTATCATGTTAAAATAAGCGGAAATAAATACAAATTTTAGCAAATTTTTTTTATATATTGACGTCTCATCAGGAAACCCCTTAAAGCTGAACCAACGCCCTCTATCACTGCGAGTTTGGATTTGGTGCGGAAACTTACCCCTTCGTACAAAATCTTATGACAACTGACCCGGAACTGTGTTCAGAATTCGAAAAATATGAATGATTTTCACTGGGGGTGTAGCTTTGGAGGAGTGGGCTGTAGCCGTTGGGAACCTGCAGGACCTCAACTTTTATTTTACCTGAAAAATCGTCCCTTGAGCTTTCGCTAATTAAACCTGAGACATCACGTAGATTCGGAAGAGAAATACATTCCGGATCACTCTCTGAAATTCTTAACAGCACTGGGAAAAAAAACTCCGGCAGTGAAAGCCGTAATTACGTGCTATATAGACATGTCATCTGCGTTCCGGGCTCAGTGGCCAAAAATTCCGGGCGGAGCACCCGGGACAATCGATGTTACGGGTCCAGCGCCCGGAAATTTTGACTTAAAGTCCGGAACGGACGGTATTTCTATACAGCTCGTGACTGTTTTTCCAGTCAGTGTTCCCTCTTTAACGCTCCTGAGTTTTTACGTTCCAGCTCGGCTTCGTCTTGTCAGAAGTTCATTGATTACGGCCTTCCTTGTCTCCACGGGACGTTTTCATGGGATTTGTCCCAAGTTCGAATCGCAGGAATGAAACTTCTGGGATTTTTCCCAGTTACCGTCTCCACGGGACGGGGCTCATACAGTCCTGCGACTAGTTTGCGCAGGAAGATAAATTAGTTAAAGTCGAGTATTTAACCGGGATTAAAATAATAATTGCACTCAATTGACCATTAGACACATTATTTTAACTAAACAAACATGAACAATGTAGTAATGAATAAAATATCGCACAATTCGTTTTCACTTCTTCTTCTACTCTCAGTGGGTCCTAGGGGTACAAGTACCATACTTGGTACTGGGAAAAATATTGATTAACTCAATATTTTTCCCAACTTCGTAAGTGGGATTTTTCCCTGGGACAAATCTCGTGAAACGGTTCGTGGAGACAAGGCCTTAGGAGAAATTGAAAATCTTGAGTTTGTCTTAAGTTGTTGAGTTCGTATCAAGACAACGATCCAGCTCAAGATTTACGAGACAACGCGGCAACGGAGTGCAACGTGGGGCGAGACACCCATCGGGAGTTAATATTTGTGTCTCGGGAACGGCAGCACAGTGGCAGACGCGAGCTTCTTGTTGTTCCAAGCCGCTCTAATTGTTTTGCTTAAAGAAACTAAAGTCACTCCGAACCGGGCGTCCCCACGCTACGGAGCGCCGTGCTCTGCGGTTGCGGCCTCCAGATTTATTCTCGATGTTGTCCCTCTTTCCTCATCCCCGAATGAAGCGGGGAGGCAGCCATTGTTCCCGGATGAGGTTCAAAGACGGGGCTAACGTGTCCAGAGATGGTATGTTTTAGAGGCTCCGCACACGCCGTGCTAAGGAAAAACGACGTATGAACATTTATGTTGCCCAATTTTCTCCGAGAAAAAACTTAACTAAAAACTTATCATTGATAGGAGTATTTAAAAGATATTGTCTCAGGAATGATGTAAAACATTTTGTCTTTGATTGAGAAATAGAGCTAAAGCTCACAGCATCTGGTACGGTCAAGCATTCCTCAAGAACTTTTTCTTTCAAATGATTGTTTACTCCTCGACTCATATTCACGGAAGACTATTTGACTTACTAATGGGCCTCTAGACAGGATAATAGCTCGAGCAACAAAAGGTTCTCGATCAGTGGCTCAATCGACCGCTACGGACAATGTTTATATTGACGCAACGTTATGTTTACGATCGGATACAGCCAATTCCTGTGCCCTGATTTATCTGGTTGCATACTCCAAATTATGAAGGCACTTAGGGCTAAAAAAAACTGCGGCACCAGGCACCGGGAATTTTTTTATTGCTGAATCGGAGACTGCTAAATGAGCTGCAATCGCAGTATTTTTTATATTTATTTTCTAACATAGGAGATTGTGGGGGAAAATATTTAAAAGTAAGAAAATGTACCTCCTTGTGACGTCATCAGGTAGCATTAGCTTTATAACGCATTTATTTTCACAGACTATGTCATATCTCTTCTAATTACGTTTTATTTTAGGAACGAAGGATATCCCCCTCATGCTCAGTTCACGAAGTACGCTTGGCGGACGCATCGTGAAACGCTAGCGAATTACTCTCTTTAGATTGAGGTTTCAGGAGGAAGAAGCGACTGAGGCAAAATCATACCTCGAAGTTAAATGCGTATTTTTTCATACATAAATTAACAGACGTTAAGAAAGCGTCATGAGTTCTTGGTTAAAAAATAAAAACAAAAGTCGACTTGGGAGCGTGAAACACAGTTAGACTGATTTTGGCCGGAGACGCCCAATTTGTCATTCCGTCGTCGTCGGCTGCCCCAATTTCCATCAAATTCATCCGGGAAGATGACGCAGCAATCGTGAATCCTGGTTTCTCAAATCAAATTAATTAGTTTCATCCGAAGCCAGAACTCTCCTCCTTGGCGGTTGCACCCGCCCTCACCTCGTCCCTCCTCTGAAATACCAGCGTACCTCTATTTCCACATGAGCCTTGGTGAGCATAACGTTATACGGACAGCAGGGCTCACGGAGAGGATGGAGTTGCGTCTTTACGTGAGGGGGACGACGACCTCTCACCCTGAGGCTTGGACCAGCCGAAGTTGTCCGTTTAAGAACGGAAACACAATTAGTGCCGAAATTTGGCGAGTCCCAACTTGGACTTGGACGTATTTCTATCAAACGGAACTACGTGCATTAAGACATGAGCCCTGAGACCCATAAGGATATATGCATAACAGGACTCACATCATGATGCACATAGTTCCGTTTGACAGAAATGCGTCCACTTATTCACCGGGATCCTAACCCTTTCGCCCACGGCGATCCTTAGTCTTCATCGGACCGTTTAATTCACGTAAGATTCCGTAACGTAATTCCGTAAGTGTAGCGCGGGTGTGAACCGTGAAAGACCCGTCGAGTCCAGACCCCGTGGCTCATGAATTTAAGGAGCGCTTATATTGTGAACTAATAATTGAGGGCTTTTTATGGGCCTGTCGTCACTTTTTTTTGGCACCATCGCTAATACGTATCTTTATCTTGTTTTTGAACCGTTCTTGGAAGTGGCAATCGGAATCTCACGATGTTTAATGGGGTGAAGGGGCTCATTAGTTAGACAGTATTTTGCGATTAGGAACCACTGTTCCTGAATCCTGGCTCACCCGCAAAAACACCGATTTGTATAAGGAAACTAATGGCTCATACGTTATTTGTAAAATAAGCTAGAAATAGTAGTTTCTAATTGCAAAATGCAGTCTATGGCTTGAGCTGAATCTCTAATTTGATTGTCACGTTCCTTGGAGTGCAGAATTGATGGAACTTCGGTGTCTTTTTGTTTGTTTGTGAGGAATATAACACCATAGTTCGCCAATTTTTTTAAAGGGCGAGGAGAATATTCTCGCTCCACGAATATGCATGATATTCTTTTATAAAAAAAACTATATCTGGTACCTCAAGAAAGAAAACATTGGTCTCATAAATAGTAAGTAGCGACCCTGGTAAAAATTGGATATAGGAGCTGCGTTTCAAAATACCGTAGGAGTTCTTATAGCCGACTGAAAAAGGTGATAGAAAATCATATAGCTGGCTGTAGATAGTGGAAAAAATCATACGGCCGGGCTACACGAAGCGATAAAAAATTATACAGACGGGCTATAGTTCCTATCGCCAGGCTTTACACTTTATCGCCTGGCTGTTGCTTTTTCGCCATCGGCTATAAAAGGCTATAAGAAATTGTGTAGAAATTAGTGTGCTTTGAAAATCCTTAAGTTTACACGGAATCACCTTAATATTTACAAAACGCACATTATATTTTCCTTTACTACATATTTTTTTTCATCAATTAAAATTTCAATCAATCCATACAGAGTGTGCAAACATTTCAAAGTCATGAGTTGAAAAACGCTGACTCCACGAGATTAAATATTAGAGCCTAACACAAAGCGGAGCGGTGGCGCACTGGCACCTACAAACCTAACAGGGATACTTCACGCATTCCGCAATGCGTGAAGTATCCCTGTTAGGTTTGTAGGCGCCAATGCGCGTTTCGTGCTAGCTGCCCGCCCGCCGCGCCGTGCCGCAGCGTACCACGGCGCTTGAAGCAACTATTTGACACCAGAGGTATTGCACAGTATCATACGAAATTGAAGGCGCTCCAACATATTAGGAATGGCACGGAGCTTTCGTCTCATAATAAATCAAGATACTACGGCCCAAAAAGAGAGCGGTAGTCTAAAAACTCACTAAGTCCTAGCATCCGTAATTAGTAACGTTTAGCATACACTATATCGCCAGGCTGTTGCTTAATCGCCATCGGCTATAAAAGGCTGTTGCCGGCTACAGAAGCTAATGGAAATCTTACAGCCGGCTGTAGGTCTATGGTATTTTGGAACACAGATTCTACTGCCAATTTTTACCAGGGGAAGTAATGTGAAACGAATATCGGGGATGCCTCATCTGATTCAAAGTATTCAAGAACACTCCAGAATTTCCCAACTACGAATACACGGAAAAAAAATTAAGAGCTTAAGACACGTTGTTAGAGAATTTGCAGATCTGTGTACAATTATACATGTTTGAGAAAAAAATGTTGGTCGAATAAAGCGTAAATTGAGACAAAATTCTGCAAAATCTGCAGAGTCAATGAAATTAACGAGTAAAATCGGAGAGTAAAAACAGTGAACATGGATATAACTAGAACATGTCTAAAGATTCACGCTAGAAAAATGCTAAGAAAACTGCTAGAAAGACAGCAATGCTTCTGCTTGTCACGGGCTTAATTTCAACTGTGAAAACAAAACTAAAATTAGTATAATATTTAATGGAGAGGTGGTCCTAGTTTATCACTTAGCCACTTGGTAATCACGTTTTGCCTATTTTTGTTTTGTTTTCTTACCCTAGTAGCATGATTCACTTTCCCCTTCCTAACAAACGTATAAGGAATTAATACCGGTTATATAAGCACCATTTTAACTAAAGTTTATATATCGTGTATATAAGTTTTATAAAAAATGCCCATGAAAATAATTATTCATATTTTCAGAAGATAACGTTTATATAAAATTTATATAATTGAGGAAGGGTTTTTATAAATTTTCTTTATACGCATAGTATCCTTTTGCTTAATTTGCTTAATATAACTGTTATATAAATGACCTGAATGACTTTAACGTAAACCTATCTCATTTTCATGAATGAAGATGATGATCTCATTTCAATGAACACCCTCGACTCTCAGACTGCGTGGGATAGGTATTATTAGAGGTATTAGTGGCTCCGAGACGAGTTAAAAGGGGATATTTCGGCACACAATCCGAGGAGCCCTGTTACCTCAGTTGGTAGCGTGTCTGGCTCATAACCCTGCCCAGTTAGACAGCAATATTTTAAAAATATTTTAAAAATATTGAAATTTAATATATTTTTAAAATGTTTTTCATGTATTTTTAAAATATTTTCAAAAGTACTTTTGAAATACAATCAATGAATATTTTAAAACATTTTAAAAATATATTAAAAATATAAAAAATTAAAATTTTTAAAATGATATTTCATAATATTTTTAAAGTATATCATAATTATTTTTGTTAATATTTTAAAAATATTATTAAATATTATTTTAAAAATTTTAATTTTTTTAAAATGTTTAAATTAATATTATAAAAATTTAAAAGAAAAAAGGAAATGATAATAATAATAAATAAATAACATAAATACATCGACATAAATTCAAACTAGAGAAAGGCCCAAATAATTAAAACTGGAAAAAGACGCAATTATAAAGTTAAAAAAATAGAGAGAGAGAGAGAAGTTAAAAAATGAGAGTTAAAAAAAATAGAGAGAGTTAGAAAAAATGATAGTTAAAAAACATGATAGTTAAAAAAAAGAGAGAGCTATAATGAGAGAGAGTTAAAAAAAATGAAAATGAAAAAATTACATCATGAAATAAAAAACAATAAATAGATAAATAAATAATAAATAATAAAGTCTGGTAAAATATCATAAGAATCCGTCAATAAACAAACATATTACGGACTCAGAGGCCTGCGATAGTTAAGAGATTGAATTTAGGGGCTCATCCATATCAAGCCTGGCTGGTCTGGTGGTAAAGTACTGGACTTTGGATTGCAACTCCATCCCGAGGCGTGGGTTCTAATCCCGACTAGGACGCCGCGGATTTAAGGTAAGTCACAACTCTACGATGATCCACCACCTGGTAGTAACGCATATGAAAACTTGCACACTTCATAACTAGAGTGCGCTACCAGCCAGGAAGAATAATGCAAATTCATTTTATACACTGTTTGAATTTGGTTATATAACTTTTATACTAAGGGTTACATAAAAAGCTTATTCATAATGTAAACTTTTAACTAAAAAACTTTACATCCATTACATAAACAATGAATTTTCTTTAGCTTGTGGTTATTTACGGTTTATACTTTTAAAAACAAATTTTTTATATAACTCTGCTACTAGGGAATTATCTGTCTTATTCACTATCTTTGGTTTCTTTCCTCTACATCGTATTTCTGGATCCTTCATTTCGTGCATCTAAGTAAAAAGGAAAATAAATACACGAGCGTGGATGCTAAATAGAAAAACCCCACTTTCTTTTTCAGTTCGAGGGAAAATCATGCAAGAATTTTCGGCCGAGGCCGAGTTTTTTAGGCGCCGCGCCGCGAGGGCTATCTGTCATTTCAGCGCGGAAGTATTCCAACACAATACCCCCTTCACCCCCTCTCCCCTATTCTGCCGTGCGAAGGAAAAACGCTGCATGAGCCATCAGGCGTTGCCAAATTTTTTCGATAAAATACGAATTTCCTAGTAAACTTATGAATATTTTTCTTCCAATTTTTCAGGGAATATTCTTTGTATTTTGACCTAAAGTTCCTGAAAATTTCAAGGAAAAATATTCATAACTTTCCTCATGTATAAACATTTTATCAAAGGAAATTTGGCAACTCTCGAGTGTTCATACGGCGTTCTTCCTTAGCACGGCAGTATTGGCGCCCATCCGCGACCTTTCCCGCCTTTCCCCCAAATGAACTTCGGATTCGGGGGTGTATCTGTGAATCGTAAAAGAGGAGGGGGCGTAGGCCTCGCTTAGGGCTTTATTTTCATTCCAGGTTGACTTTTGAATTCATTATTATTCATTTATTTCATTTATTTCCCGCGCTTAATAACCGAGGCCGCGACGATGTTGGAGTTATTAAAGCCGCAGCTGCCGAGAGCCGAGATATGACTGTCGGTTGATTCGTTCACCCCCCTCATCCTTCTTCCTCATGCACCCCCTCTCCAGGGTTTCTTCCGAAGCACGTGACGGCGTGACGGCTGTCACGGGCCGCCGTCGCGATCCCGCTCAAAGGACCCAAACGAGTTCACAATCGCGGCGCGTCGCTCACTGTCGCATCGCTAAACTGGAGCTTCTTCCTTCTGCCAACATTAACACTCTGACGTCGACAGTGGTGTGAAATAGCTAACGTTAAGCGATTTATAGTCGTATCCATAACGTGGGCCCTTTCGAAAAGAACCTATATGAGGCCTTATATGTAACAATGACGGGTGTGAAAAATTACCTTTTCGAAACACGCTTAAAAAACTGATTTGTTCACACAAAAATTTAATACGTTTGGCTCTGGCATTATGTGCAGATCTCGAAGATCACATTTCAAGTATTTTCTCAAAATTTTCTCGATGTCAAAACAGTTTTTTTAATGTGTTTCGAAACGGTAATTTTTCACATCAGCTATTATTACAGATAAGCCCTCATATATGTTTAAAGGATGAATGGTCCACTGAATTATGTACGATTTTCAACTTGCGATTACATTTTCTGAAGGTAGATAACGGGTAGAACACGATGCGCACATTAAAAACGCGAAAATGAACTCAGAAATTGAGAAATCACAGTTTGAAAAGCGCAACTTCTTCGAAAATGTTAAACGCTCCGGTTTCACGTCGAACCGGTTGAAAAATATAAGAAAATTAGGTTGCTATGCTTCCTGACCGCTACGCAACAACCTTTGGAGGCCGCTTTGCGCTCTTTTCGATTCAACATCTCTTGTTTAGTTTAATTTTCTCCCAAATTTGAAATTCTCGCCCACGAAAAATGTCGGAAATTCCGAATTTTGCTAATTGCCCCTTATAATTAAACTTAAACTTATTTGCTGGAATTCTTATAGCCGTCTACAGAAGGCGACAGAAAATCATGTAGCTGGCTGCAGAATGCGGAGAAAATTATACGGCCGGGCTATACGAAGCGATAAAAAATTATGCAGCCGGGCTTTAGTTCCTATCGCCGAGCTTTACACTTTATCGCCTGGCTGTTGCTTTTTCGCCACCGATTATAAAAGGCTATAAGAAATTGTGTTGAAATTCGTGTGCTTTGGAAATCATTAAGTTTGATACGGAACCACCTTAATATTTACAAAACGCACATTATATTTTCCTTTAATACATATTTTTTTTCATCAATTCAAATGAGAATAATCCATACAGGATGTGCAAACATTTCAAAATCATGAGTTGAAAAACGCTGACTCCGCCAGATTAAATATTAGAGCCTAACACAAAGCGGAGCGGCGACGCACTGGCGCCTACAAACCTAACAGGGATACTTCACGCATTGCGCAACGCGTGAAGTATCCCTGTTAGGTTTGTAGGCGCCAATGCGTGTTTCGCGCTGGCTGCCCGCCTGCCATGGCGCTTGAAGCAACTATTTCACACCAGAGGTATTGCACAGTATCATACGAAATTGAGGGCGCTCCAACATATTAGGAATGGCAGGCATCCTTCAAAAGTACGGAGCTTTCCTCGCAAAATAAATCAAGATACTACGGCCCAAAAAGAGAGCGGTAGTCCAAAAACTCACTAAGTCCTAGCATCCGTAATTAGTAACGTTTAGCATACACTTCATCGCCTGGCTGTTGCTTAATCGCCATCGGCTATAAAAGGCTGTAAGAAATTGTGTAGCCGGCTATAGAAGCTATTGGAAATCTTACAGCCGGCTGTAGGTCTATGGTATTTTGGAACACAGATTCTACTGCCAATTTTTACCAGGGTACCCTAATAATAACCTGGGTCATATTTTCAAAATCTGAATAGAGCGGGCTCATCTGAGGTCTATTACCTGTCGATAGGCGCAAAAATCATGGAAATCGACTCGGTGCAACGCTGGAACGAACTGCGATAAAAAATGAAAATTTACATTGTTTGGATGGCGAAATTCGCAAATTTACAACGTCATACGTAAAAACCTGGGCCTAATTTCCCAAATCTACGTAAAGCGAGCTTGTTTAGAGACTATCACTTGTGACAGACGCAACAATTATGAGAATCGGCTCGGTAGAACGCTAGGACTAAGCGTAACCAGAAATGAAAATGTAAGAGGTTTGATAGCTTGTAGTAAAAATAAAAATAAACAAAATAAAATGAACGATGAACCCTTACTTACCTTACTATCTCATGTCTTGGATATTCCGGAAACTATGTAACAACTTAATATCTCGCACTTTTTCCCTCGGGATACAATGGAGATTATTTTCCATCGGAATCTTAAAGTGTATCTCGACCCCAAACACAACGATTACTCTTCTGAAAAATCTCCCTTGGGGCATTAAGCCCCTTCCTCCGAGGGCGGTCACAAATAGTCGTTCCTTTGACGAAAGAACATAACTCCGTTTCAGTATTGAAAAATTGACCGAAAAAAATACAATTTTTACAAGAATTGACAGTACGATTTTATCCGAAAACTGTGTAGATTTTTGTGTAAAATTAGAAGATTAATTAAAGAAATTTTCAACTTGAAACGCACAAGAGCTTCCAAGTCAAAATACAATTTGTCCGTGGATATTTTGCGACGTTGAAATAATGTTTCGTTCCTTTGTCCGGGCAACAACAAAATGAACCGGGTTTAGAAGAAAGGAACCAAGCCACATCAACCATTGCCAAATTTATCTGGTCAATTTATAACTTTCCACGACGAACGTTTCTGTGGATCTCTTTGAATATTTTAAAGAATTCGCCTCGCAATATGCAGAATATTCACTGAAATATGTAGGAAAATCCGCAAAACCGTTTTCATGAAAAAAATTGAATTGCCCAATTGAATTCGGCAGTAGCTGATGTGGCTTGGTCCCTTTCTGCTTAACGCGGTCCAAATGAGGAAACCAGAACAAAAATGAAAAGACTGAGACACGATTTAGCTCAAGATGAGGGGATTTAAGAAAGGACCGCGCACACTTCTGGTCAAGTGTAGAATAAGCTATAAGGAAAATCTGGTACTTATGGACGCATGACTTTACTCTGGCAACAGAACTCCCGCGGAATTTGTTCAGGAGCGATGAATTAGGGGAGGGGACGATTACGCTTTGGGGAACCTCTTCTATATGAGCTGGAACGCCGAGCGTGAAAATGGGGGGGGGGGGGGGTAGTTCGGTGCCCCCTCTGCTCCCCCCGCCTTTTCGCCCCCTCGATCCACCCTCAACCCCCATGATTATCCGGCCCGCTTATGATTTTCCCAGAGCGCAACGAAAGGGCGGGGCGGGGAATGATATAATTGCTTTTTTGATCGCATCAAGGCACTGGTGCTGTCTGCCATATTTCTCTGTAGACTTATCTGCCGTGTTAAGTAAGAACGCCGTATAAGCCAAGATGCGTTGCCAAATTTCTCTCGACAAATCACGAATTTCAGGAAAATTTTTGAATGTTTCTTCTCCGATTTTTCAGGGGGTTTCGGTCGTAATTTGATTTGAAAAGTCTGAAAATTTCAAGGAAAAATATTCATATCTTTCTTCAATAATACATATTTTCAAAGAGGAATTTGACAACATTCGAATGCTTATACGGTATTTTTACTTGGCACGGCAGTAAAGTCAAGCGAGCAATTCAACCGGGAGGTTTTATTAAAAAATAATCGAGTGGAATATTTGAAAGGGTCTGTTGGTAGGTGCATTACAATGCTTCTCGAGAATTGATTTTAATTTTGAGTGTTCCGTTTATTTTCCAATTTTCGATTATTTATTTACTTACAAGGGGAACTTCCCAAGCTGCCGCCTCCGATCGGGCTGAAAAAATTCATACGAACTCTTTGGATGAATTTATTTGACCCGTATTTTTTTGTTTTTTCCAACGCCCCCTAGAAACCCCCCAAAAAAATTCCGGAAAGTCTTGCTTTGAGCGCTCGAGTGTATATACGTAGTATAGCACCAAGTCCTTATCAATCGGCGGTGGCTCTGCGGTAGCGCGCTCGCCCGGTGTTACTGCGGTCCCGGGTTCGAGTCCCGGTGGCCGCGCCTACGTTTTACGACCGAATTTTATATTCTCACACATTTTCACATCGAATCCCATTTAATACAGTGGAACTTAAAATATCAATTAATTTACAACCATCATCAAACACAAATTGATCTACGATCAATAATTTCTTCAATTTGAAGTATAGATTTTTTTGGGGGGAGGGGGGGAGGGGGGTCACGCGCGCGATTATCTCGCCAATCACTAAAATAAAAAAAAAAGAAGAATATAAAATAATAAAAATGAATGTGAGATTATTAAATTCGGTCGTAAAAAGTAGGCGCGGCGAACGGGATTCGAACCCGGGACCGCAGTAACACCGGGCGAGCGCGCTACCGCAGAGCCACCGCCGATTGATAAGGTCTAGGTGCTATACTACATATATACACTCGAGCGCTCAAAGCAAGACTTTCCGGAATTTTTTTGGGGGGTTTCTAGGGGGCGTTGGAAAAAACAAAAAAATACGGGTCAAATAAATTCATCCAAAGAGTTCGTATGAATTTTTTCAGCCCGATCGGAGGCGGCAGCTTGGGAAGTTCCCCTTGTTAATTTTGACTCCAACAAACCCAATGATATTTTAAGGTAAAAAATTTAAGAGAGCACCCTTATGTTATTTAGTTGGATTTCAATCAGTTTTTTTCTTCTTATGTTCCAGGTATGCCTAAGAGCCAGAAATATATTTTAATAACCGGATACTAACTTCTCACATACAGTGGATATCGGATATAACGACATCGGTTATAACGACATATCGGGCATAACGACGTAAACTGGTCGGTCCCGGCTGAAATCCCATTCATTCAATGTATTTATGTATCGGTTATAACGACATCGCATATAACGACATATCGGTCATAGCGACGGAGTTTTTGCGTCCCAACAGATGTGGTCATCGGTTATAACGACCTGAGCGACAGCAACAGAGGCCGAACGAGGAGAGGATCTCGTTTCCAGACGCCCTAGAAGCCATCACAACTGTTCAAAAATTCCTAATTTTGAACCCAGAATGGAACGATTCCACTTTATCACACTTTACGCTCGGTCCATAGAGCGTTATAAAAAGGGTACGCGAACACAATTGTGAAGCAAAAAAAAATCACGGACTATTATTCAAATTAGAATTTTTATACTTATTCGGTATTGCGCATATGTAGTGCAAACATAATGTAGTGTATAGTGCATGTAATCTCAATATTATAAAATACCTTGTTTTTACAAATTCAAACAAAGTGTTTTAATTAAAATTAGTCCTAGAATAAAAAGATAAAAAAATAAATGAATTTAATAAATATTCAATTCAAATAAAATTAGATAAAGTAATAAACAAAGGTGTTATTGAAGAGATAATGAATCAGCAGCAAAATTCATCGGGCCCTGGAATCCCACCTACAGCCCAGCCTTGTTTTCAGCTCTTTAACATAGGATACGTGCGTAAAAATTCCACTATCGGTTATAACGACTATCGGCTATAACGACCGAATATGGCTGGGTCCCTTCAAGATCGTTATATCCGATATCCACTGTAATTGTAAGTGATCTATTTTGATGTTCGTACTTGCCAACATCATTTTCCGCATGCATAATTGCATAAGTAGAGACCCAGAATTTGATTTCTGAGTACATCGGCTTACCGAGCACTACTTCCAACCTTGTCATTGTTGCCAGATAATCTGTAAAATCAACTCTTTCTCCTGTTTAAATCCATGCAAAATATCCGCAATATACCCTACAATATAGCAACTTTGAATCCCTCTCACCCCCGTCATGGTTTTGTCGACTTCGGCAAACCATAATTCGCCGGAATACATATAGGAAACGAAACAAAAAGTCAGTGATACAAGTCTAGGAACACATTTTGTGAATCAAGAATTTTCATTCATTCAAAAAAGGTTTCCTCATTGCTTGTTAGTATCCCCTCCCCCTTCCCCCGATTCGTTCAAACTGAATATATATTTCGCAAGCAAATAGCCACATACGACAAATAGTCATTTGCCTAGGCAAATAACAGACATTGCTGTTCACTTAGGCAGATTTTGAAAACCTATATAGGTAGCTTAGTATTTGCCTCGGCAGCTACCTCCGTACCCAAGCATGTAAGAATCTAAGGGAAAACACAGGCAAAAAGCGAACCGGAAAGTTACACTGAAAAAAAATGGTATGTTGCTTTAGCACCTAGGATGTCAAAAATGTGTCTGGTGATCCTAAGATGCTACCTTCATTGCCCACGCAGTTGAATTTGCATTCATAAGATGTAAAGTTAACTGCGAGGGCAGTAAAGGCAGCATCTTGGGATCACCATACACATTTTTGACATCCTAGGTGCTAAAAAAGCATATTATTTTTTTCAGTGATAAAGTAGGGGCAGAGACTCCGAATACGTAATAATCTGGCAACCGTACTTACTGATTCCACTGATCGCAGTGAAGATGACAATGAACCTGATAACGTATTACTACGTGAGTACCTACCTAAAAATGATAAGGTGTGTCCTCTGCAAGTAGGATCGGCGAGTGTGATTTTCAACCTGTTGTTTAGTTAGCCGGTAGCAGCCGTCTATTACCATTGTTTTCATTTGTGTTCGTGTTGTGTTTTGTTTTGTTTCTAACTTTACGGTTGTGTTGGGACTTTTTTTAGTTAAACATTTTTCTCAGTTTCGTGTCAGCAACAGGCAAGTGGCAACTCAGTGCGTACATCAACTTTGCAAGTTACATGCTGAGGTCTTCAGGTACAAGCAATAATAATTTTAATATAAATGTAAGCAGTTAAGTTTTAGACTTACGACTGACGTATTGACCTAACCAACCTGAATGGCAATTACAATTGCAAATTCAGTTGTAATGCCTCAAGGGCCCTAAAATCTGTGGATTTGCACCCTTTCACTCCTCGTTACATATTTCCGTTACCACGTACCGATCTTGCGATTCTTTGTTTACACGCCATCGCAGCACAATGGATCAAGTCAATAGGGGAGGCCGGACGAAAGTTGGAAACTTTAAAAACTCATAACCTCCTTCATACAAAGGTTTCAAAAGTGATTCCATTGGTTTTTTCGCAAAATTTTCTCTTAGAGACACCCCTTCATGTTTAAAATTTGATGAATTAAACTTCAAAATTTGCAATTTTAATTAAAAAATGTCATGTCCGAGTTTTCTGATTGACTCGAGCCACTGTGCGCAAGTCAGTAGCTAGAATATGGGAAGTAGCCTCCACCCAGCTGCCAGACTGTGCAGAAAAATCCGAATTATTTCGCGATGGTGGGTATGTGATATGTGTGTTATAGTATACAATCTGGCAACAATGTTTCATGTTGTGACGTCACCAATGTTGTAAAATTGTGCAGAAAAATCGGAATTATTTCAGGGTGTTGGGGGTGTTTTATTGTATGACATGTCAACCATGTTTTTCAGTTGTGACGTAACAGGGTTGAAAGTTGAGCGGGAAAATTTGAATTAATGAGGGGCAAGTTGCTACACTAACCAAGAAAAAATATTTTCTTTCGAATCATGTTAGCCCGCACCCAGATGTCAGATTGAACGAGAAAAAATGATTTTCTTTCGAATCATGTTGAGCAGCAGCGTGTCATGCTGTGAGATATATCGATTGATCTGCCATTTATACCTATGGAGGAGGATCGATCACCTTTATAATCGATTCTTTACCACAGCTTCTAATGGGGAAATATCGATAATCGATCACTCGCACCTCGTCTCTGGTGTTAGCCAGCCGCTACATTGAACAGAAAATATGATTTTCTTTCGAGTCACGTTAGCCCCTACCCAGCTGCCACATGATTTTCGGTCGAATCATGTTATGAAATGTCTCAATGTCATCTCGAATCTGACAACGTTGCTTGAACTAGCCAATCAGAACCCACTTTCAAACTAATTAAAACAGTGTTGCTTCGAGTGGAAATGACATTTTCCCTGAAAGGTCCCATCTTCGTAGAGTTTTCCATGCGGCATAGCTTCTTTAGCATAACGTTACGTCACCCGTTCTCTTCACGATCATGTTCGGGAGGGGAGGGGTCTCGTTGCAGATTGCCTACCCGTTCAAGCATTGACTTTAGATAATACGGAAGATCAATGACATTACTCTTAGCATGAATTGAGGAAATTCATCCTCAAAGAACTTATCTGCACAGGGTTTTTCATGCAACATAGGTCCCTTACCACACGAGAGGACTCAGCTTTACCCGGCTACTCGTTGCCTATCCATTTTGTGTGACGTCACTCGAAGCATCCATTACGTAACGTCACCCCACCCAGCTGTCATATTGACCGAGAAATTATGATTTTCCTCTCGAATCATGACGTGAAATGTCACATTGTCATCTCGAATCCGACAACGTTGTGGGAGCTAATTGGACTTACGGAGCAATGAGCGACATCAAAACTATCCATCCGTTGGTCACCGGGAAAATTTGAATCTTCAGCGGGAAATTGCAACTCGACGGACAGGTTCAATTTTGTCGATGCAAAAGTTGAATAGTCTTAAAAAGGAAAGGTCATTGCTCCTCGACCTTGAGAGTAATCAAGTATCGCGGATCATGACTCCGTAATCGTGGTAAGATGGCAGCGACGACGCGCATATCTGATCAATTATTTTACAATTTTTTCCCCCTTCCTCAAGCATCACTTTTTCGCATACTTAAGTGGGGAGGAGGGAGCGAATTTGTCACTCTAGGAGGCAATGACATTTCACATTTATATAACACACACTTTAACTTACTAATTAGAAAGAGCTTATGATTAATTTTTTATTTACAACCATTTATTTTTATTTATAAATAAATTCCCCCTTATATTTTATATTAATTATATAAATAAAGTTACTTTAAATAATTTAAAATTATATATTTATTCTTACATTTAATAATATTACCCATTACACCCACTTTTAAAATTATAAACGTATTATTATAATAAAATAACGCCCTTTATAATACAAAGTTTTATTATTTTTATAAAACTTTAAATTATTTATTTCCTTTAAATTAATAAATTAATAATAAAAATATTAAAAAAAATAAATTAAAAAAAAATAAAAAATTAAAAAATATAATAAATTATAAATAATATAATTAAAAAATTATCTTTTTAATTAAATATTAATAAAATATAGATTAATATATAAAAAAAATAAAAATAATTTAAAAAAAAAAAATTAATAATAAAATAAAGAATAATAAATAAAAAAAAAAATAAAAAAAATAAAAAAAAAAAACTAATTAATTTTAAAAAAAATCTTTTATTAAACTTAAAATATTGACTTTTTATTGCTTAAAACTGTGAAACAGACTCTAGCAGCTTCATCCCACACGAAGTTGTTAACTTTTTATCGAAACCAAAAACCTCCTTCATGCTGTATAACCATCAAGGAGCATCAAACCTCGTCGCACATGGGTGCGTTGCCTCTAGCTCACTGTGTACCTTCTCATTGAAGAAACTAACTCTGGCTCCATGTCCGTAGCAAATGAATTAATCTTACTACAGAGCGTTGCTTTACTTGAACGGCGGGAAGATTTGAATTATTAACGGGATATTATAGGTGGGTGGACAAGTTCAATCTTCTCGAAAAAGATGAACTCAATGCAAAAGCAACCTTAAGACTCAAATCATGTATGAAATATGCTATTTTGTTGCGGGTTGACGATCAGTCCGAGGAACCATTTTTAATTAATATGCTGGGCCAATGACGTGTCTCGTAGTATGCGACATCGCTCTAAACAGTTATTACATAACGTTACCCACCGTATAAGGGAAGGCTGGGCTTGCCTACGGTTGACCAATGACGTTACTTTTAAGCATGAATTGAAGCAATTTTTCCTAAAAGACTTCTCTCCTCAGGTTTTTCATGTATCATAGCTCCTTTATCGTGACGTCACCCCTCTATTAGCAATCATACACGGAGGATTAATGTTTTCTCATATAATCGTTGCGGTTGCCTATTCATTAGGGGGGAAACGTTTAGTTGATACAATTGACCAATCACCTGCCTCGTTTTCTGTGACGTTACTCAAAGCATCCATTACGTGACGTCACCCATTCTGCCCCATCGAGCTGACACATCAATCAAGAAATAATGGTTTTTTTCGCTCGAATCATGTTATGAAGTGATGCATTATCATCTCGAATTTGACAACGTTGTTAGAACTCGCCATCATTGCTGGAATCAGCTAATCAAAACATAGCTTATGCTGCTCACTTCCAACTATATGACGTCACCCCCTCTACATTTATAAAATCTATTATCAATAATGCGATTTGGCAATAGAATCAATCGTATTCGAATGGTGAAAATTTTATCATTAGCTAAAATGCAATGAAATCTTAGTCAATCATGGAGTTTGCAATCTCTAAATCGGCTGATGCATTAATTTCTGTCCTCCCATTTGAGTCGATAATTATAGTTATGATTACAGTTTCGCATTATCAATACTCAATTATGCATGAGAAAAAACGGCTCAGCTGTAGAGGAAAAAGTGACAATCTCAACTGATAGTTAAAAAAAATTTGATTTTTCTTTCCTCCCCAGAAAATGGAGAAATAAAGTATTTAATTCATGCAATTTTTTCTGAAAAACATGTCCTCAGCATTGACTGGGGGAATATTAAGGGATGAGAGATGAAACAAATAAGTCAGGTTTAACAGTTGTGATGACTACAACCGGAGTCAGAACATTTTATTCACATAACTACGAAGGCTAAATTCTTAAAACTGATATCTTATTTTATGATACATGTAATGTCTAAATAGCAACTTTGGTGATATCTTGGCTATGCAATATGCTGATTGAAAATACATACGTGATATTTGATATAAAAATAAAAAAGAGGGAAACTAGAGCACAAAATTAAGACTAGCACGGGAAAATTTGTGTGTGGAAAACTAAGGGATTGCATGCTTTTCTTGAGAAATTACATACTTTAATATATTTGCTGGAATTTCGACCATGAAAAAAAGAGACCACTGGATGGTAAACTCATTTAAATGAGGGGAAAATTTGAGTTGTATTGTGGGCACAAGCAATCAATCGCATACCTTCTATATTACTCGAATGTTTTAGTCAGCGCTCAACAATTAAAATACGTTAAATCATACTCATTGAACTTGAGACCATTAAATTAAAACGAGAGGCTTATCTTTTTCTTATCACAATACTTACTGTTCCATACATAATCCTCTCATTAAAAGAAAAAAAAACCAGTAGCAATAAGAAAAGTCCTGACTTGCTCCTTAAGGGATCCAGGTGTGCAGTGAAAGTTGGATGCGAATTTAGAGTTGATAAAAATTTAGATGTTTACAACGGGAGCATAAGAAACATGTATTCTGTAAGTAATGTAGGTATGCATAGCGATTTTAAGAGTTATCTCGAGCCAAACTTCATGTGAAATTTCATCTTTGATGAGATTCCGACAATAAAGAGCGTGGTATCAAAGACCCGGCTGGTTGAAACTTTGAATTTGTACGGGAAAAATTTAAAAAATACACAATATAAAATAACTAAGTGCTGGGACCTGGGTTTTCATTTGCACAAAAATCCCGGAAACGTTTTTCCTCCCTATTATCGCGACCATCATCATTTCTCCCCCTCTTGTTTCCCTGTTTCTCGGAGATCTGTACCATTGAGGTCTCGGTGTTACCTACGTCATCAACAACACGCAGACGTTCGCTCAGTCTATATCGATGCGAATTTCGACCGAACCTACCGAGATAATTTAGAAAATACGCCCCACTATTGATTTCGCAAATATTCTCACGACTCAAAGCACGTGCAAAGTCTTTCGGCAGATGTATTTTAAACTGCTCCCCTTGGATTCTAATGAGAGCAGCGATATATCTCCCATACTTACCTTTAGCTTCCTCTAGAGAATCCAGATGATACTTAATGTCCTTCTGCAACCATGATGCGTGGAGAAATTCGCGCGGTTTCGGAATTTTTCGTAAAGCATCGAGCTCTCTGCTCTGTATCACCGGGTTCTCATCGGCGCAACAGCAGTAACGTATACCATGTTCTGAACTGCTCTCCTTTTTCACACTTAGCGAGTCTTTCATCAATATATTGGTGCCTGATTGTTCAAGGCCGTCATTGCCACTCTCTTCCTCATCTCTCCAGACAATGGGCTGTTTAATGTCTACGTGACCCCATGGCAATGTATCGATACCATTTTCGAGAATGTATCGTTTCCGATCGATATTCCTGAGTCCTATTTTTCGCGTTTGATAAGAGTACAGCTGCATTTTCCGACTCTGAATTCGTCGTTGGGTAACAAAATGATCGGTTTTACCGAATAAGACGTTTTTGTATAAATCAAAATTAATATCTCTTTGCATTGTGCGACCGTCGATTCCTTTCGCTCTGCATAGAAGTTTGACTTGTCCCACCTCGGACTCGCTACCGGCGGCATCAGGTAAGGGTAAGAAACGGCATGCGTACATTTTCGAGCTAAGACCTACAAATTCCCCTATGGTCGCATTGGATGTCTCATCCTTGAACATACCCATACGCTTACAATTTACCGGTGACCAACACGGGTGATCCCGAGGCAAAGTGCTAAAATCTAACCACTCATCAGCGAATTCACGCAAATCAAACACCCAATCATGAGTAATTAATTTCAGAATCAGACCATCAGTATCTTCGTACGCCTTTAAGCATCTTTCTGGTCCGAATTTTCTCATCAAAACATCGTGATAAAAGGCGTACATATGAACCTTGGCCAATTCGAGAACCGCAAAACCTGCTAGAATCGGACGATCGAATTCAATCTCTGTTTTGCGCAGATGAATTGCTACGAGTTGATCTTTGAAGACGGTTCTGTCTTCGAAATCTAGACGGGCAACATACTTCAATATCTGGTCAGTATCGGTGGCCAATTTGATGTTTTTTCGCTTTAGAGGTGATTCAAGGAGCTTGCCGAAACAAGCGTTGCTACTCAGTTTCAGGAGCGACTGGTGAAACTTGGACTTCGCTTGTTGACGAAGCGCTATATTCTTCTCGATAAATTCCTTCAGGAAAGGTCTCTGTCGGAAAGAGAATGCGCTATTAATTTTAACCAGCTCGATACCGTGTCGAAGAGCCTGTTTCAGTGCCACGTAATGGATGACATAGTTTTTACGGTCCTTGAAACAGCCCATGAGACGCGGTTGATTTTCACCGTCGACGGGAGGTATCTCGGAGCGACAGAGGAAGGGCATGTC